>NC_071616.1:4948806-5248806 GCF_014839835.1 Dryobates pubescens
TCTGGTCCCCTCTGCTTCATATTCAGACACCCCTAATCCCTTTTGACCTTCTGTTCTGATCGAGATGCTTGATCTGAGTTAGGAACAGAGGAGTTGCTGGAAGGTGTCCAGAGAAGGGCCACGAGGATGAGCAGAGGGGCTGGTGCTCCTCTCCTGTGAGGACAGGCTGGGAGAGTAGGGGTTGTTCAGTTTGGAGAAGAGAAGGCTCCAGGGAGACCTTATTGTGGCCTTCCAGTATGTGAAGAGGGCCTACAGGAAAGCTGGGGAGGGACTTTTTAGGGTGTCAGGTAGTGATAGGACTAGGGGGAATGGATTCAAGCTAGAAGTGGGTAGATTCAGATTGGATGTTAGGAAGAAGTTCTTCCCCATGAGGGTGGTGAGACACTGGCACAGGTTGCCTAGGGAGGTGGTAGAAGCCTCATCCCTGGAGGTTTTGAAGGCCAGGCTCTGCTCTTCAGACACCAACCATACTCAGGTATCCTGGTGGCACAAACTGAGGTTCTCTGGTCCCCTCTATATCACACAGTCTCACACCCCAGAAACTGATGTGGCTGGAGCTAACTCCCCATCCAGATGGATGTATCCTGACCCTGAATATTAGCATGTTGAGGCCAGTGGACTGAGGTCTGGAGACCTCTCCAGATGTCTAGTGCCCCATGTGTGCCCCTCACAGAACTGAGGCACTGCAGTGTTCTGTAAATGCTAAAAGGAGACATCCCACCCCAAATAAAGGCTTAAGGGACACTTCTGAATTGTGGCATTCTGGGATGTCTGTCTTGAGGCATCAGACATATCCCTGGGACTAAGAAACCTCAGCTGGTCCCAAACTAAGAATCTCAGCCCCACTGTAATTGAGGTGAGCAGTCCTCACTTTAGAACACTGAGGAATCTCAGCCTCCAAATTGCTCTCTTCTGGGTGCCACCACATGGCAGCACCTTGGACCACACCAGATGCAGATGTACTCCCCAGGCACTACCCTGCCCCAGCCCACCCACTGTTGAGATTGCAGATGAAAGTCTCACAGGGACCTTCTTCATCCCACACTGCTTGGAGTCTCCCTCAAAGTGATACAACCTGAGAAGCTTCCAGCTGAAGTCAACAGCAAGCAGGCTTCCTGCTGTTGCTACAGCTTAGTGGAAAGAAGCAGCCAGCACTTGGCAGATTGCTTCTTATTACTGTACTCAGTTTCTTCTTCCAGGTGAAGATAAGGACCACATCTGAATAATCCTAATGCTGCATGCTGCGTTCTGGCACAGGCATATCCCCTCTGCAGGTGTTAACTCCAGGGTTAGGGGCATCAGCAGCGAGACAGGGAATGCAAAGGGCACATCTTAACACTACATGCAGTTTCAGACTGAGATAAGGGCTGGAGTTTGTTCATGCTGATGCTGTGTGTTGTTTTCAGGGATGGAAAGAGCCAGTCCTTTCCTTAGCTGTTTGCAGAGTGCCCCAAACCCAGAGATCCTCACTTGAATTGTGGCCTTCCAGTATCTGAAGGGGGCTATGAGAAAGCTGGGGAAGGACTTTTCAGGGTGTCAGGGAGTGATAGGACTGGGGGGAATGGAATAAAAAAATTAGAAATGGGTAGATTCAGACTGGATGTGAGGAAGGAAATTCTTCCCCATGAGGGTGGTGAGAGACTGGCACAGATTGCCCAGGGAGGTGGTGGGAGCCTCATCCCTGGAGGTTTTGAAGGCCAGGCTGCATGTGGCTGTGAACAGCCTGCTGCAGTGTGAGGTGTCCCTGCCCATGGCAGGGGGGTTGGAACTGGATGATCCTTGAGGTCCCTTCCAACCCTAGTAACTCTATGATTCTGATTAAGTGTTGGTGCTGCTGTACCAGGACAAGCACTGTACACCCGGGACAATCCCACCTTGCAGTGGAGAATCCCCCAGCACGAGCTCCCACGCCTGTATCGTTTCAAAGCTCATCCAAGGGGCAGCTGCATCTTGTGCCAGAGGATGCAAAATGACACCACTGTTTATTTATCTAATCACATCATTTTAGCCTCACTCCTGAAACGCAGGAGGGGCCTCTAAACTCTTCAGATGTGTAGCAGAGAAGCAGGACAGACTGGCCTCAGAGGCAGATTCCCCACCAAGCGCTTTGCACCGAAGGAAGACACTTAATTAACTAGGAAGACCAAAAACAAACCAACTACCAACCAAAACCCCAAACACCTAAATAATCTCTGCTGCTTCTGCAGCTGCCTGATGGTGAAAAGGAACCATCTTGATGCCAGAAGAAGATAATCTGCTGCCAGCTGGTTATGCTGTTAAAGATAAATAAACACAGGCAATTCGACCCTCTCTAAGGACTCCCTGGCACAAAGGGTGTGACTTCTTACCCCCTTAGATCTTCAGCAACAGGGCAGAAACATCAGTTTCTGGGGAATAATTAATTTCTTGCCACTCTGGGTGCAAGCAGACCTGCTGAGGGGGGGTAGCACGCTGGGAATGGTCATTCAGCACCTGGGCATGTTTTGACATTTTCCTTGGATTTCGCCCTAAATCTGTAGAGAAGGCATTTCCTCCCAGGGAGGGCAGGCAAGACTTTGAATCATAGAATCAGTAAGGTTGGAAAAGATCTCAGAGATCATCAAGCCCAACCTGTCACCCAACACCTCATGACTAGCTAAACCATGGCACCAAGTGCCACATCCAATCCCTTTTTTAACACCGCCAGTGATGGTGACTCCACCACCTCCCTGGGCAGCACATTCCAATGGCCAATTACTCTTTCTGGGGAGAACTTTGTCCTCACCTCCAGCCTAAACTTTCCCTTACACAGCCTGAGACTGTGTCCTCCTGTTCTGGTGCTGGTTGCCTGGGAGAAAAGACCAACCCCCACTTGTCTACAACCTCCCTTCAGGTAGTTGCAGAGAGCAAGAAGGTCTCCCTTGAGCCTCCTCTTTTCCAAGTTAAACAATCCCAGCTCCCTCAGCCTCTTCTCATAGGGCTGTGCTCCAGACTCCTCCCCAGCCTTGTTGCCCTTCTCTGGACACATTCATTTTACCCATTAAGGTAAATATTCTTTATACAGTGTTCTCATCTCTGCCAGGAAGGATTCCCTAAAGAATGATAAACTCTTGAGTGAATTCCCCAGAAATATCCATTGAAATAATTACTCCCTGGCCCTGTAAGATCACTTTTGCTCATGCTGAAGCCCTAGAAAGCAGCAAGCATTCCATGCAAGCCAGTGAAGACATGGCTCATGTGAAACTAGGGAGTCTGAAACATTTTTTTGGCCAAGTCTCAATATTATATTTAGGATAGGATAGGATAGGATAGGATAGGATAGGATAGGATAGGATAGGATAGGATAGGACAGGATAGGATAGGATAGGATAGGATAGGATAGAATAGAATAGAATAGAATAGAATAGAATAGAATAGAATAGAATAGAATAGAATAGAATAGAATAGAATAGAATAGAATAGAATAAACCAGGTTGGAAAAGACCTTCAAGATCATCAAGTCCAACCTATCATCCAACACCATCTAATCAACTAAACCATGCAACCAAGCACCCCATCCAAATCTCTTCCTAAACACCTCCAGGGATGGAGACTCCACCACCTCCCTGGGCAGGCAATTCCAATGGCCAATCACTCTTTCTGGGAAGAACTTCTTCCTAACATCCAGCCTAAACCTCCCCTGGCACAGCTTGAGACTGTGTCCTCTTGTTCTGGTGCTGGCTTGCCTGGGAGAAGAGACCAACCCCCTCCTGGCTACAACCTCCCTTCAGGTAGTTGCAGAGAGCAATGAGGTCTTCCCTGAGCCTCCTCTTCTCCAGGCTGAGCAACCCCAGCTCCCTCAGCCTCTCCTCACAGGGCTGTGCTCCAAACCTCTCCCCAGCTTTGTTGCCCTTCTCTGGACACCTTCCAGCAACTCAACCTCCTTCCTAAACTGAGGGGCCCAGAACTGGACACAGGACTCAAGGTGTGGCCTGACCAGTGCAGTGTACAGGGGCAGAATGACCTCCCTGCTCCTGCTGGCTAGTAGTGCTGTCGTTGCCATAACCTAAGGATAGAGAAGGGCAATTCTTGAAAGTAATAGACATACATTGTGAGATCAGCCAGTACCACTGGAAAGCACAAGCAAGCTTTTAGGCACAGAAGCCTTTCTTTAGCTCCAAACTGGAAGCTGTAAATTTCATACAGATATTTGTAAATAAAACTGCATTGTTGTTGTATCAGGCATTGCTTCCTCTCTGAAGTGCTGTCACATTTCTCCTCCCTGACCTCAGATATCCCCTCAGGAGCCAGGGATATGCAGCTTCATAGTATCATAGTATCAGTCAGGGTTGGAAGGGACTTCTAGGATCATCCAGTTCCAACCCCCCTGCCATGGGCAGGGACATCCCACACTAGATCAGGCTGGCCAGAGCCTCATCCAGCCTGGGCTTAAACACCTCCAGGGACGGGGCCCCAACCACCTCCCTGGACAACCCATTCCAGGGCTTCACCACTCTCATGGGGAAGAACTTCCTCCTCACCTCCAGCCTGAATCTCCCCACCTCCAGCTTCATTCCATTCCCCCTAGTCCTATCACTACCTGAGATCCTGAGCAGTCCCTCCCCAGCATTCTTGTAGGCTCCCTTCAGATACTGGAAGGCCACAATGAGGTCACCTGGGAGCCTTCTCTTCTCCAGACTGAACAGCCCCAACTCCTTCAGTCTGTCCTCATAGGAGAGGTGCTCCAGCCCTCTGCTCATCCTCGTGGCCCTTCTCTGGACACCTTCCAGCACCTCCAGATCCCTCTTGGAATAGGGGCTCCAGAACTGGAGGCAGTCCTCCAGGTGGGGTCTCCCCAGAGCTGAGCAGAGGGGGAGAATCACCTCCCTTGCCCTGCTGGCCACACTTCTCTTGCTGCAGCCCAGGATCTGATTGGCTTTCTGGGCTGCAAGTGCACACTGAGAGCTCCTGTTGAGCTTCTCCTCCACCAGCACCCCCAAGTCTTTCTCCTCTGGCCTGAGGAGAGAGCTTCTCTAGCTTCTCTAAGTTTACATGGTGCAGAGAGAGGGGTTTGGAAAGAGGGGTGACTTTTCAGTCCCTGTCAGTAACATCTGAGGGGGAAATGAACCAGTCCCTATGGCTCCCAGAGGCCATCCCTTTTCTCCTGTGCACCTCAAGAGGAACAGTAGCACTTTGTCCACATCTGACAAGCCGTTTACAAATAGATGTCCTCATGTCTGGAAATGAAACTTCAAGACTGTGATGCTTCCTAAACTCTTCCCTCTCCTCTTCCTCTTCCCTTTTCTCTCCATAGCATTGGCCCTAATGGAAACCGCTGGGTGGGCTGACCCTGACCTCCACTTCTCCAGCAAAGAAGCTGTCTGGGATGGGGGTGTGTGAGTGCAAACCCACCTGAGGGCCTGGCAGAGCCACACCAGGCATGGGGCAACACCAGGCTGTCTCTCAGCTGTCTCCTGCCTAGCACTGGCTGCCTGCAAACAGTATTTCAAGCAGCAGAGAGCAAGGATGCTCTTTTGGTTCAGCCGGGGCACGTAGCCCGTTTCCTCCACAGCTTTCAAACAAACAGCCACCTTATGTGATTCCTATTTGAACACTCTGTTTTTATTAAGAGCTAAACTGCCTCTCATTCCAATAAATGTGGCATGAATGACAACATACAGCCTGTTTTCATTCTCAGCAGGAAAAAACCCCAACTCACATTGCAAGAGGCTTCATTTGATTCAAGTGAAGAACCAGGTCTATGTACCATGGGCACACAGGAGTCAAGAAGGAGCCTCTTGCATTGCCTTTTTTTTCCTTCCTCTATGAAAATATTACAACTTCCTTTACTCTTGAACTCATAAAAGTGACAGCACTGAAGGAGACCAAAGATGTACCACCTGGTCCAGCCTTTCTCTGATAATGCCCCCATTCAGATATTTAAGGAGTGGGGTACATCCAGAAGGATCTTCCTCCTAGAAGCCTCTGGTAATCAGTGGCAAAAGGGCTTGCTGAGTCAGATGTTGCATCCTTCAGTAGATTTGTTTCATGCCTTTCTGAACACATTTATACTTCCAGGCTCCATGAAATTTTGCAGCACTGAGTTCCAAATGTAATTATGCATTGAGCAAAAAAGTCGTGCGTTTTGTTTGCTTTAAACACTGTCTGATCATTTTGCTCAGTGCCACTTACTCTTGCATCTTGAGGAACAGTGAACAGTCCCTCCCCATTCCCCTTCTCCTTGCCACTCCCCATCCAGCAGGCCTATTAAGTTCCCTCTCAGAATCACAGAATTAACCCAGATGGAAAAGACCTTCGGGATCACCGAGTCCAACCTATCACCCAACACCATCTAATCAACTAAACCATGGCACCAAGTGCCTCATCCAGTCTTTTTTGTAAGCACTTCCAGGCAAGTCCACTCTGGTGAGACCCCACCTGGAGTGGACATGCTGGAGTGTGTCCAGAAAAGGGCCCCTCAATTTCAGAAGGACATTGAGACTCTTGAACGTGTCCAGAGAAGGGCAACAAGGCTGGGGAGAGGCCTCGAGCACAGCCCTGTGAGGAAAGGCTGAGGAGCTGGGGTTGTTTAGCCTGGAGAAGAGGAGGCTCAGGGGAGACCTTCTTGCAGTCTACAACTACCTAAAGGGTGGTTGTAGCCAGGAGGGGGTTAGTCTCTTCTCTCAGGCAACCAGCACCAGAACAAGAGGGCACAGTCTCAAGCTGTGCCAGGGGAAGTTTAGGCTGGAGGTGAGGACAAAGTTCTCCCCAGAAAGAGTAATTGGCCAATGTGCTGCCCAGGGAGGTGGTGGAGTCACCATCCCTGGAGGTGTTCAAGAGGGGACTGGACGTGGCACTTGGTGCCGTGGTTTAGTTAGTCATGAGGTGTTGGCTGACAGGTTGGACTTGATGATCTCTGAGGTCTATTCCAACCTTATTGGTTCTATGATTCTATGGTTAGAGGGCTGGAGCTCCTGTCCTATTAGGACAGACTGAGAGTTGGGATTGTTCAGCTTGGAGAAAAGAAGGCTCCAAGGAGACCTTATTGTGGCCTTCCAGTATCTTAAGGGGGACTACAAGAAAGCTGCGGAGGGACTTTTTAGGATGTTAGGTAGTGATAGGACTGGGGGGAATGGAGCAGAACTAGAAGTGGAGAGATTCAGGTTGGATGTTAGGAAGAAGTTCCTCACCATGAGGGTGGTGAGACACTGGCACAGGTTGCCCAGGGAGGTGGTGGAATCCTCATCCCTGGAGGTTTTGAAGGTCAGGCTGGATGTGGCTGTGAGCAGCCTGCTGTAGTGTGAGGTGTCCCTGCCACGGTAGGGGGGGTTGGAACCAGTTGATGCTTGAGGTCCCTTCCAACCCTCACAATTCCATGACTCTAAGGTGACTCCACCACCTGGGCAGCCCCTTCCAATGGCCAATCACACTTCCTGTGAAGAATTTCTTCCTAATATCCAGCCCAAACTTCCCCTGGCACAGCTGGAGACTGTGTTCTCTCATTCTGTCACTGCCTGGGAGAAGAGACTGACCCCCAGTTTTCTCTTACTTTAGCTGAAAAGTCCCAGTCCCCACTTGTGGTGGTTGTTGTTGTTTTTCCCACGGTGAAAGTTATTCCCTGTCCCTTCTGCTGCCTTCCCAATTCTAGTGTATCTTTCCTGAAATGTCCTTCAGTGTGCTCTGAGGAGGTGGCCATGCAATGGCTACACAAATAGGCAAAATGCAAGTTTCCCTTGAATTTTATAGACTTCAGACAACTCCCAACCCCTCGTTTGGCTGTCTGGCTGATGGCAAGCCCCTGAGTTGCTGCTTTCAGGAGCCCCACCGACAATACCAGTGAGACTAAGGTGACCTGGAACTTTGCAGTGTTTTCAAACTGTTGTAAGGCTTTTATTGGAATTCACTGTGGTGTTTCCAAGTCCACTGCGAGAGAAACTAATCAAATTATGTCATGTTTCCACTTGATTGCCTAATGGAGCTTTGAAAGACACAGCCTTTTCATTCTGTCCCTCCTAGTGAGAGAAAAATATGCTTATGCTTACGTGTACTATTCATACAGGGAAGTGATGCCAATGAGATCTGTGGGTATATTGACATTATCTACCTGTCTTCTAGCTGAAAAGCATGATGTTGGTGTATCTTACAGTTATTAATCAATTTTGAGCACCAAGAAGGCACAAACAGGCTTAATTGTTGAATCCCCTAACTCTTGAGTGAAGTATTTTGCAACTTGCCTATCACTCAAACAATAGAAGGTTTGAGTGGAAGATATTGAAATCAATTACAAGCGAAATACCTGAGTAGACCTCTCTCTACATGCATGTGTCTCTGAATTTATGAAGCTGTTGCTGTATTGTAAGACATGACTAAGTAAAAGGGGCATCATCTTAGAATCATTGAATTGTTAGGGTTGGAAGGGACCTCAAGGCTCAGCCAGCTCCAACCCCCCTGCCATGGGCAGGGACACCTCACACTACATCAGGTTGCTCACAGCCACATCGAGCTCAGCCTTCAAAACCTCCAGGGATGAGGCTTCTACTGCCTCCCTGGGCAACCTGTTCCAGTGTCTCACCACCCTCATGGGGAAGAACTTCTTCCTAACATCTAATCTGAATCTACCCATTTCTATTTTTGTTCCATCCCCCCTAGTCCTATCACTCCCTGACACCCTAAAAAGTCCCTCACCTGCATTCTTGTAGCCCCCTTCAGATACTGGAAGGCCACAATAAGATCTCCTTGGAGCCTTCTCTTTTCCAGCCTGAACAGCCCCATCTCTCTCAGTCTGCTGTATCTTGCTGTACAGATACTTTCCATGTCTGTCAGGTTTATTGACTCCTTTTTGATCTTTACTTTGTCCCTTCCCGCTCCGTTCAAAATGAAGCCACATTCGACTTGGCTTATCTGAGTAAGTGACAAGAGAAGAGAGAGCACCCAGGGCAGAACTCTAGAAAGACCCAGACAAGCCCAGGAAGCTCAGAGAAGAGCATGTCACACCATTGGGAAGATTTTGGTACTCCAGGGGCCACTGCTCCTCAGAAGATGCAAGGCTGTGTAGCACAGTGCTGCATGAGCACAGCACCCTTCCCACAAATCCACGCTGGTTCAGCATCAGCTACCTTGGGGGTATCTGCACCCAAGATACACTTAATCCCAGATAATCTAGAGTTGACTAACAGTATTTATTGCTAGGCCATGAGAACCCCCTCTGAATTCTTGCACTGGCACTGACCTCTCTCCTCTGAGTCATCCTTAACTCTCTTATTCTCACATGCAGAGCCAGGCAGAGCTCCACTCCTGGATTCTCCTTCCCTACCCCTCCTTCACAACAGCTGTATCACAGCTTCTCCTCCCTCTCCTGTCCCTGTACCTATGATAGGCTACTTTTCAGCAGAGAGAAGTCAGGATAAAATGTAATGAATACACAAGACTCAAAAGCTTACTAATTGTGCACTTGGTCTCAAGACACTGATATGCTCCTTGCTGCATCCTTCACTAGAAGGTGTTGGTCAGCTGGTAGTCCCCAAATGGCAGCTCAAATATATGCCTAGCTAAATACCTAAAGAGAACTGAAATTGCTTTATAGCTTCTCCTGTTCTGGGCCCCTCAGTTCAAGAAGGACAAGGAACTGCTTGAAAGAGTCCAGCACAGAGCCACAAAGATGGAGTGGACCATCTCCCTCATGAGGAAAGGCTGAGGGAGCTGGAGCTCTTTAGCTTGGAAAAGAGGAGGTGATCTCATTCATGTTTGTAAATATGTAAAGGGAGAGTGTCAGGAGAACGGAGCCAGGCTCTTCTTAGTGATGTCCAATGATAGGACAAGGGGGCAATGGGTGCAAGTTTGAGCATAGGAATCTCCATGCAAGCACAAGGAAAAACTTCTTCACTGTGAGGGTAACAGAGCACTGGATCAGGCTGCCCAGGCAGGTTGTGGAGTCTCCTTCTCTGCAGACTTTCACAATCTGCCTGGATGTATTCCTGTGTGACCTACTCTAGGTGATCCTGCTCTGGTGGTGAGGTTGGGCTGGATGATCTTTCAAGGACCCTCCCAACTCCTAAACATTCCATAATTCTCTGGTTCTCTGAAGGCCCAGCCTCTTGATGTGTCTAGGCATGGAAAGATTTAGGGGCCAGATTCATGCAAATATTTTTGCCAACTGCACTCAATATTTATATGTGAAATACTAAACTCCCTGAAATATTCATCACCACCTAGATTTTTGAAGGTACCTTTGTTCTTCACCTCTCCCCTGGAAGTGACCTTTTACTTTGTGTCTTCCTCGAGTCAGGCTCTGCTTTATCACGTCTCTCCTGCAAGGTGCCAGAATGACCACTAACACCTAAAAGAGCTATGAAGATGTGACATCCTGTCTACTGGTGCTGAACTACTTAGAGGAATGGGCTTCTGTTTGCTGCAATGTCTGATTTATCTGCATGTGGGAGGTCTACCTGTTGAAGTGTCTACATGTCTGCATGTAGCTGCTGTCATGGTCTGTGGCTTGTGCCCTTGGTTTACCACTCTGCTCCTCTATTTGTTTATCAGGTTAGGGACACACTGATATGCTAAGGGAGCTGTGTTTGTTTAACCTGGAGAAGAGGAGGCTCAGAGGAGACCTTATTGCTGTCTACAACTACCTGAAGGGAGGCTGTAGACAGGTGGGGGCTGGTCTCTTCTCCCAGGCAACCACCAACAGGAGGACACAGTCTCAAGCTGCACCAGGGGAAGTTTAGGCTGGAGGTGAGGACAAAGTTCTTCACAGAAAGGGAGAGTTGTTATCCATTGGAATGTGCTGCCCAGGGAGGTGGTGGAGTCATGGTCCCTGGAGGTGTTCGAAAAGGGACTGGATGCGGCACTTGAAGCCATGGTTTAATTAGTTATGAGGTGTTGGGTGATAGGTTGGACTTAATGATCTCTGAGGTCTTTTCCAACCTTATTGATTCTATGATTCTATGATTCTATGCTCTGTTACAGGAGCTGTCAGCTCATTTCAGTTGGTCCTTGAAAACTTCCTCCGTGGTTTTGTTGCCATCCACAGCTTTCCAGTACTTGCTCTCCTCCAAGCTACTTAACAATAAAAGTGAGAGAATTCTGATGAAGGTATCTGGGGAAGGGTATTTTGATAAAGATGAGATATCCCTACTTACTAGTGGTCCAACAATCTCCAGCCAAAAAATTCAGCAGGATGACCAAAGTTAGAACAAATCAGTTTGAATTTGGGAGCATTCCACTGTTTAACAAAAAGGGCCATAAGCCAAAAAGAGCTTCTTCTACCTGATAATGGAGCTGCAATTGCTCCTAGGATACTTCATGCTGCTGGCTTAAAAATGAGAAACTGTTCCCTGGACCGTTTGCATCTTGGCACACAATTTCTAGCTCATTGTGATTCTAAACAGTGTACGGGATCCGTAAGCGTGCTTAGTCAGCCTGGGCAGCCACCTGAGAGCCATGAGCAATGTCCCCTTTATGACTGTTCACATCTACTTAAAGACAAAAGATTAAAGAAGGTCACAGAGACCCATTCCTCTTGATTCCCAGAGACAGTATCGTTGCTCCGATCTGCCTTCAACCTGGAAGCAGCCAGACCACCAGACTGCCTGAAAGCAAATGCACCTCCAGAAAGAAGAGAACAATGGCTTGTGAAGGGTAAGATGCACTCTGGCCTCCCCAAGTGGCAGATCTGATACAGAATCACTGGTTGAAATAGCCAGAATTTTGCTGGAGGTCAGATCAGCTAAGGAGCCACCAACCTTCCTAACTTTACACACCAAAACCATAGCATGACTGAAACCCTAAGAGGGAGCCAAGGAAGAAAAGCTCAGTGAGCCGCTGGCAGGTGCAGGATGATGGTGGCTCCTCACAAGTCACACTTTCTGTCTGGGCAAAAGGCCAGGCTACTGTTTCTGAACTACAGACCTCTACTTTCTGTATGAAATAACTGGTATCTCTGGTAAGCAAAACAATGCATGATCAGAGGGAGGGAAATCAAGGTGGAGTTATCCTGTCCAGGCTAACTTTGGAAGAGCTTGCATCCCCAGTGAAATCCCACTACAGACATGATGCTGAGCTGACAGGCCTTCCCTGGCTCTGCTGCTGGGGGCAGCCCGGGGAACATGAATTTTGCAAAAGGGAGAGGGCAGCCTGAAGGCTGAATTGCCTTCCCTGGAATTTAGATCCCCAGCAATGCAGTCCTACGACTGTTTTTAGCTCACCCAGTTAACTGCTGCTCCCCAGACAGAGCATCAGACAGATCAAGATCTGCAGCTCCACCGCTCACGGTTGGGTCCATCAACAGTTGCCAAGTGAGCAAATCTTTGTGGAGGGGCCAGGGCAAGCAGGGGGCTGCTTCACTGGCTGGCACAAGCAATAGAATAGAATAGAATAGAATGGAATGGAATGGAATGGAATGGAATGGAATAGACCAGGTTGGAAGAGACCTTCAAGATCATCGCGTCCAACCCATCAACCAATCCCACCCACCTAAACAACTAACCCATGGCACCAAGCACCCCATCACATCTCCTCCTGAATAGTTCCAATAGCTCCCATGTAAGGCAACAAGCTGTGGTTGAAGTTGGAAGTTGCTGTGTTAAGCAGTGTGGTCTGTAGTTAGGCTGATGTCCTACATGAGGAATGTCTCATGTGCATCATGTTTTCAGGCTCTGGCCCCAACCAGCGGTTTTAAACTGTCTGCTTAATTTTCCTTATCATCTGGAAGTGAGTGATGCCCTATCCTTCCCTGACCCTGGGAAGAGGAAGGTATTTGCTTGTAGAAGGAGCTCTTTGCCTGGATCCTGCCGGAGAGATAACCCCGTGTTCAAGCCCCAATGAGAAAAACAGGCAGGTTAGGCTCCCAACTGCTTTCTTAGGCTGGGCCATGTCTTGCCTGAAATGGTCTTAGGGCTTTCTCCTTTAAGCATGGCTGAGCAGCCTATCTCCCCTCTTATTCGCAGCCATCCAGCATCGCTGCCAAAAGCACTGTGAGGAACAGCCATAGGAAAGTAACTAACTCTTGCTTTATTTTTTTCAGGTGGTTTTGTTGCTGAAAAACAGGGGAAGAGAAGGTGCTACGTGGCTGCTCCGCTGTCAGTCTGTGACCTGTAGCTGCTAATTCCTTTTAACACGAGTTGCTACCAGCTTGTTTCTGCATGTTAACCAATGTCTTCTTGGATTTTGCTCTGAGTATTTGCAGCAAACAGCACTGCAAGACGGGCTGGCTGCAGCAAAGCCTGCACGTTGTTGTGAAGCTTGCTATTTTGAACACCTAGTGCAATAATCATCAATAATGACAGCTGGATACTCTTGAGATGCCCCTGCATTACCATTCTACCTGGACTGTGCTGCTTTCCCTGAAATTTACCCAAACTGGTAAAACAGCATTGGATGAGAAACATCATTGAGCAGCTGCTTGCAAGTTCTCATCAAAAGTCTGTTCGCTTTTGAGAGTCTTCCACCAACTTTGGAAAGGCTTCAGATCTGCCTTGTACTTGTAAGTGCTTTCAGGGGAAAAACTTGGCTAAGGGGACTGGGTGAGCATCTAGGGAGATGTGATCAGGCAGCAAGTGGAAAATCTAGGCAAACTGAACTATAGCTTTTGATGAGCAGCACGAACACCACATTTGGAGGCAGAGGTGTGGAGGGCAACTTTGTGCAGAAAGGCTCAGAAAGGCTTCTAGCAAGATTCTCTTTCGCTGCATGCTGAATATCCCTGTACGAAGCCAACAAACAAACCCAGCCAATTTATTCAAGCATTTAACTGTGCAGCTGATGGTAGCATTGCTTCCAGTTTTGTACCACTTGTAAATGCTACTAGATGCTGAATGCTACACGTACACCTACAGGGGCCCTTTCTTTCTTGCTGAGGTGGAAATGAAGCTAAGTAGCACGGAGGCTGGGGACAACTCTTCATCATCGCAAGTCTGAACAAAGGAGGAGCGCACGTGCGCTGTTTTCAAAGGCAAAAACTTTCAGCATGTCTGTGACCATCAGGCTCTGTGGCTTAAAGTGCTGAGTTCAGGGTAGAAAATGATCTGAGCCACCCTACCCGCCCGTGAGCCAAAGATCTCTGAGGGCAGCGTGCGCTGAATATTACCAGCGTTGCGAAACACCCATCACGGCCTGAGTTGCAAGACAAACCATGTACAATTTCTTTGTGCATCTAGGGCAACAGCTAATGATTTTTTTTTCCCCCCCTTTTTCTTGTTTTTTTTTCTTTTTTCTTTTTTTTTTTTTTTTTTCCTTCCTTCTTTGAACTTTGTCCAAAGTTCATCTCTAAAACAAACTTTGGGCCAAACTGCGCGTATTGACTCCTCGGCAGAATAAACACGCCGAATCTCCCGTAACGCTTAATCACTCATTCTGCCTGCTTTTAACTTGCCTGTTAACCAGAAAGATAAAAACCAGTGAAATAAACAGGCCTTACTCAGGGTTGGGGGGTTTTTTTTATCCCTTCCCCCCCCCCCCCCCCCTTTTTTTTTTTTGTGTGTGCCTTTATCACAAACTCTGAAGGACAAAAAGCAACTCTGGCCTGGTTGTTTTCAGAGTAAACGCCTCTTCTCGCTGCAAAACCCTAACTGAAGGTAAAATGCAAACCCAGGCTGTTGTCTGGGTAGTAACATTCGGCCTGCCTCGGCTTGAATTGACAGTAGTAAACGTTTACACGGAGGAGTAAAAGCCCGAGCATCTGAAGGGCTGGGATTTTTTCAGAAGGGTTTAAAAATTGGTTACAGACCGGAGGGGTGAGAGGAGGGGAGGGGCTGGACAGTGTCCCAGCCCCAGGAGACGTCACAGTAAACTAATGTACACAGCTGACAGCGATCGACCCAATCTCAGTATTACCTAATCCACTGACTGGCTGTAAAAGTAAAGTAGAAAGAAGCATAAAGAGCAACTTTATATCTTTATTAAAAACTGTGTAATATTTTTATCATATGAACCATTAACACCCCATGTCAGAGTTGGACACCTTAGAAGACCTACTGTGATGCCTGTTAGATTTTTTGGTAGTCTTGTGCATGCCACCTCACCCACTATCAGTGACTATTTGCTAATAGAATAGAACAGAACAGAACAGGACAGACCAGGCTAGACTAGACTAGACTAGACTAGAATAGACTAGAATAGAATAGAATAGAATAGAATAGGTTGGAAGAGATCTTCATGATCATCACATCCAACCTATCATCCAACACCACCTAATCAACTATAGTTCCTCTGGTTTTTATTTTGCTAGTATTCCACCTACCCTGCTGTTGAAAATCATACCTGGCTTGGCAAAAAAACCCAACACCCAACCAACCAAAACAACAACAAAGCCCCAAACAAAGCAAAGCAAACAAACACACACAGAGAAGGGGGAAAAAAAGGGGGGAGGGAGAGGGGGGGGAGAGGGAGGGGAAGAGAGATTGCTCCCCAAATGTGACATTAAAAAACACATGTGACATTAAATGTTAACATTAACAAAACATTCACAATGTGACATTAAAAAAAAAAAATAATTAGAGGATTCTGTTTGCTTTGTACCTTCTCCCTTCTCGTGCCTTTAAGGTTTGTGTCTTCAAGCTCCTATCTACAAACCCAAAGGCTAGAAATGTAATTAAAAAAATAAAGTCCCAAACCCCTGAGTTGTTTTGGGGTTTTTTTTGCATAATTGTACGAGTCCGGGAGCTACAGCTTTAAGAAAGGCACCAAATGTTGTGAAGTTCACAATGAAATCACAGAGAGCTTGGCAACCAACTGATGGAAAAGAAGTGGAAAATTAACGGTAATTAAACAAGCAATGGCTTGGTAGCCCAGGTGGGTTTTTTTGACAGTTGAGAGGGAACCTTGCTGTAAATCCCTGCTCACGTTGAGCACACCAGAATACTCCAGATGACAGAACTGTGCATTACTGCCCGGCTACGACGAATCTCCGAAGTTACTCATCGTGACTGCTTCCACGGATTTAGTTTCACAACACAATAATGAGTTCATCGTGGTTTTCTGAGGCATCTGCAGAGATAATGCAAACACTTGCTTTTCTTCCCAACTTGTGAACAACAGTTTGAAGAAATAAAGCCATGCAAGAGGCTATTGAAAAAAACCAAAACAGCAAACAAAAAGGGGGGTGTGGGGGGGGTTGCGCTGCATCGAACCCTGGCTCTCCGTGAAAGCTCAGCCAAATCCCGCAGCGTCCAGGACGTGTCCCATTGCTTAAGCAATGGTGGCTCCGGTATCAAGGTACTCTGAGTACTTCTGAGACTCCGGAGACTTTCGGAAGCCGGAGAAGCACAGTGGGTGCGTGCCATGGCTGTAACTTCAGCTGGTTCATGGCAGATAAGGGTTGTCCCTGCGTGAGTTGGCTGGTTGGCTCTGGGCAGCCCCAGCCGCCTATTGTCCTGCGGCTAGAATCTGGGGGGGACGACGACGACGACACAACGGTCTCCGAGACGCCTTCTCAGGCGGAGCCCGAAACGTACGTGGGTCTGGGCGAGCTAAGAGCCTTGTAAGGTCTGGCACCTTGATGCTGTTGTTAGCAGCCTACCTCTCCCCGCCTCCCGCACCCCCCCTTCCCCGGTCGAATTCACGTTGATTTGCCTTTCGCGTCAACGGGCGCCGCAGGAAGATTCAAATTGATGATATGTAACTTCGCTGCTTTGAACCTGCCGATGAAACTTTCCGACTCGCCATGATTTTTATTTTTTTTTTTTTCTTTTGGGAGGGGAATTAAAAGAGGAAGGGGGAGTGAAAAAAAAATAATAATAAAGGCGGGGAGAGCTGATGCGCTGCCGCTCCCCGCTGCTCGCACGAAAACAAATGGCAGCATCCCCCGGCACTGGAGTACTAAGCTAATAAATAAATAAGCAAACCCCACGGCACGAACGGCAAGGCGGCGAGGAGCGGCGGCGCGGAGGGCCAGCCCTGCCCAGCCGCACGGCAAGCGGCTGCGCTATTCCTGCGAGTAACACGGCAAGGCCGGAGATGCGCCGGCGAGAGGAGGGCAGGGCGGCTCTTCCCGGGCGCCACGGACTGCCGGGCCCGCCCGGCCGCTCGCCCGACCGTGGTGCATCCGCGAAGCCCCTTGCATGGGGATGAGGATGCCGCGCTTCCTCCGCCCCACCCCCTCCGCGCCCGCCCCGCCGCAGTTTCCTGCGCCCGGCCCCCCCCACACCCCTCGCGCCCCCCCCCCCCCGCGGCCCTGTTGCATCAACTTCCTGTGCGGAGCCCCTCGCGGCGGGGCCCCGCGCGGCTCCTCCCGCCCGCCCCAGCTTCCTGCGCGCGGCCCCGCCGCTCGCGTGCCCGCCCGGCCGCGCGCCCGGCCGCGCGCCGCCCCCCGCCGAGCCCCGCGCGCCGGCCGGCCGGGCGGGGGAGGGGAGGCGGCAGGGAGCGGGAGGGGAGTGTGTGTGTAAAGAGGGGGGTGTGTGTGTGGGAGGGGGGGCGCCGCACACCGGCCGAGTCCCCCGCCCCTCATGATTCTCTCTCTCCGTTCTTCGATCCGTGCCCACCCACACGACCACCCGCCCCAGTCCGGTGGCGGCGGTGGCGGTGAGGCGCGGGCGCCCAGGGTCCCCCGCCGCCGCGGCCGGCGGCGCCGCTCCGGCAGAGTTTGGTGCCCTACTTCACTCTACTTTAGTTTCACTCACTTTACATCCGGGCTTTTTCCCTAGGCAATGGGGGCCGCAGCACAGCCCGTTCCTTAGGCAAAGGGAAATAAATTCGCCGCACCGACACGTCAAGTAGTCCCCCTCAGGAGAAGCCGCCGAGCCCGCCCTCCTGGCTCCCCCCGCCTCTCTCTTCCCTGGCCCCGGCCTGGCTGGCGGTGCCCCTCTGCCGTCCCCCGTTGGAGGAGGGGCGTGGGTCCCTCGGTCCGGGTTCCCGCCCTTCCCCCGCGGGTCTCCGGCGGCGGGCCGGGCCGGGCCGGGGCGGACGGGGGCGCGCGCGGCGGCGTGTCGGGAGCGCGCCGCAGGCAGGCAGGCAGGGAGGCCGGCGGCGGAGGGATCCCGGCGAGCGGTGCTGCGGCCGGGCCGGGTGAATGGGATTGAAGAAGAGTTCAGCTTCTCGGCTTGTTTTTGTGTCACAGTTTCTCTCCTCCTGCGCCTCTCCGGCTTCGTGCCTCCCTCCCCGCCCGCCCCCTCCTCCCAGCCGCAGGAGGAGCCCCCCGCGGAGAGGGGGAAGGAAAAGGACCCCACAGAGGCGAGAGCGAGCGAAGAGGAGGAGGAGAAGGGAGCAACCTACCATCTTCCACTCCCCGCTTAGCTTAAAGAAAGTGAGAGGAGGAGAGAGAGAGAGGCGCCCAGAAGAGGGGGACAGGGAGGCCCGGAGAAGCGGCGGCGCCGGCACCCTCCCCCTATGAAGAAGAGTCCTCCCCCTCACAGAGAGGTCCTGCCAGGGGGACCCCGGCCGGCCCGCAGCACCACCGCCGCCGCCAGCAGGGTGTAGTATCCCACCTTTCGGATTCGCCTCCTCCTCCTCCTCCTCCCTGCCCCCCCACCCCCCCCTGCCCCCCCGGGCGCCGTCCCCCCTCCTCTCCTCTCGCGCCTCCCGCCGCCGCGGGGCTGGGGGCGGCCAGGATGGCGGCGGTTCGCTCCGCACTCTCCGGCCAACTTGGCGATGAGGAGCAGCAACTTCGCCGCGGCCCCCGGCCCCTCCCTCGGGGGGTGGGGGGGTGGGGGGGAAGAAGAGTGGAGCGTCCCGGGGCGCCGCCACGGCCCCCCCGGTCCTCCCCGGCGGGCGCCGGCAGAAGTTTGCGAGCGGGAGCGGGAGAGGTGGAGGAGGGTGACACTTGGGGTAAAAGGAGGAGGTGACACATTGGGGTTGGGGGGAGGAGCAGGGGAAGGAGATGACACATTGCACTGGGGATGGGGTGGGGGAGGGAGGCTTATCCCCTCCCCTCCGGTTTCCTTCAGGATGATTATTTCCAGGCCCTTTTCTCTCGGTCGGGTCCTTCGCCGCGATGCTGTCGGGGAAGTTTTGTTATTATCTGGGAAATGATGCTGCTTTCGGTGATGGATAATTCGTAGTAAAGCCGCTGCTGCGGTTTTGTTTTTTGTTTTGTTTTGGGGTTTTTTCCCCCCCTTTTTCCCTCCCTCTCTTTTTTTTTTTCTTTCTTTCTTTTTTTTTTTTTTTTTTTTTTCTCTTTCTCCCCTCCTTCCTTTCATTCGTCTTTGTGGCCCGAGCAGCGCCGGGAAAATTCCGTTTTTTCTGCAACTTGTTATTCTGGAGCCGGGCCTGCCCCCCCTCGCCCTGGGGCTGCCCTTCCCGCACAGGTACGGAGCTCGGGGCCGGGGCACCGCCGGGGGTTCCCCCTCCTGCTCCAATACGGTGCCGGGCATCGGGGACGGATACTTATTTTTGTTTTTTCCCTCCCTCCTGCGTCTTTGTAGGTGGAGTGGGGCTCTATGTGGGACTCTGCCATTTGGTCTAGTCCTCTTGTGTATGCTCCTTTCTTCACTTGCTTTCCTGCGGATTATATTTTTTTTTTCTGGTGTGAGGTGGTGGTGTGTTGTGGTTTTTTTTTTTTTTCCTTCTTTCTATTTTTTTTTCTTTCTTTATTATTTCGAGACTCGTTGTGGGTAGAGCTTTTCACCCAGCCACCTCTGCAGTTTGGATGCTGGCAGGATTGAACGCCGAGGTTTTTTAGGTGAATGCTAACTGGATTGATGCATGGAGCTCTTCATTCAACTTCTTCTCAAGTGTCAAAAAATAAGGCTATGAACAGATGTGTTTCAATATGGAGAGATTTCCAAGTTCCTAATTCTTGGGGGTGGAGGAAAGAGTGCCATTGGAGAGTGGCTTTTGTTTTCGATTGGTGAACAAATGTCATCACATTTCAGTCACGTGCTGTAATATTCTTTGTTCAGCTATCAAAGTATGGTATCTGCTACACCTGTTCCCACTTTTTAATTGTAAGTAACGGTGATTGCCTGCAAATCTTGTATTTGTGGATAGGAGAGCTTCCCCTCTTTTTTATCCCTTCCTACCCCTCTGGCTGTTTGTTTGGGCCCAAGTGCTAAGCTTGACAATGAACTTTTGTTCACTGTGGAGACTGCATGTGAAAAGGTCCCACTGGGGGGAATAACTTGCGTGTCACGAGAGAAAGTTGTGTGCTGTGGTGCATGGTGGGTCTGAGCGGGGAGAAATCGGGTGGGAACGTGCGCTCAGGAATGGCATGGCTCTAGTAAGGGGTGGGCTCCTTTGGGCCAGTGAAGTTTCCTTAACTAGGCGTGCCATTGCTTGTTATCAGGTTAAAGGACAGATGCTCCTGTGCACCCAGAGGGATAGATCTTTTTTGCTTAGCTGTGATTTTTTTTTTTTCTGGTATCAGAAGTGAAAAGGATTTGAGCTGTTCTACCTTTTTTTTTTTCCCCCCCTCCTTCTTTTTTTCCCCCATTGTGCTCACTTCTAACAATGAAGACACCTGCTTAGTTTCAGTTTTGTAAGGCAGCTTCCTTTAGGGTTTGTTTTTTTTTTTTGTGCTTGCCCGGAGTTAGCTGGTGAGGCTGGATATGCTCCCTAGCAGGGGAGTGTTTAACTTGGATGGAAAGAGGCTTATTTGGGGGGCTGAATTGGTGAAGAAAATAAAGTGCTTTTCAGAGCCTCAGGGAAAAGACAACCCAAATCAACCTCCTCAAAAAAAAAACCCCAAAATTCATGACTTCTACCCAGTTAATGGGGAATGCTGAAACTTATATATTGAGCTTACTAGTGATTATGTGTAATATAACTTTATAGTTTAAATAGTGGCATTAGATTACTAGTAAGAATGGGATCTTAAAAGGGAGGAAGAAGCATAAAAATGTGCAAAACGATCCATGATAGTTGGAGAAGTTAATTACCACACTTCAGTAGAAAGATCAGAGGCTTTGGGAATTTTATTTATATCTAGGCATGTTTCATGACAGCTGAGTGAAGCTGTTTCTTTGGGGGGATTTTTTGTGATTGTTTTCTATAAGGGAATTCTGTAGCCCAGTAAGTAAAACTTTAAAACTGTATTTAAAAGAAAGGGATGATGCTGTTCTTGCGTGTTTTTAAACCCTTCAACCTTCCTGTGGTAGAGAAATTGGATCATTTGGGGATAGTTACATCAGAAGTTTGAGCTGATAGAGAGGGAAGATGAAGCAACATCTTTATCCATTGATTTCATGTAGTGTAGTAGCATATCTAGACTGTCACTTGAAGGTCTTAAGAGACCCTGTTGACCAGCAGAAGGTAGGTGCATGCTCACCAAGTACTTGCCACCAGCTGGATGTCAGCTGTGTCACCCTCCCCATCCCAAGTCTTTAGCCATACTGAACCTTGGAAAGGATCCTGTTAACTTTTCAGTTAACCTACCATGCTAACATGATGTAGATTTCAAAATGCTGCATTAAGGAATATTTCGTTATTAATAATAAAAACTTTACTATTAGTCATTGTAGTATTTCTACCTGAAAGCTTTTCATCTTTGCTCCTCCGTGTGCATCCTCAACTGGATTTGTTGTGAGGCAGAAGAAGGCATTTGAAAGTGGTTTTCTTCCTTTAGGGGGAATGAAAATACAAAACTTTCCTTCAAAGAGTAGAGCAAAAGCAGGAAACTGAAACTGATGCTGCTCAGAGAAAAATGCTGTTGTGTTTTGCAGCTTCATCACTAAGATCACTGCTTTCAGTTTAGGTTTTGCAAAGATCTCTCATCACCTTAGGCTATTCTGCCACAGCTCCGTTTCAACTATTTGGCCTAAGTGGTTCCTACTCCAACTTTACTTCTCTTGTTTGGAGATGAGGTTTTGTGTGTCTCTGTTCAACTTCACTGTAGAAATTCTAATTGAAAAGAAATAAAAATCACTGGATTGGATCTGTATTAAAGGAGACCACTTTCATGCCTTTTTTTTTTTCCTTTAGGAAAAGTAAAATGTGTTTCAGTGACTGTGTAGAAAGTTGTGGGATTCTACGTGCAGTTGGAAAGCTTTTACATTGAGCCTGGTTAGCAGTTGGGTTGTTCATGCAGTTTGTTTGTATTTGGTCATGGCTGCACATGAGCACACAGTGGTTGTTCTGTTGCTTTATACTTGTTCTTGGAGCCACGATGAACTTTATTCAGTCAGATTGGTACTACTGGAATTAGTTTACAGCAGGTATTTCTCTTTCATTTCAACACCAGTTTGTCGGAACCTTGATGGGACTGTCTCATGGTCGTTTTACTTGGGTACCAAAAACTCAAGATGAATGTCATGTGAGAAGCATGTGTTGGTGATTTAACCTTTGGACTATTGTTTTGGGCTTGTTGTTTTGGTTTTGCTTGTTTAAAATATTGCAGAGAGAACTTTGTAGTGCGATAGGGCTTTGCTTTTCGGAGGGCCGTTGCATGATGATGTGAGCTGTAAAGCAGACCAGCCTTCCAGAGAGGCTCCTTGTGTAGAAGGGACAGTGCTAAAAACCTATTATTAAGCTTCTAATAGTATTTCTTCACTGTCCCCTTCACCCTTTATGCTTACAACTGTGCAGTCACATGCGTAGCTATATACTAGAAGTGTAAGACTTCACAAAAGGCCTGGCTCCTCCACGTTCATGAATTGCCCTTGTTCAATTACTCTGTGCCAGAAAGCAGCTCACATCCTGTTTCTGATGTATTTTAACTGCACAAAGGTTATTTAGGAACAAACCATGTACTGGAAAGGTGGGGCAGTGTGCAGAAAGGTTTTGATATGTCTGCAGGATGCAGGGGGCAAGATATTTACTTCTGTACCCTGTAAATAGAGGGTGAACTGAAGGATAGTTTTTATAGGTTTCTTACATTAATATTTCATGTTCAGTATAGCACAGAGCTAGTGTCTGGCTTGTGTTGATGGTAGAGATATGCATTATGCAGGCAAAAAAAGAAGTTTATTTACATTTGGCAGGGGGGAACTTAATATTTTCTTATTTTCTGTTCTTTTTTTTTTTTCATATTGCAAATACAGGTGGTGTTTTGTTGTTGTTTTTTTTAAAAGGCCCTTACATTTATTTTATAAATTTTAAATAATTTATGACTCCTGCACCTTACAAAGTTCCTCACTGGATTAAAAAAGGTAAAGTATGATTTTAAGTTTGTTTGACTCTGCTTTTGCTAAGTCAAAACCTCACGAAAGCACAGTGGCGAGTGGAGCTATAGAATGGCTATAAAATGTGCAAGATTCAGGAGTTTTTAAAAGGCTCACTGGTGACAATGGGACTTCACAATTGGAGTCACCCTTCCTGAAGATAATTTTTAAAGCTGTGGGAAGTTCTGAAAGGTCCCTTCCTGTAGCCTGAGAGGTTTGCCATGCCTGTTACCCTAACAAAGCCCCAACTTTATCACAGAATCTTTTGTTTTAATACTTGTAACATCTCAGGCATTTGAGGAAAGAATGCACTTCTCTGCAGCATTTATTTTCTGTTTTGCTGCTGACATCATTTTAATATCTCTGTTGGAACTGTCAAGTACCCTCTGCCCTGAAAGCCTTTGCCTAGATAGTTTGACCTATTATTTGTACCCTCTTACCTGAGATTTCTTGTTCACTGTCATTGCAAACACTCGCTCTTTGATGAGAGTTTGTATGCTCAAAGCAAGCTTTAAAAAACCCATACCAAAACCCAAACACCCCCCTGCCCTGCCATCCCCATACTGCTGCCTCCCCAGCCCTAAACTAATGTTTGTTGTTACTGGTGGGAAGGCATTTACAGGCAGCACATAAGGATTGAGGCTCTGCTTAATGTGAGCTCTGTTGTAGGCCATGTTCACACAGCTGCTATGCTGCCTTTTTTTTTTTTTTTTTTATGTTGGGTATCTTAAAATGTGTGTTTTCCAGGTTCTGCCCTTCTACCCGAGGGTACCATGCTTATAGGACAAGAGGGAATGTTTCCAAGTGTGCTTGCTAGGGCAGCTGTGTTGGGTACCTCTGAAGAGAGGAACTTAACCATTGCACGTGCAATTAGAAGTGTGTTTTGAACATGTAGTCGGTGTGTGTCTAGAGTGTGGGAGCACAGATACATGAATGGTTAGCATGAAGGAGGGCAGATTTGAGTCTGTGGCTCTAACATGGCCTGTGCTTGGACTTAGTCTCCAGGCCTGTGAGAGGAGAACTCGAGCAGAGCAGCTGAGCTTATGGGCGGTTTGGTGTCGTTGTTTCTGCCTGTGAAATACAAGCTGTCAGTACGAACAGGAGAAGGAACATTGATTCCTTCCCTTGTTCCCCTCCAACCCTGCAGACCCAAGCGTTGTTAACTGTGTGGATCCCAAAGGCAGCATACTTGCAGTTAATTGAAGAGATCAAGTGGTATCCTATTGAAGCTTTAAATTGTTTTAACAAAACTTCTGAGTAATCACAATAATTATTTTCTGATAAGCTGGCTGATAGTAACTATGGCAACAGCTGTCTTTGGCCTATGGACAGTATTGCTGTATTGACAGAACCTTTAGATGCTCCTGAGGCCTCTTGCCTCTATAGGGAACTGCATCAGGATGACTTTCAGGTGACTGAAAAGCACCACTGTTTGTCTTTCTGCTGCAGCGGGACGCTGTTTTTCTCTTGGGTCCTTTCTCTTTCACGTGTTTTTGCGGGTGCTGTTTGCTAGCCTGGAAATGCTGCAAAGACTGTCTTGCTCTAAAAGGGCTAGTGGAACGTATAAGTACTTAGATGGAATTACATATGCATATTGGTTTTGTTAATAATAATCCAGAGCTTGGGGAAAAGGGAGGGAAAAGAAGGGAGGACTTACTCATTTTGATCCCTGGTTGTTTCCTTCCTCGATGAAAACCTTCCTAGAACAGACTGGTAGGGGGAGCTGCCCTTCCCTTTACTGAAGTACAGCATATTCTTCTCTGAGGCCTACGCTGAGATACAGCTATTTGATTTCCAGCTAAGCTCTGCTTCTTTTTGGAAGTGAAGCAAGCTCCTGCTTCAGTTCATTGTAGATATGGAGGAAGAGAGTAATTTGTTTCCAGATTACTAAATTCTGGACAGGGAAACTATGTGCCTCACCGAACATGACTTTCCCTATTGATCTTCTGAAGAGCACACTTTAATAAATGTAGCAGTCTCGAAGCCGGGGGGGAAGTAAATTCTTCCTTGCACTTCAGTATAAAGGTGATCAAAAGCTATGGCCCATTCTGCATGTTTGAAAGTAGTTAAGCTGCTGATTGTTCTTGGAGCATTATTGGTTAGCTGATGTTTCTGTTTACTGAAATTTTTGTCCTCTTATCTTCGACGTATGAGAAATGGATATTGACTCAGCTTACTTGATGACTACTAGCAGCGGTCTCCCCATCCAGCCTGTGTGTGGTGTTGTCTGCCCTGTGGAAGTGTACAATATGGCCTACATCTGGTCTCTTCTTCACTAGGAATGTAGCTCGTGGAAACTGCAGGCCCCAGTGTGCAGTGCTGTGCGTCTAGCTGAATAGTCTGCCAGGACTGCAGCCTGCTAATGCATCCTGGGACCTGTAGTTTTCACGAGCAAAAGCTGGAGATTTGGGATTATGAGTGAAAGACGCTGTAGTGTTCTGGTAACAGCGTTGCTGATACCTTACGCAGTTCTTAGCTGCTTGGCCTACACCTGTGCAGCAGATTTCTTTCGCTAGTCAAAGACAGTTTATAGTTGGGTAGGATGTTTAGGGAAAAGCAGGGCCTAAGAGAAGTCTTCCAACTGCCTGTGTGTTTTCATACAAAGGATATATCAATAATTGCATTAACACCTTGTTTTATCTGTGATTGGAAGTATCCTACTTGAAATTCTGGAAGTTTTTAGCCTCTCAAGACTGTGCTACGGATGGAAGCCTTTGGCAGAAGGAGGCTTCCATGGGTGGCAATATGGTGGCCATGTTCTCCTTTCAAACTGCAACCCAGCTGTCACTGTGGGTTTCTGTCAAAGCCAAAGGGCGCTTGAGCAGCGTTTTACCTGCCTAGATCTCACTTCTCTGCTATTTCTTGGGGTCAGGCTATGATGTAGGCACCTTATGCAACAGATCAGGGGTGTTCCTGCTGGGGGTTAGCGGCAGTTGCTGGTTGCCAAGGAGATGCAGGGTCTCAAACACAGGTACTGGCAGGTGCAGCCAGAAGCAGAGTACGTGGGGCAGTTTCTGTCCAGTGTGTTTGAGCCCTGAACGCTACTCTTGGACTCACATCCAACTCACAGAGAAGGAGGTGAGGTGAAGCTTTTCTGGAGTTAGTGGTACAGAAATGGTAACTTTCAGAATGCCCTATATTTTTTTAATATATATGTCCATAAGAACTGTGTGTTTTCATGCAAGTTCAGTGGGATTTGCTGAAGTTAATATGAATGTTAATTTCATGTCAGTTGTTAGGCCAGAAGCAAATTGAGTGTTCATTGTAGCCTCATGTGCCATGTTTTGGATGCTGCACTTGTCTTAATTTTTACATGAGCAAAAACTTAACTTTCATCCTAGTCAATTTCTTTGCTCTTCAGTTTGTGAGATAATGAAAAAGGTTTATATCCAAGTGCCAAACAATAAGAAATAAACATTTGTGATGTTTTTTTGAGAGATGAATGAGAGCTGTGGTCTTGCAAAAAGTGGCGTGTATTATACTTAGTTCCACAGAGGTAAGAGAGAGTATCTGACTGCCTGAAATTGGAACCCTTGTAAATAGTAGTAGGATCAAGACCTCCAGAGTTCTAATATTGGAAAGTAGCTTCATGCTATTCACCATAATTAGCTTATGTCTGTGTGGCAAAACTATTTTAGTAAGTGTCTGAAAATTCCACTCAATGTAAATTTAGAGTTCATATTTGCTTCATAGTCATGCAGAAAAAAACACAACCCAGCCCAAACAAAAAGTTACTCTCTCCTTCACCTGTACAGATTTCAAATATGACAGATAGTTAGGTGGTAATAGCTTCTTTGAGGCAGGGAATGAATTTTGTCATACTGATGCATTGTATACACTGTACATTGATGACACTTCTATTTAAAACTGATACAAAAAAGTAAATCTATACGGAGATTCATCTAAAATCTTACATATACTGTGACTGTAATAGAGTTTGTAAACAGTTAGTAATAGAGTTTTCTTTAAGTGTTCCCAGCCCCTTCAGAGCTGATATGGAACAAACAGCTGACAGGACACAGGGCTGGCTGAAATAGTTGCTATTAGTATATTGACATGATTAGAAAGGCTGTCCTTGTTGCTGTGAAGGGATGAAATTCCCTTTCATTGGCTGATTGGGCCTACACAACAGGCAGGAGAAGAAACCAAGATAAATCTCTATGTAGTGGAATGATGATGTATCTTGTCCTTCAAGGACGCTTTACCCTCTGTAGAGAGCCTGTGACAGTGCCCTTTGTGACGCTGCTGTAGCAGGGTATTCTAGATAAGGAGCATGGGTAATAGGGATGTACAAAAGGGTTTGATGCATAGTTGTAAAGAAAAACTCCTCTATAAGTACTTCTTATCTCCTAAGAGCAAACGTGTCCTGATCTGGGAGGAAATCCTGGCTCTGCTTAAATCGATGGGAAGCTTCCCAGCTGAATTAAGAGTGCAAGGATTTCATACTTTTGCCCCCCAAAAAGGTGAATTTAAGTGAATTTTGCAGGGCTGAGGCGCTTGACAAAGTTTGAAGAATCTGGCATCTGTTTAAGATGCTGCTGGTGGCCCTTGGGAGATCTCGCACCACGTACTTCGTCTCCTAGTGTCTTTGCTGTTCCTTTAAAAGTGGATAATACTGAGCTCCTGTAATGCTTCGTAAGAACTTGGAATCTATTTATTCAGGGCTTTTGCCCGACTTGCTAACACGACAAAATTTCACCTGAAAGCCAGAAATTAGTCCTTGATGTACCCAAGGAATACTTTTTGTTTCTCCCCTCTTAACCGTGTGACAAACCTGCTGTGCTCGAGAGGTTCAGTCTGAAATTTGAATAACCTGGCTTGTGATGGATTTAAAAAAATCCACAACAACAAAACCCCAACCAAAACCCAGCCCTGCCTCTGCAACTAACAAACCTCCTTCAGAACTTTATCAAAGGACTACAGTGGCCTATATTACTAACAACGAAGCTTGCTGCTAATTTGCATCGAGCTGGAGCTCCAGATTCCATACTTGCACTGCTGCTTAGCTTGCAGTAATTGTCCCTGATAAGCATCTTTATCATGTAAATCTATTGTTGTGTGTAGTATGAATTTGCTGTTTTAAGGATGCTCTTGTCAGTGACCCCCAAATGGAAAGGATGTGGCTACCTGAGCTTCCCTTATTACCCTTTCAGAGAGTACATTCTGGTCAGGAATAAATTGGGAAGCACTAGCAAGGTTTATGCTGTTTCTGAGCGCCTGGTCGCTGTCCTTGAGTCAACTGCAGTTCTCCTCCCAAGGAGGAATCCCACCATACCATGCTCCTTATTTTGTGTTCTCAGAGAATCCTGCTGAAATCAGTGGACTTGTCACCAAGAAACCTGTTTCAGAATAAGGGACAATTTTCATTTACCACCTGCATTTTGCCATATTTCACCAGCTTTACTTTACCCTTGAATTTCATACTGTAAAGTAAACACAAAAGTCTCCCCCCTTCACATGATTCTCATCCCTCTATGGCAATTTCTTATTGCCTTAAAACTCAGTGTCTTCTCCCACCTTACTTTCTTGCAGGAATTATATTTGGCTGCCTGGATGTTGATGTAGAACTCTTAATAGATTGTGCAGTGTTTAATTTAAATCAGACCATTTTTTTTTCTGTGATGATGAGCTGCAGTTTTTGCAGCTCATCATAACCCCATGGTTTTGGCCTATTAAGTGTATGCTCCAGGTTAGTTCCTCACTGTAGTAACAGCATCTTCCTAACTGCAGAGTTGGTTAGTTCAGCCCAGGTCTGTGGCTATGTGAATGCCAGTACCTGGAGCTGTTTTGCGCAGACACGCTGCTACAAAATGCTGGTCTTTAGGGTTGAGCCTTCCTGATGTAAGATGAACATCTGTGATTCCTCAAAACGTGTGACCTTTCTTATTCTTTAAGCAACATGATTAGTTTTGTCCAAAATGCCGATTTGCCATGCATGGCAATGTAGTAGGTGATTTCCTCATCATGTATATAAGGCTTTGGAAAACAGAAACTATGGAATGTCACAAGCTCATGTTAAATCCCTGTTTGTTTGTGTGTAGGAAGCACTACATATCAGACTTGCTTATATTTTTCTCTTGGGTATGTCAGAAACTCCTGCAGCCTCTTCAGAAACTGTTGCATAGTGCAACAAAGGTGGTAAATACTCCCTGTGTATTTGTTCCATATATTTTTCCACTTCCCCACAAATGCAGAATGTGTTTTAAGTCTTCAGCTATGAAACCTCCATTGTGTTATGATTAGATTTAGTTTTCTCTACGTAGGTTTCCATGCTGTGGTCTTTAATAGTCCAGTAGGTAGTAAGACTCCTATGGGCATCTTGAGAATCAGAAGTTGTGTTAGAAGGGACTTAAAAAATCATGCAGTAAACTTTCATATACGTCGGTGGTCCTCATATGGCATTCCGCCCCCCCCCCCCACACCTTTACTGTGTAATAAGCAGAGCCTAAATCAAGAGGAGCTGAGATTTCTCTCAAAGGCATTTTAAAAGAAAAAGAAAAGCCATATTTGAAACACCTAGGAGAGGAATATGTGAAGACAATGCAATGAGAGGAGTGCATGAGAATTTCTCTGTGTGTGTGGAGAGAGATATGTTGAAATATCCTTTCTAACACAGCAATAGAACCATTAAAAATCTGGGCATTAACTTTTAGATACTAGAATTTGTTTGAAGAGTACCTTTGCAAGGAAGTTAGCAGAATGATGGCTGCTACACTGATACCACAGTAGTAAACAAGTTAATGCAAGTGTTGGTCTTGATATTTCAGTGGCATGTGCAGTACTAATTTGTTGCCCTGTACTGTTCTGTCTCATCTCTGTCACTGTTGTTATGGTGGGTCTTCTTGCCACACAGTGGCTGTCTCCATCTCCTAGGATGATGTTGGTGGGGGCTGTTGCTTGCATAGGATTAGTAGGTCCCAAGCAGTCACCTGAAGGTTGTGGTGGTTGATGTGAGGGTATGTGAAAGAGACATGTCTCTCAGCAGCATTGTACTGCCTTCTCTGGGGAAGGAATCGTGGGGATACATCCTGGCTGCTCGGGAATAAAAATAATTTGAGGCAGAGGGAAAATAGTCTGCCACAAGCAGCCTCCTTCAAACTGCTGACCCTTTTGTTTAGACAGTAAGTGTAATCATACCATGCTCCACGATACCCTTTCACTGTCAGCATTGTGAGAGCTGAAAATGATATTGCCTTCAGTTGGTTGTAGTAGCCACAAAACCTGAATATATCTACAGCTTGGCCTTCGTAGTTGAAGTAAACAACCAGTTAAAAATCCACGGCAGTCAGTGGAAGTAAAAATGTTTTGGACACTTTGTTTTTCTTGTAGCTGAAATCTCCTTTCATTTTACAGCAGTCTTGCACTCAGCTTTTCTTCCTTTAAACACAAATTGTATAGTTAATGTGATTCCATGTTAGATTGGCACAGTGATTCAGTGTTATGTTTATGTGATAACAGCGTGTAAATCTTTTTACTTATATTGAATAATCATGGCTTTGAGAAGAAAGGAACTTCTATTAAGTGTGTGGTTACTTGAATTCTTCCTTTCAGATTAGTGACTACCATCAGTACTCCCACACTGAGTGTGACTACCCCAGCTACAAATACCATTCTCCAGATGCTACAGTTCCCATTTGTGTGCTTTTGAAGAGAAGGAAGGGGGGAAAAAAAAAAAGCTTTTAAGGGGTAAGGAGGGAGAATATAATAAAAGGGGAAGGGAAGGCAGAATCTGAGGTTGATAACTGTGCCTATATATTTACAGGGAGCAGCGAGAGTGCCAGCTGACTGGAATGTAGGGGAAGGAAGATCAGAGCACAGCAGTGTAATAATTTTGGAGTGCTTCCTGTTGACTTGTTAATACTGCAAGGAATTTGGCCCAGGCGATCTGCTGTTGTGAATCAGCATAGTTTATTCACTTGAGTATAGGTGTGCCTGTTATTATTTGAGAATCTGCTCCACTTGAAAGATAACAGGTCAGTCTGGTAAGTAGTATTATTCCCATGTTTCAGATTAGAAACTGAGGCAGAGAGAAATTGATTTATTCTGCATTGTGGTACATTTGTTGAAACCTTAAGCTAGGAGTGGAGGCCCTCACTTGTGTGTTTAATCCAGTAAATTGCCTGCATCCTTCAGGTCCTGAGTGTTGATACGTTGTAAACAAAACAAAAAGCCTGAAAGTGATTCACTGATTAAGTTTGTGTGATGCACAAGTAAGTAGTGCTTGCTCCAGAGGAGGTGAGATTCTTATAAAACAGGAAATAAACAGAGTACTTTGGTTTTGAAGTTTTGGATCTGTATTATTTTCCTTTCTTTTTAATTAGGTTATCTTGGGTTGAAGGAAAAGTAGAGGTTTAAATGGGGATGGGGGAGAGAGTGATTAAGAAGTGTGAATCTGAAATCAGTGAAATCTGAGTTATGTGGGTAAGCACTGGTGCCCAGAAACAGTCCTGAGTTATATTCTGCAGAACCTTAAAGAAAAGATAGAAGGAAGATGGTGGTTGTTGTTACTGCTGTTGAATGTTTTTGCTCACCTTTTTATCTCCTGTGCATTATCCTGCAACTAAAACTCTGTGGGCATGATTATGTTTTTAGAGATACTGTTAGGTGAGCACATACTCTAAATGTACCCAGAGGGTGAGATTTAAGGTTAGTGCTTTTATTTACCAAATTGAAATATCTCCAGAATGCACTTTGTCTACGACCAGGGTGTGAATGAGGTTCCAGTAACTTCACTGCACAACACCACTCTTTTTTGTATCATACTTTCTGAGCCTGGTACAAAGGACCTGACAGACCCAGTTGCATGGGATAGTTCAGTGCACAGCAGAAGTAGTGCTGAGAGGTTAGTGTCATCAGTGATGAGGCTTTAACCACTTGTTAAAACTAGTTTGTGTACAGCTTATGTGAGCATAATTCTCCAGTCCTCTGAAGTGAGGACCAATACCTTCTGTCAACCTGGACAAATGCCTTTTCTAAGTGGAGAATCGGCAATACCCCAGTTTCAGCATCTGTCCCAGCTGGCTGCGTCAATCCTTGCTTCCACTAACTCTTGTAGTGGTTTTGATTGAGGGTGCTATACCCCAGTGCAAGCATTGAAAGTGTGGCTCCCCTTTTGTTACATGCCTTGTTGTCTGCTCCGAATAGCTCACTTAAAGGTCTGACCCATGCTTGGAACTCCGTGTGATCGATTCTGAGCATTAGGCTCTTGGGCTCTGGTGAACTATGGAATCATGGTCTCTTGGCCTGCAGTATCTCCAGTTACAACCCTTAGAGGCACTGTTTGTGATGTATGCTGGGGTCCTGGAGCATTTGCAGAGCTCAGAAACTTTGGTGTGTGCCCCCCTAAGGTTTCATTAGAGTTGTTCATGTTTTGAGACTCTGGTTCTGCATAAAGCTGGGGTTGACTTTCAGCAGTAAGCTGGTTTAGTACAGTCTTTACTGAAGTGTTTTTATGTTGTGACATCTCAGCTCCGTAACTGTGGTGACAGCTTCAAGGCCATATACAAGGCAACTTCGGTAACTACCGCCTCTCTGCTCTGCGATGTGACTTCTGTGAAGTAGGATTCTGGGTTTGGTAATCTCTCGATTCATAGATGGGTGTAATGAAACTTCCTGGAATATCATCTTGTGTTAATTTGGTGCTTGGCATGCTTCTACTGTTCCTGTGTGGTTAGTCCTGCTTACAACACCCCTGCTTAATGGAGTGATGGTACTAAAATAATTCTCAGGTATTCCTTGGCATTAAAGACCAGAGGTCCAAAGAGATAGCGTTGGCTGGTGCTGTGTTTTTCAGAGAGAAGACCTTAAATTCTTGTTCTCCACATGGTCAAAGGAAGCAGCACTGCTTTGACAGGTTGGACTTCATGATCTTTGAGGTCTCTTCCAACCTTGGTGATACTGTATGCAGGTATCATGGAAATGTGAAGTAAACCAGGAGGAGAACTGTATTGCGCCATCAAGGTCAGCTTGCATTGTCACTTAACACCAGTGGCTTGAAATTGCAGGCAAATGGGCATAAATCTGGAGACATCCCTACAGTTGTCCTGTTCTTCTTCCATCACCACTCAGCCTACTGTGTGATAAGGGAAGATAATGCATTGAAATTGTCTGTAACTGAGTTTTCCTGTGTAATAGTTGAAGTATCACTAGATATGGGGGAGCACAGAAACTCCTCTTGAATTTATAAGGGGAGCAAGAGGATGAGTCCTTGGTTTTTTGTTGTAAGCAAAAGATATGAATGAGATTTAAGAGTTTCTTGGTAGTGCTTGGAGCTCTTTCACTCCTTGCTTAGTACTAGAATTTGCTCTTTGTGAGAGATGGGCCACTTCAGAAGAAAACTTTTCAAGTTATCTATCTAGAAAACAAATTATGCATCTATGATGGGCTTTTCTAGTGGGATGGAGAAGAGAGAACTGTTGCCCCATGGATGATCATCAGAAGCACTGAAGCATGAATAAACTTAGTACACACACTTATGTTATGATTAAATCTTCTTGAGATTCTCCTGAGGATACCAACAAATTCCATCTGAAACCTATGGCAGCACGGAGTGAGGAAAAACATCTAGTAAATCTGAAGTTCCCAACTACAAATAAGAGTTCCAATTTCTTTGAATTGTTAGTTTCTAGGGCTATTCATTGCCAGTGTAGTTTGCACAAATGATCTTTAGGATGACATGGGTGTTATGTTGCTACTTTCTTTCAGCAGAAGCGATTTCCATGCCTAGATAACACACATCACTCCCTCCAAAACAAAACAAAAAAAGGAAAACCAACCCACACCAACTTGTGTGATGCCATAAGCAGGAGGTTATTTAAATAACAAAATGATATTACCCCGCCCCCTGTGAAATGAAAACAAAATGTAGTACAGCCTGGAATTCTTTTGTTGTCTCTCGTGTGACTTAAGAGATGTCTCATGTGGTCAGCTTTCTCACCGGTGTATCTGAGCAATAATTCTATTAAGGCAATGTCTGTGTCTTGGTGAAACTGATCACAAAGCTTCTGCTCTTTTTTATTTTTTTTTTTAATTGTTTTTATCCTTGATACTAGTTGGTTCCTGATAAGGGTGATAAGCTTATTGTGCACATCCATCTTCATCTTACTACCTACAGCGGTAGTGAAAGGTGGTGTATACTGGACAATTGCTTTGTTTTCCAGACCCATTGTAATTTGGGCTCTAGAAAATGAAACTTGTGTGTTTGTCACAGATTGAGACCTGCTTGTTTATCCTACATGGCTTTCAGCTTGGCTATCTTCAAAAGCTCATCTGTCAGAAGAGAAAGAAGCTGACAGTGATGAGAAAACAGACATTCACCAAATTGTTTAGGCAATGCTTTCTAGCAAGCTTAGTGCTTCCTAGCGGAATTCTGTTCGATGTTTGCCCTGGGCCTTAGCTTGAGGTTGTGTGTCTTTGGCCACAGTAGTACTTCCTCAGCAAGACTGCCTTTTTAAAAGGAGAGCATCCAGTACCACTTCAGGGTGAGACGGGATCTGATGACTTCGGCTAGTTCAGTTTTCTTGGAGAGGAATCAGGCATTCATCTGTGCACTCCTGTTGAATCCATTGCTTCAGGAGATCTTTCCTCTGGTCAGCTGGAAGGAAGCCAAATTGTTGCCAGTCTTAAATGGGTCTTGGCAATTTTTCCAGCAAACAGCCATGGCTTGTGTTTAGTGCTGCTTTCCAGTTTTTGGGGCCTTTCCTGGTTAGGAGGGACTAACTGCCCAAGTCTCCTTGGCTTAACAGCCTGAGTAGTGAGGGGCTTATAGGAGTGTTTTCCAGCAGTCTGATGGGTTATGTAAAAACAAAAAACCCCCAAACCCTTTAATATTTGATCATGCCTTTCAGTGTTGCATTGTGTTGCACAATAAGCATAAACCAATTTGATTTCTGCTTGAGAAGTTACAATTTTTGCTTTTACCGTTACATGCATGAATTATAGTCTAGTTTATTTACCAGAAGAACCAGCCTTCAAAACAACCCAAGACATACTCTGGTATGGCTGCTCAATGTGATTAAATGTAAGAACTAACATAGTGTGCTGGACCAAATGTCCATCTAATCCAGCATCTTGCCTTTATCAGTGGCCAGCAGCAGCAGCTGACTGAACAGCATAGGAAATGGGTGAATTCTGTCAGCTGCTGAAATATTAACAGTAAATTTCTGACAGACACTTCTTTAGCTGCTGCCCGAGATGGAAGCTACATTTGGGCTATTGCACTGCGAATAGCAACATCAACCTATTTATAGGTGAATTTGTTTGCTGCTTTTTTGGACTCATCGTTATCCGTGGCTTGCGTTGTGCTTCCTCGGCAGCAGGTTCCATGCAGTTTAACTGCATTTTCTGTGCATGTAATGGGTTAATGCCAGCGAAAGAGTTTTGCTTGTCTCAAACCTGCTCCCTACTTGTCTTTCCCCTCTGTACCATTTCTAGCTCTCCCCTTCCTGAGGTGGAGCAGCCAGGATTACATGCAGTGCGCAGCACAGCCAAACATTCTCTGATGGTTCTCCCTTCAGTTTCTGATACCTTCCAAGATTTTCTCTGACTTTGTTGCTGGGAGTTGAGCTGTTTGCTTGCAGTAATCTCAACCTTTTTAGTAAGTAGCATGCCTAGTATAGACTCATCCTCGTGTATTTATAGCTGGGGTTATTTTTTTCCTCTGTTACTTTGCACTGGTCGACACAGGACAATATAATGACAAAATCAATCACTCAGTGTTATCAGATCCCCTGTAACTCTTTGAAGTTTGCTTTAATTCTAACTATCTGGAATAAAGGAAAGCATCATAATGTCTGCAAACTCCCTTTTGCCAGATCTGTTAAAAGTACTTTCACAGACTCAACCCTGATTGTTGTTAGGGTAAGTTTCCTGCTTTTTGACTGTAGGGTGTTTCTTTTCAGTCTTTTAATACATTGTTAAGAAGAAGATCCACTCATGGAATTTTGTCTGAGGTGATCTGAGGTATACAAATGAGTCCACCTTCCTTTTGGTTTTGATGCAACACAGTGTATGAACCTTCTGTTGTTCAAAATGTGTATATTCCAGTGTCCCTTTGCTTTTACTTTGAAGTTTGATGTCCAAAAGCTTCACTTCATTAAGATTGCAATCTTCCATGTGAATGCTTAGAAAAGAATGGTCCTGAGAGATGTGATTTGTTGTTTTTCTTTTCCTTTAAATTTTTTTAATGGCCAGTGCTTTGTAAGCTTAGTACCATGAATTCTATCACCTCAGGTAAGCAGTGACATTTCCCTGCCTCTTTTTTTCAGTTCTTTCCCTTTCTAATTTGTGGAAGTCCCTGTCTTGCCTTTTAACCAAGTTTGTCATTATTTTGTTATGACAAGCTGCAAGTTAAATTTTCAATAAATATCAAGGACCCCCTGCTTATCACTTTTTGTCATCTCTGGTAGGATTTTCATCGTTTTTGTTTGAAACTAGTTCCAAAGCCAAACTTCTCACTCAACCAGCATTAATCTCAATGAGGGTTGTTATGATTTGGTTTAAGGCAGTTTGGCTGTCAGGCAAAGGGCAGACGTTAACTCTCAGAGGTTTAATCCTTGTTCAACTAGAACATTGGGGGTTTTTAATTTGATTTTTGAGGGAGTTTGTATTAACCAGTTGAATTTTTAGGAAAGTAGGAATGGGCACTTTTTTTTTCAGGGAGGAAATATTGCTAGAAAATAATGCTGCTTTTGATTATTATGCTGCTACATGTGAAATTACCTTTCCCTTGCTGCTCTAAGTATTGATTTGGGATTAAATAATTATACTGACAGAGCAGTACATGTGTTCTTTCTTATCATATCTGAGGGGTAGGAAGAAGGGCTGTGACAGACACTTCTGTCCAGCAGACTTGTAGCCTGGAGGACAAGAAGACTTAATGCTTCATGTATGAACATACAGATGTGACATCCAGACTGTAACAATTTACCCACTGTAGGAATTTTATCCCAGCTTTGCTCAGTGTGTACAGATTGTACAAATGTTCAGCTATCTAGGTGGTTTAGATTGTTAGGGGGAATCAACCCCCCTTCCACTTCCTTGCTATTTGTGCAGTTGGTAATTTGAATTACAATTTTATGTTATTATATTCAGAAGCTCTTAGCAGCTTGTGCTCCTGTGTGGGTGCATACTTGTGATGCTTCACAAGTTGTGGAAAAAGCTTTTTTTTTTTTTTTTGTAGGTTAGTATTAATCTGTTGTGAAGTTTGAACAAGTCTCTAGTGTACTGTGTGACTGCTGCAGGAACCTAATAACAGCAAAAAGTTTAATTCATAAAAGTTCCTGTTCCTTTGACTGCTTGTGTATGAGCTTTTGAGCAAGTAAGACTGACACCTCTGCACGTTCATGAATGAGAAGTCTGAATGATGAGTTTTAGGTTTGTAGCACATGTGCCCTAAGCTGAAGCTTGCTTTGATTCTCTGTCTCTACCTGGACAGACAAGCGTTTTGTGTATTAGTTACCTTTATTCAGAGATGTCTAAACCCATGCAAAGTCAAGAAATCAATAACTTGCATTGTTACAAACCAAGTACCAATATTGTCTTTGTATTTGGAAGATCAAATACTTTAAGTGACTTCACAGATGCTGTGAAAATGAACTGGTTCTGAAATTGGTGACAGATCTACTGCTGATCCCAAGGTCTTGTGTCCTGTCCATTAAACAACCACCCTGCACTCCTTAGCCTTCTGCCTTCTTCCAGGATCGGAGCCTGTAGTGTGTATGAAAGGATGATATACAAGCCACTTCCCCCACAGAACCTCTGCCAGATATTATGTGCTTGTTAATGCAACTTGAGAAAATAGAAAGGGCTGAAATAATTGAAATTCTTAATGTTTCTCCAATAGTTGATTTGAAAATATGCCATTTAGCACAGGTTAAAATGACAATGGGGACTATTATTCACTGGGAGTGATTTCCAAGGCATTAAATGCCTCATTTTAGAATTCTTCAAGTGTTTGTGTTTGTTTTGGGAACTTGAATCTCTCCTGCCTGCTACAAGGGTATAGGTTTTCCTGCAGCAGAGGGGGCTGAAAAACGTGTGGAGAGTACTGTTCTGCTTTTCCTTCTAGGGCAGATGTTTCTTGGAAGACAAGGGACTGAAATAAACCTTGTAATTTAGTTCAGGTACATTGTGCAGAACAGAGAGGGGGAAATACCTGCTCAGATACTGAGATCACAAAGCAAATTTGTAGAGGGGAAGAGAAAACAAGGCTTTCCAAGGTGCATATATAAACTTGTTCTCACTTGTCCATCCTTTTTGTGTTAGTTGATGTTGAACAGTGAGCTCTCTAGAACCCTGTCATAAATGTTTTACGTACCAAGTGTCAAAGTTTCCATTGCAATGAGCTAGTTAAATCACTGTTGAAATAATTATTTATATTGGGGGGGGAAAAAAGGAAAAAGTTGCATGAAGTCTTTAATTGTTTAATTGCTGTGGCTTATTCTAAGGGATAAAATGTAGTAACTTTATTTTTTTCTTCCACAAGCATTTTTGCTTCTAGTATTCCAGTAAGGGCTGTATTTGTGGCCTTTAAGTCTTAGTGTTCTTGAAAACTTGTTTGGGTTGGTTTTGTTTTGGTTGGGTTTTGTTATTTATAATGCAGTACTCTGATATGTTTGACCCCCAGCATGTTACACCTTTTTGTTTCGGCCTGGTGAAGATGAGGTTGGAGACTTCACCTGTACCTTAGTTACACTATTGTGTCTCCCCAGCAGCTTTTTGTTGGTTTCATAAGACCGTGTTGCATCAAGTAATTCACCCAAAATGTCATTCAGGGTAAAGCTATTAGAAAATGTGGAGTTTCTCAGTGTTGTTCCATCTTGCCTAGATGAGAAAATTCATGCTATACAGAGACAAAACTTTGGGGTGTGCGGTTGGTTGGTTGTTTTGTTCCTCCTTCCTGAACCTCAATGTTGCAAAGCTGCAAGGTAGATTAGGAACCCTAAGAGCAGAAAAATGCTGAATTAGATAAAATAAAAGGCTTAAAGTAGTTGTCAGAATGGGATTAACCTGGCAGAGGAATCAAGAGAACACTTGCAGTGCTTGGGCCACCACTTAATTGCACTTTTAATAAATAGTTTTCTGTGAAAATAAACAGAGGGGTAAGGAATGGGTGTTGAAAGAGGGAGAAATGTGTGAATATTGAGCCAGAGTTGGACTTGTTTATCTGTTGAGAGAATGGGGAAATCTAAATGTTCACAGAGCCCAGCAGGAAGCATGATAGAAGACAGGAATCTTTTTTTACTTTATTTTTTTTTTTTTCCCCTTAGAGGTATGCTGTGAGAACAGTGATGCAGCCTGGCAGACTAAGTCCTGTTGCATTCAAGGAACAAAAAAAAACACCCAACAGCCAGCGATGGCTGAGAAGCTGCAGGGTAGCTGGTGTAGTAAAGAAGAGAATAATCAGGGCCAAATCTTGCACGGTACATTGTAATTCCCTCGTCTTTTAAAATACAAACACTACAGCTAAAAGAGGCAGAGCAAAAAAAGGAGGAGAGGGGGGGAAAAAAAAAAAAAGCCAAACCCAAAGCTGATGATGGAATGATCTGTTAGTTGAAATCTGAAGGGAAACGGGGAAGCAGGGGTGGACTCCTGCTAGGCCTAAATCAGGTAGGCTCTGTGTGCATCGCTGCTGCAGCCGAACGGCAGTTGCGTTGGAGGCCTTGGGAAAGCAGATAGCTCAGCAAGTGTGTTTTCTCGGTGTGACGTACTTGGGAGTGTGTACAGCCTGCATGCTAAGTGCGAGGGGCTGGCTTTGACTTCACTTATAACAGTTCTAAGAATGTCATGAAATCCCTTCTCACTCACGCTTTTATTTTGGGATGGAGAGGGAGAGAAAGGAGCTTTCAATATTCTGTTTAGCTCAGAGTTCGAAACAAGCTTTTTTTTTTTATTTTACCTAATTCTGTTTGCTGCCTTTTTATTTAGACTACTTCTGAAGCATGTGATGCCTTTAAGTGTGCTCTCATAATTTATTAGTACACAAAACTAGAAACTTAGGAACACCCTCATGCTGTTTATTTTCTTTATTTAAGCTATACACGAACCACACTGTACTTAGTGTGTCTTAAGCTGGTCTTCCCCCCCCCCCCTCCCCTCTTGTTTTTTAAAGAGGTCTCTGTGCTGAGGAGATGAGGAATGTGAAAGTGATGACATAGTGTAATGAAATAATAACTGGTGAAATATTGTATTTCACCAGTTATTATTTCATTACACTAAGTTTGACTAAAAAAAGCAAATAGATTTAAATGTGGAAGGAGAATGTGGTTTTGTGAATGTTAGCAGGGCTGTCCTTGAACAGGTGTTACATTTGTTCAAGAGGAGAGGAAAAATGTGATACCTTCCCGGTAGCAGCAGAAGGGTCCCAGCCGCCTGTTACAGGGTTCAGAGCACCCAACAGAAGTCTGAGACTTCTTTTTTTTTGCACAGAACTGTGTGCAATTAAGTTGCCAGTGTTCTTTTTCTAGGGGGGAAAAAAAAACCACCACAACCAACACAACACCAAAAAAAAAATCACATCTAACAAGTGAGAAGCATTAGCTTTTTCATCATCTTCTTAAATCCAAAGACAAATTAAGAAACAAACGGTTGTTCTTTGATACTTTTGTCATGTGAACATCTGTTCACTAGCAAATAGTTTTCGTATTGTCTTCTGACAATTACTCAGAAGCCTGTGACATATTAGAGCTAGTGATCTGTAGTGCTGTAGGGTTTATGTATAGTTCCTCATTTCGAGCCCTCCTGCTTTGTGTTAAAACAGAAAGTTCTACAGAAGATTAAAGGAGCTCCTCCATTCTTTTTAAGTATTTTTCACTGTTGTAAAATTCAGAACAGAGGAGTGTACCTTAGCAGCTAATTATCAGGTTTATGCTGCTGTACTTTATATACATGAAATGGCTTCTTCTTAATGCATGTGCTAAAATAAAGTGCAGGGGCCAGTTTTCTTGCAAGAACTGTTCCAGACAGGAAGTGTGGACCGGTATTTGTTCCCAGTATATTGACATGAAAGTTGACCCATAGCAAAACCAGCACAGGTTGGTTTAATTTTAGTGTTTAAAGTACATCTTTAATGACAGTATTTCTTCTTGACCTTTTTTAACAGTCTTTTACTGGATGATAGGGTAAACAAGTAAAGAACTGTTACCCTGTGCCATAATGAGGACAAGCAGAAAATGATAGTGATTTCTATTCTGCCTGAGTAGCAAGCAGAATGTACAGAATTCAGATGCCTAGCAAACTCAGACACTTCTTTATTCCCAGTCACCCTCTAGGTCTTCCACTCTCAAAAGGAGAAGGCTACAGTCCATGTGACTGTATCATACATAACTAACAAGCCAAACTTCTGACCAGGTGGGGAAAAGTGAAAGATGACTCCTTGGTGGTTGCTTTAGTTAAAAAGAAAACCAGTGAGGTACTCAGTCTCTTGCCTGCTATAGTGCCCTGGAACTTGATGACTGCTCAAAGAAGGAAGGAAGTCTTCCTTCTGCTGCTTGCCCAGTGCTCCTGCTGCTTAAGCAGTGCTCCCCAGACCTATTTGTGAATCACTTCAGCTTTCTGCAATGCTCCCTCACCTCCCACACCCACCAGAAAAAGAGAGGACTGCTGGTGGCCGGACTTAACAGCTGGAAAAGAGCGTAAAGGAGACAACCTTGGTTAGATAGATTAGCTGCCTGTGGGCATGTTCTGAATGCAGGATAAATTTAAGTGCAGAAACTAGAGGCAGAGCTATATAAACTCTGAGCAGAACTGGGGTTTACTTAAATGTCTTGATGTCCTGTTAGTGTGGTCTTGCCATGTGCATGCTTGAAGAATTATTGTTAGGAGGTTTCATGGACACACTGAGAAGAGCTTTACAGCCTCTGATTTTGAAAGAGCTTTATAAATACAGAAGTATAAAAGATTACCTGTTGTTATAAGGTGCCCTGCCATATAATCACTAATCACAGTTCATCTGCATGTATTAACATTTGCTTCTTATTACACATGTCCCCTAGCTTCTGTCTGATACTTGTGGGAAGATAACATCAGTAGAAGCTTCTGTAGCTCATCTCCACAAGTCTGTCACTGAAAATCTGCCTTGTGGTTCTGAGCCTGCGATACTTTCAGCTAACAGTCTTGTGATTGCAGGGCTTTTCTTTTTGGCTTTGTAAATGCATGTTCTATTTATTTATTTCCCCCCCTGACCCCCCAAAAAAGTTCTCACATTTTGGTTTCCTATTTCTTAGTTTTTAAAAATGCATTGTGTAATTGTGGCTGTTTCCTCTCTGTTGCCACACAAGTTAGCCTTCACCAAAATGTCTTTTAACAGGGATTTATTCCTTTAACTGATAGTCCCTTTAAGTAGTTTTCACTATACTTTGTAACCATGGAAATGGTGTACAGATAATATTTATAAGGTAGAAGGAAAAACAGGGTGTCTAATGGGACCCCTGCTGTTCTGAAATCACTTCAGAAGGGGAGAAAAAAAGGCCAGACTCTTGGGATTCTGTATAAATGTAATAGGAAGTCTTCTGTAATGCACAGTGATTTTCTAAAATACATATCTTCACTTTAAATAAATTAGTCCAACCATTCGCCCTGGATAGTCCTTTGAAAAATTCATGTGCCTTCACCTCGCTTCTCCCCGTTGTGTAATCACAAAACTTTGCTGTTCATTGAGATGCTGGGGTTTGAAAAAAAAAACACGTTAATTGATTTGCAGTCCCTCTGCGCTAACTGTGCAGAAACTGAAAGCTTGCTTTTGCTCGCTGGTGCCGTTCTTGAATGCTTGTGTTTTGGACTAGCACTTTCACTCTTTCCTCTCTAAAGCCTGGAAGAATGAGCAGAATACTTGGAGGAGTACTATGCGTTTCCTTTATCCTGCCTCCCCTTTCCAGGAGCAGAACCTTTCCGTTCCTTAACTGCTGAGGCTATGTGCGCGTGTGATTGGTTTGTTTCGTTTCATTTTAGTCCTCATTTTACTGTTTTGCTCTTTTAACTTTTTTTTTTTTTCCCCCCTCACTTGTTTGGCATTTCCCCCTGCTGGCAGCTCGAGTTAATCGCACTTCTTTCTGCTGTGGAAATGGAGGGCCGTGCTTGTCCTTGAATGTCACTGTTTCGTGGTTGAGGCATCGGCTGGTTTTCTGCCTCTTATTTTCACCCCCCACCTTCCAACGCCTCTGCCAGATAGATAAAAATTGAAGAGTGGCTTGTACAAGCAGGGGATCGACGCATACCTGGAGCTCTCTCCATCGGAAGTGCAGTGGCACTTGCAGCAATAGGCAGAGATGCCTCTAGTATTGCATTTCATGCAGCACTCCCCAGATCATCTCCTTTTGTACCCTGGACCTTTTCCCAAAACTCCTAAGGCACTTCTGCCTCGCTAACGCATCGTTCCCGCAAGCCAGGTTTTTTTCCAAGATGGAAGTGGATTGCTAGAAGGGGAAAAATAGTTTGGCACTCAATATGAGATTTCTCCTCGTGTTTAAAAGACTAAACCAGGAAATCAGAGATCCCTCTGTTGTAATGGAGTTTGAGGAGGAAAAAATACTACTTCTTTAATCAGTGTACTGGAGTAGAGCTTTCTTTAATGTGCAAAATGGTGTTTTGTGTTGTTCCTTGTGCTTTTTAGTTGCTAAATGAATTGCTAGGATTATACTCAGTGTTATTCTAGAAAGCTGTCTTCTGTCTTTCTCTCAACTTCTCTATTTACTTTTCCCCAAATACTCCTCTGTCTCCAAAGTAGGAAAGGAAGGCAGAAACTTTTCAGTGATTGGAATGAGAAACTTACACCTTAAGAACAGTGGAAGTCAATGAAGTGATTTTTCTAGGCATGTTACTAAAAAGGGACCCAGCCTTACCCCCCCACACCCCCCAAACGAACACCACAACATAAAAAGGCCCCCCAAATCCCTCAAACAATCCCAAAACAAAAACAAACAAAACTCCCAGCCCTTCCCCCTCACCCCCAAATAACCAAAAACCCCAATAGCCCCAACCCACCGAACTCCACATAACTTCCTTTTGGATGTGTTAGAGAACTGGAGACAAAACAGAAGGCTAGTACAGCTAGAAAGGCACAACTCCTTCCGTTCTCTACTGACCTTTCATCTTCTTTTCCCTTCCAGCTCTGTGTACACTTTGTGAGTAAGTTGAAAAGGATTTAAAAAAGAAAAATGCCAATTTTAAGACTTAAGAGATTAGCCAACATTTTGCTTTGATGTCTAATTGATAAACTTTTATTTTCTATTACAAAATAAATAACAGCAGCTTTATGGAATGAGGCAGAATGCAGCAAAAATGTTTGGGGGAAAAAATGTCCAACTCTGTCTTCCACTGATGTACATCATGTAAATCTTGTTAAAGAAATTCTTAGCTCTCTGCTTCAAGTGAAACTTTGCTGTTTGCACTGGTAGTAAAGTATAAACTTAGGCTTAATTAGAACTGGGGGCTCCTCTTATATGTGCCTTCTTAATAACCAAGCAGTACACAGAAATAAGTTCAGGTCATCCAGTTATTTCAGTTTAGCCATGCTGCTCAGGGGGTGGTTTTGTGTTTTCTGTGTTTCTCAAAAAAACTGGAAGGCAATAAAGCAGGGAATTGAACTTGCTTGAATTAGTTGTGTGGTTGGTTTGTTGTTATTGTTGTTGTTTTGTTTGTTCATTTGACCTTTTTTGTTGTTTATTTTTTTGTTAGTTTGTTTTTAATAGCTCTGTATTTGTCTTCTTTTTTTTTTTCCCTTTACAAAGAGGAAAGGTCTGTGTTATGTGAGAAGTAGAAGGATAAGTGCTCTGTTTTAAAGCTAGCTTAAATGGTTAATCTTTGGTGAGTGAAATTATGCAAACTTTTTCCCTTTCAAGTGTAAGTGGCTTTAGGATGTGCTTCTCTGAGTCAAGAAATGCGCTAAGACTGTTCAAAAAGAGGCATTTGTGCATGGGTAAAAAGGGTAAAGCCGCACACCTTAAACCTGCTCAGGGTAGACAGGCAGTCCTGAGATATTTAAAACATACTTGCGCTAACTTTCCTCTAGGCCAAGTGCGGTTTTTCAGTTTGCTAGAATGTGATCTCACTGCCTTCCCCCAGCTCCCCTGAGGATGCCAGGAAAGACTTTGCTCAGGAAGAGTTACTAATTCTTGTCAGAGCTGTAGTCATTTTGTAGTCACAGGCAGAACTAAGAGGGTCAGCTTCAGCTTCTTCCATGTGTTTGCCTGCCATGGCAAGCGACTGTCTTGCACCATGGTATTTTAAAAATCAGTTTGTAAAGTGCTTTTGCCTTTCCAACAGGGACAGCCTTTTTAGCTGCAATTACTCTCTTAGCTCATTTTCTATATGTTAAATATAGTCCTGCTTCTACAAGGATGCATGATGGTGTCATGCTTCCATTTAAACTTAGTTTGACGTTTGTATAAACTGCTTTTAAGAAGGTGATGCGATCTCTCCCTAAATGTAATCATCTTCTGGTGACTTGAACTCCAGATTGCATCTGTTCCATGGCTAATCATAGCCTCAGAAGGAACTCCAAGCTCTGACCATTTTAGTGGGAGTTGCCCACCTGCATTGTGTGGACGTAGGGAGGAAGAAGAGAAAGAAGTTTTAAGATTGTGCAGATGGACAAACTGGAAAGCATGGCTGAGTACACATCAGTGCAACCTTGGTTATCATGGGCAATCCTGTTTGTCCCTTTGCCACCTGCCTGGCACATGTTTCTGGGACTGGCTGGGAGTTCTCTCAGCTGCAGTACCACAGCAAGATCAGATTCCCTGCACTGGCACACAGGAGGCTTGTTTTTAATCACAGAAGCAACAGCACTGGCACTATTAATGATGCTCCCTGAAATGTGAGCCTTAATGTAATTTGAAATAGTTTGGATAGCTCCTGTCTGGGCTGTTTTGGTCTCTTCTGAGACTGCAGAAATCCTGTCCTGTGAAGGAATACGAGTTGATGCATTTCTCACTTGAAAATCACAGTAACAGAACTGTTACCATTTGTTTTCCTAGAACATGCTGATAGAGTGGTCTGTACATTCCGGATGCCTTTCAAATATGGGAAGGAGAGTTGTTCCTTTGAGGAGTTTACATCTAAAGACACAAGTCCAGAAAAAACTCTTAATCCCTTCTGTGTGCAGTATATTTTGCACCCAAAAATTTAATTACTTTTCCAATTTTTTTAATTAATGCTTTATCCTTGATACTGTCAAGCAGTGCTCTGCACTGTGACAGTGTCAGGCTCACAGTAGTCAGTCCTTTTTCATCTGACTCCATCCTGTGCACTGAACAAGGCAGAGGTCCTATTGACAGAAAGTTAAAATGATATAATTGAATATTGCAATGTGATATGTGCATAGAAAGCTCCTAATCAAAGTTAGATGGTCTAAGAGGAAACATCTGCCGGCTTCTAGAGTTAGGAAAAGTGCTAACAAAAAGGAGCTAAAAGTGGCTTTCTTTCAGTGTTTTCTGAATGGATCTGGTTACAGCAGCCTGAGCTTTATTGTATAACTTAAAGGTGATAGTAAGTACCTGACTGATGTAACCAAACATCTTTATATACAGATACTTAGAATTTAATTAGCCCACAGCACCTGAAGGTTTAGGACTAAGAAGTGTGACATCCATGTGTACTTCCGATGTCTTCAGGGGGATATGAAGGTTTTAAACATATCAGGGTTTTTTCTTTTTGAGATGTTAGTTTTTGTAACAGGCTCATGACTTGATTAACTCTTCTTCTGACTGACAAGCTTCACCAAAAAAGTTTGAGGTTGACCTGCAGAACATGAATTTTTTGGTAATGGGGTGTCTGTTTTCTTACAGGTGTTGTGTAGTATTGTGGAAAAGGTTAAGAGCCTTCTTTTGGTGGGGGGAGGAGTATAATTTTTTTAAGTTTATGCATGTGTAAAGCTCTACCCCTCCTGTTTCTAACACTGAGATTCTCAACAGTCAATCTTGCTAAGAAAAACACTTCTACACCATCAGTGTTTTATTTGGTTAATGCTACTTTTAATTACTTTGTCTTTTACTAAGTCTTTTAATTGCTTTGTCTTTAAGTAAGCATTGCTCAGTCTTTTCTGCTGATCATATGTATGTTTTGGGAAGAAGACAGTGTTCTTAATAGAAAGCAGAGGTGGTTATAGAAATAATGACTTCCACAGCTGGGGTTTTAAAACTCCCCAAATACTGCGGAGTATATTGTAATAATCCAAGAGCTGGCCGTGCAGACTCGTACCTCAGTTTGCAGCACATGTTTCTAGAGCCTTCAATAGGCAACCTCACTAAAATAAATACTTGAGATTTCATGATACATTTTTACTTGTTGAAGTTCTTGTTAAGGAACTCTGCAAAATGCTAAACTCTTCAGACTTCTCTATTGATACGAGTGATTGTGAGCTGTCTAGTCGTAGCTTTGTGTTTTGTAGCAGGAGAGAGAGGCATCGTGAGATTGTGAATGTACTCTTACAGGAAGCAAGAAATAATCTAATTTCTTCTATAGAGCAGATTTTATCTGGTACCTATTTCATAAATACCGTTCCAAGTTGGTTCCCAGTAGCCACAAATGCAGAGAATTCTCAAGAACCAAAGCCAGAGTTTTAGTTTTCTACTACAAAAATATAAGAGCAATGGAAATTAAGTCTGCTTAAGGTGCTTGAAGTTACCAGTCTTGGATGTTTGTTCTTCATTACTCTGTCTCAATTATCTGTCTAAGAAAATTTGCTTGTGCCTGGCACAAGGTTTTCTGTGGCTCTTGTTAATGTGCTGCTTATGAGGATACCACTTCTTATTTGTTACAGAGCTTAGATGGCGAGTTAAAAAGGAAAACATTTGAACTGCAAACTCAGAATGAAAAGAAATGATTCAACTGATACTTGATTTTTTAAGCTTGTCCTCTCTGCTAAATGAGGCAGAGGTGCCAGTGAAAGTACTGTAATTGCATGAGGGCAGAGTGAAAGTATTTTGTATTTCCAAAGGCTTGACTTTCAAACATTGACTTGTTCTAAACAGTTAAGAAAGTCTGTAGTAAATTACGTACAGAGGAGGATGCAAATGTATTTCCATTCCCTGTCTAGGTCTTCTCTAAGTGACTTCTCCAAGGCAACACAGCAAATCACTTGGAGGGTCACAATTAAACTCCTGGCTTTCCTAACTTTGTCCTCGGGAGCCCTTGGGTTCTCAGCCTGGGGTTGTCCTTCAGGGTGGTTAAATGAAGTCTGAGGGTTTGTAGCGGTGTAGCGCTTTTTTTCCTCACAGTTCAGTGCTGACGAGTTTAGGGTCCTGCTATGGAGGTGAGCCTTCGTGTAGGGGAGGGGATAAAAAAGGAAGGCACAACTAAACATGCTGTTATTTTTAAGAGAATTTTCAGTTTGTGTGCACTTTTGCTACAAGGAAATGGATTTTTTGGTGGGGTTTTAGTTTAATAAAAATGATGCTCTCTTACTCTGTGTGCAGATCTATAGCAGTGACTGCTTTGTTTAGCTTTCCAGAGTCAGTCATCTACAGCAGCAAGACTTTAATTTAATTTTATTTTTTTTAATTAATAGCATGGTGATATAATTGTATTTCTTCATTGAAGAGGGGTGGTTAGTGCTTGTATGATGAAAAAGCTTCCTTTTTGGACCACTTAAATAACTGATTTATAATGGGAGGTGGAGGTGACAACTAAGACTTCTAATATCAAAGCAGCAGCAGCAACTAGAGTTTGAGAATCACACCTGTGTCTTCAGCACCCTCAACCATGAGGGCTTTTCACATTCTGTATCATCCACAGCAGATGCACTTAATTGGAATACAGCCTTAAAACAGTCTGTACACTCCAGTTCATAAACTGCCATGATTGCAGTTGGATGTTATTAAAACTAACCTGAAATTGCTCTGAAATTAATTTGACAACTTCTGTAATATTTTGCTGTTCAAAATGCACAGTAAAACTGGGGACTTGTAGTGTGACAATACTTGCAGGCACTGCCAGCAGTAGGCTTCCTGTTTTCTGCTCTTGGTGTTCATCTGCACTCTGGTTCTGCTGGTTAGCTCATGTCAGCTTCTCCACTGGTGCTGGTCTCCACTGAGGAAGAGATGATTTTGTGGCTTGCTTCTCCTCCATCTGTTCATAAGGTTGGGGCTTAAACTTCAGCTCATTGTCAATGACTTGTGTGTGGATAGAAACATAGATCTTCTTAGCTGTGGAGCTTAAAATATGCTAGTATTTTACTAGAAAATTGGAGTATTTTGGAGGCTTTTTTTAGCATCAGGCAAAGTAATTGAGCAAATGAGTTATCATTTATACTTCAGCTATCTTTTTAGGACTCTGACTCAACGAGGTTTTTTTATGATTCATATGAGGATGATTTAAGAGGTACTACCTTGCTCCACTGCTAAATGTCCTTCCCATGACAGAGGCAGTCTAATGGGCAGTGTGTCTTCTTGGCCTCCACAGTTCATGACCTAGCACATTAGCTTAAACTGCCATTGATTGCAGTTTGCATGAGTACTCTGGGATTTGAACTCTAGTGACTGTGCTGACACACCACCTGCTCTACCATCTTTGTTGTATTGGTGTAACCTCTGGTAGAGGTGGTGGGCAAAGGTCTGGGGTGGGTAACCTTGTCATTTTTAGCTGTGCCGACTGACAGGGCTTGTGATTTAGGCGTTAATAAACGTGATGGAGAGGAGGTATTTCCCCCAGGGAGTGGGACATAGGCTTTGCACAGAACTAGGAAAGCTTGTACCTGTAATCTCTTCTTCCCCTAGTGACAGTAATAGTCTGTGTTTTAATCCAGATTACAATTGTAAGGTCTCTTTGGCTGCCATGTGAAACAGATTTTCTTTCCAAGTGGTATTTCATAGTTAGCTTGAGCATTTAAAACCGAAGTCAAAACTCAGATGTCCAAAAACTGGGGGGAAAAGACCCCAAACACGACCTCCCTCCTTAAAACCTAAACACCTTCCCCCCACCAACTTTCCAATTTTTTTTTTTTTCTTTCTTTTTCTGTTTTAAACTGTAGTTAAGCTGCTTGTTTGTAATTAGCTTTCTTTGTTGTTGTTTTTCTTTTGTAGGAGGGGGTAGAGAGCTGAAGGGGAGAACTTTTCTCGAAACCGGTAAGTGCATCTTTCCAGGTCTAAGATGGTTTACCTAAGAATGGATGATACAAAGAGCTGGCATCCATTCCTGGAAAAGTTTGATGTTTACTGAAACTGAAATCCTATCTATTCTTATATTCAGAAATTAAATCTCAAAAAGTAAACGTTACTGATGGAAGCCATAGTGCTATAAATAAAACCACTGCAGGGCAGAGATTTGGGCCGAAGAGCCTGTAACAGCAGTGGACACGTAAAATTCATCTGCTCAAAACAAAAAACAGTTAGGTTTTTGTTTGTTTGTTTTCTTTTCTGTGTCATGTGAACCCCAAATTTCTCTGAAGGGATTTTTGGTGCAGAAAAACTTCTGTCTAAGCTCCTAAGTCACTTCGAGTCTTTCCGTACACAGAGGCTTTTGTGTGGGTTGTACCTTTTATATAGATCTACTTTGTCAGTTGTGTTTCTGGTGTAGCTTCCAAAATAGCTGCAGTTTAAATAGCTTTGTGATATTTTAGAGGTTCTGATGTGGATTATATTTAATGGAGGTAATAATAAAGAAGTGCTAATGACTTGCATGTTTATCATAGAGTTTAAGGTTTCATTCAGGCTCTGGGGTATTTATACAGCATATAAACATCTACTGCCTTAGCTGCGGTGCTTTGGGGTATTTATCCGAGGATAAGACTTTAAGTCTTGAAGCAACCACCTAAGAAATAAGGAATTATTTACAATAAATGTGTGCCAGCAAGAAACTGAATGAAGATCTGCTGCTTCTAGTAGCTGAAATCTGTCCAAGGAATGGCAAATTTTTCTCTTGTTCTCAGTGTTCTTTCTGGCTGAGGCTTGGAAGTATATCTGGATGTACGAGAAAAGCATTTACTCCCCAACCCTCTGTTTTCCTTTTAGAAATCACTGATTCTAGCACTGAACAAGGCATTTGCATGTTTTTCCTTAAAAACCAATGGGATGAAGGATGTTTGCAGACCAATTCATCCATGCAGTTTCAATCATCTACAGTATTTTTAATTAAAATGATTCCACTGTCGTAAAAGTGAAGTGGAAAATGGAATGTGTTTTATGAGTAATCCAGAGATGGTTTTATAGATCTTTGGATGTGTTACTCGAGGTATTTTGCAATGCCACTGGGCTTAAGTTTTTGTCTTTTTGTTTGTTGGTTGTTTTTCTTTTTTGGTCTAAAAGAATAAAAATTAAAGAAATATTAAGGGTGTTTGCACTCACAAAATGTGTGACCACTTGATGATGGCAGTTCCATACCTGTTTTCAAAGGAAATCCTAGCAATATTTAACCAGCTGCCCTTGTAGGTATTCCTAGGCTTGATTCTACATAAACTAGAACAATACTGGTTAGGCCACACCTTGAGTACTGTGTCCAGTTCTGGGCCCCTCAGTTTAGGAAGGAGGTTGACTTGCTGGAGCGTGTCCAAAGAAGGGCAACGAAGTTGGTGAGGGGTTTGGAGCACAGCCCTGTGAGGAGAGGCTGAGGGAGCTGGGGGTTGCTTAGCCTGGAGAAGAGGAGACTCAGGGGTGACCTTTTTGCTCTCTACAACTACCTTAAGGGAGGTTGTAGCCAGGTGAGGGTTGGTCTCTTCTCCCAGGCAACCAGCACCAGAACAAGAGGACACAGTCTCAAGCTGTGCCAGGGGAGGTTTATGCTGCATGTTAGGAAGAAGTTCTATACAGAGGGAGTGATTGCCCATTGGAATGTGCTGCCCAGGGAGGTGGTGGAGTCCCCATCATTGGAGGTGTTCAGGAGGAGACTTGATGGGGTGCTTGGTGCCATGGTTTTGTTGATTAGGTAGGTTGGATTGGTTGATAGATTGGACTCGCTGATCTTGAAGGTCTCTTCCAACCTGGTTTATTCTATGAGAATTCTATGAGAAATACACTCAAGGATTTGCTGGATGTAAGGAATGTTCACTGTTTCTTGGGGGGGGGGGGGGGGAGGGTGGTTAATAAGTGTTGAAGAGTACTTCAGGGATAACTTTGGGCAGCTTGGGAGGAAGTCACAAGTCCATCTTTTATAGTGTTTTGGTTCTAGAGGGGTACAACAAAATGACAGCTAGATATATTTCATATGCAGAAATTAGCAACTTGACCACAAGTTAAAAAAAGAGCCCTATTTAGGGTTAAATAGGGTTTACCCTATTTGATGGGGTAGCTTCTCCCCTTCTTCTCCAGTTACCTGGATGCTTAGAACATTTCAGAACAGGGTAATAGTCTTCACTGTCCTTTTCCTGCTTCCCTGTCTTTAAAGTGGTGGTAATGTATGCCACAGCTGGGATGGTGTGCCAAATATGTGGCATCTTATTTGTAATTTAACAAAGTTCTCAGAATTCCTTATCCTGATCCTTTGAGTCTTTTTTTTCTTCTTTTCCCTAAGGAGAACACTGGTGCTGTTAGCTGACAAATTCAGCAGCTAAGCAGAGGTGATTGCGAAGGATCTTTCTTTGTGTGTGGCCTTTGCTGATGAAGCAGTGTTAGTTTGCCTCTCCTCACATAACAGGTCCTAGTTTTTGGAGAGGAGAGTGTTTCCTATCTTTAAAGTGTGCTTCAGTGTAACTTTGCTGGCAGAAGGCAACTGGAAGTAGATGGTGCTTGCAAATTGAGTTGCTCTGAGGCTATTATGGGAATGCTGGAGGAGGGGAAGTAGGAAGAAGTCGTCAAAAGTTGGAAAACACACCAAATAAAACACAGAAATAATCAAAAGCTTTTTCTTGGGAAGCTTCAGTCTTGTAAATTGAAATTAATTCTTCAGGATGTTAGGGCATGGCCCCTCTTTCAAATTTATATGTATACTGAGAAAATAAATATTAAGGGATGTTAAAATCTGCTACCTTTTTAAATTACAAAGAAAGAAAAGTCTGAAGCTGTCACAAATATTTTGGGATGGAATGACTGGTTTGTTACTAGAATTGTTTTGGTTTTTTTTCCCTTACTTGTCACAATATGTTCTTCAATATGACATTGAGTTGCATTTGCTCATGTCTACACCCCTGTAAACATGGCCAGGCTGAGCAGCCTCTGTGTTCTGCATAGCACTTTTTTTTCCTGAAACATCTTAGACATTTGTTTTGAAAAACCTTTCTAGCTGTTTAAGGAGTCTATGAAATTGGGTTGGGTTAGGGTTTTTGTGAACCACCAATACTACAATTTCTGTCTGTCAAATTAAGTTGTGTTTTAATAGTAGTTAGTCAGTCTTTGGTGGTTTTTTTTTCCTCCACAGAGGTACTGTGTCATGTGTTTAAAATTATGGGCATTGTTTACATTCTCAGTTGTCTCTTCTGCTGTTTTGCACTTAGCTTTAAAGTTAGTATGGAGCTGTAGAGTGATACTAGCTGTTCATCATGACTGCCTTCTGATTCACTGAAGACATACTGAGGGGAGCTATGCCTGTATTTGCCTGTACCTTAACCCCATAATCAAGGCTTGTGACAGGCAGTGGGCTCCAATTTGCCTTAGCTACTCTCCCACGTGGTGTTCTGAAGCATGGTTTCTTTTGAAGCTGCACTGGTAGGGCCTTAATGCAGGCTATAGTTGTGCTTGTCAGTGAGTGGAACTAATAATGCAGGATACTGTTTTCTCATTACTGTTTGTGGCAATAGAACAGGGAACTGTATGTAATTTCCATGTATCCCTTGATACAAATTAGAATTTTATAGAGAGGAGTGCTGCAAAGGCAGCTGTTTTCACTGGTTTGTGTCACATGTGAGAAGAGGCCTTTGCAGAAGGTCATTTCATGTGTTTGCTGGAAAGTCTGATCAGGCTTTTTGTTATTTAAATAAGTAACTTTAACTGCAGACAGTGCTGACAAAGAATGAGTTTCAATAGAAGGCTTTTAAAACCCCCTTTATAGTCTATTCTTTGCAACATATTTCTGTTTGGAAAGAGAAACAATTAATTTACATAAAACACATGCATCCCCCTCCCACCTTTTAGTTTCAGGAGTTCACCAACTTGTCCAGCGCTTGAGTTTACTGTAGTGAGGCAATGTTAAAATAAGACTCTCTAACTTAAGGGAATTACTCTCTTTTTTACAGACTGCATGTCTCATCTAAGATGTCAATATCATTTTAAAAACCATGAAGTCCTGTTATGAAGGCCTCTGAGTTGGCTACACTACCTGTGCAGTAACTGTGAGCAATTTAAAACCCATAAAACCAAAGAAGCAACAAAAACAAACAGCAACAAACAAAACCCAAACCACCACCACCAAACAACAAACGAGAACCTCCCCCCCCCCACCAAAGAACCAAAAAGGAACTCTTTTAACACTTCAGTAATTCTTTAATGTGTCTGTGTCTAGATGGAAAAGTGACTGGAAAAATTGCTGTATGATGTTTTCTGATGGCTTTTATCTGTGTGTATTTATAGATGTTTTTACACAGGTCCCTTTGTGATTTGAGGGTATGGGACAGGGACAGGAATCTCGATCTTCTTTCAGAAGCTGATACTTGTAACTTATTTCTGAACAAAAATTCTTTGTTCAACATTCAAAGCTTGTGGAAGCGTGGCTGATAATGCTCTTCTGTGTCAGAGGTTGGGGGGGGGATTAATTTATTTGCAGTCCAAGTGAAGATGGTATACTCATTCTACAAGCAGAATTTCAGGATTAAAAAGGATTTGGAAATTAATGGTTTTGCAAAAGTCTTCTGCTGCTTTGTGTCAGCCCTGTGTTCCTTCAAAACAGGTCTCAGCTGGAATGACTAACTCAGCACAAACTTCAGGCTGGGGGCTAATCATGTATTAATGTTGTTCTGTCAAACTGCATGCAGGCCATCCCATCTAAGAATAGCTCTATAGTATCATGGAAGTATGTTAATGCACACCATTCTGTTTAACAACTTATTGCTGTTTGGGTTGCAGAATTTGAGTCTTCAGAATATATTTCTCATCCACACAGATTTTTTTATTTAGTAGTTACATTTTCTAATTTAATATGCAACAGCAATAGGATGTTGGTGGGAAATAGCTGCCTGCAAACTAAGATAAGGGACGAGTGTGTCAACTTTGGGGTATGTGGGAAGTAACAAATTCGTCTCAACGACTCCGAGGCAGGCATTTTGTGCAGCCTGTGGATTTCTTGTGTTGGGAAGATTGTTTGTGTTTGGTCTAGAAAGCTGCACTTGACTAACTATAGTTCAGGTCTGCATTCCTGCTCTGTTATATTCTGCTTTTTTTCAAATTGATTTTTGTTGGTTTTTTTAACCTCCTTCACTAACCAAAACAAAACCTTGATTTGTTTTCTGTAGCGCTGTCCTTAAAGAGGAAACCAGAGACTAAAGGCACTAGAATCAGCAAAGACACTTTTAGAGAAAGTGGAGAAGGTAGAGGATGGAGCTGCAGACTCTACAGGAGGCTCTGAAAGTGGAAATTCAGGTTCACCAGGTAATTTGTATTCACTCTCGCTCTGACTCTGCAAGCAGCAGGAGCATTAGTATTGCTGATGACGTTACAACCAATGGTAGCAGTAAGTAATAGCACTACAACTAGAGTAACAATTGTTGTGTAAGCTTGGAACTACTTTAGAATTTCAGACTCTGCATTTTGACCCCACCACCTGTTGTTTTTCAGCAAATGTGAAAAATCCACATAATCAGGCCGTGGGTGGGGATTTATTTATTTTATTTTTAATTTTTTCCTTTTTTTTTTTAAATATTTTGTAGCAGTGATAAAAACATTCTGAAAACTCTGCATTCAGCAACTTGTCTGGAAGGCTTTTCTAACGTTCTGTAGCCAAATTCAGTATTCAGTTGGCGTTGGAAGAAGATGGCAGAGAGGAAGCTTTCAGGCTAAATGTGCATTGCACTGCGTAGTCTCATCTGGTGCTTCTCTTCTGGGGTCTCTTGTACCTTCTAGTCTTGTAGTTGGGTGTCTCAGTTTTAAGAGTGGAGAGAAATTATATTTTTACCCCCCCTAGGAAGTAAAATAAAAATGCTCTCACATGGGATTGGAAAGAGTTAGTAAGTTTAAGTGGAAGTGCTATTCACACCTATATACAGAAATTACAAACTGCCCAAATTCACATTCAGTCTCAGCCCAGTCTTTCCACCTGGGCTAACAACAAGCTTCTTAAGCCAAAAAAACCTTTTCTAAACCTCCCATAGTTTGGCCAAAACCTCTGTTTCCCCCCACACAGCTCTCTACCCCTGCCATGCCTGTGCTGGACCCAAATGGCATCGAAGAAATTAGCTTTGCCCAGGCAAACCGGGGCACTCAAGGCTGAAACCCTTCCCTGAAATAGCAAACAAGAGAGATGATCTGTCTGGGAGAAGAGAGAGTTAAATGCTCAGAAGACAGTAATGTCCATTTATATAGAGGAATAGATGCAGGCATGATGGGGTGAAATAACAAAAGATTACAATTTCCTGAATCCCCTCTGGAACTCCTGGAAGACCTCTCTGTGGTAGGACAGCTAGGCTAGTCCTTAACCCACAACAAATAGAATAGGATAGGATAGAACAAACCAGGTTGGAAAAGACCTCTGAGATCATCGAGTCCAACCTATCGCCCACCATCTTTCCAACTAAACCATGGCACCAAGCACCCCATCCAGTCTCTTCTTAAAGACCTCCAGTGATGGTGACTCCACCACCTCCCTGGGCAGTCCATTCCAATGGCTAATGCTGTGTAATTTTGTGAACTGAAAGGTTGTAGTGCTTGGACTACAGTTTTACATGTTGGGTCATTTTTGCTGGTAGCCTGTCCAGTACTCTGGCAGTAGAGTTGCAGGTTGTCATTCCATTAGACTATAAATGAGAAATATTAAAAATAATGGTATAAACCTAATTTAGCAAATGTAAGAGTACATATGCATATTAATTCTTGGAACAAAATTGTTACAGCCATGAACACAGAGTAGCTGCCAACTTGAAATGTTAAATTTATCAATGAGACCTTTTCTGAAGACAGTTCTCCAAGTATTTCCTTTGGGTGTCTGCAACTTGCAACTGTTACACAGTGGATAAAAGAAATGCATGGTAGGGCACACTGATCTCTCTATCCCATCATACACAACTTGTTCAGACAACCCACCAGGTAAGCTGGAAATATTTTACAAGTGTTCTAGGTGACTTGCTCAGGAGTTGCCACAGTGATGAGCACAGTGCAAGAACTTAATGGGTGGATTAGTGAAAAGAAGCTTTAGCAAAAGACAACTTTCAGCTGGGAAGGAAAACTTGAAAAAGGTGAAGATGGGTTTCCAGCACCTGCAAATATATATTTTGCTCTCCTCAGAAATTCCCTTGCATGCAGAACTTCAGTGAAGTTTTGGCAGGGCAATAAGGAAATTCAGAAATTACCCATGGTGTTTTGCCACAGGTGTTAAAAAGGTTTAAGGCCAGTAAGTATTTTTTTTTCCCCCTGAAGTATTAACCTGCTGTGTGGTGATCAGAACACACCAGTCATACTTGTGTTTGTGTAACAGCATTTACTTTGTGTGTGTATCCACCTTCCCCTGTATGCCTAAGCTGATCAAAACCAACCTGGTTTTTATTACTAAAAATTGTGAGACTGAATTTTGAATGATCTTTAGAATAGAATAGAATAAACCAGGTTGGAAGAGACCTTCAAGATCATCATGTCCAACCTATCAACCAATCCAACCCACCTAATCAACTAAACCATGGCACCAAGCACCCCATCAAGTCTCCTCCTAAATACCTCCAATGATGGCGACTCCACCACCTCCCCAGGCAGCACATTCCAATGGGCAATCACTCTCTCGGTATAAAACTTCGTCCTAACATCCAGCCTAAACCTCTCCTGGCACAGCCTGAGACTGTGTCCTCTTGTTCTGGTGCTGGTTGCCTGGGAGAAGAGAGCAACATCTTCCTGTCTGCAACCTCTCTTCAGGTAGTTGTAGAGAGCAATAAGGTCACCCCTGAGTCTCCTCCAGGCTAAGCAACCCCAGCTCCCTCAGCCTCTCCTCATAGGGCTTGTGTTCCAAACCCCTCATCACCTTCGTTGCCCTTCTCTGGACATGTTCCTTTAGCCTCTCTTCATAACAGTGATGATAACAGGGATAAAGACTGCAAAATGTCCAGAAATATACTGTTTTTTAACAACTTTTCTTGACCCTGTTCACCTTAGCTTTGCCCAATCCTCATTTAAAACTGAGCTCTGCACTGAAATCAACTTTAATTAAATTTGGGTTTAGTTGGGGAAACTAGACAAGCCCTTAGATCAGAAGAATGTGGGGTTTTTCTTTCAATATACTCTATATTCCCATAATTCAGGCTAAGAACAGCCCTGAATCTTTACCATGGAAAAATAAGTCTTGCAACAACATATTGAGCACTTCAGTAAACTTTTCTTTAACTGTGCCTGAGTGGTTACTGTTGTGATCGTCAGGTGGCTGCTAATAGAAATGAAACTGGTTTTGACATGCACATAAAAAAGATCTTCAGATGAAATGTTTGAAATGTATTGTGTATCTTTGAATTTTATGTCTTAAGAGATAGAATATGTCCCTTCTTATGACAGGGCTGAGGATTTGTGCAGAAGTGGCTCACCTGTCGTCATCTCCTTATCTAACACTTCTTTATCTGAGGGCTCTCTGAAAAAGCTTGCCATAGACATAGTTTGTTGTCCCTTTGTTAAGTGGTGTACAGATGTCTGATGAGCATGCAGAGCTCAGCTCTGTGCTGAGCAAAGCCTTCTGGCTTTCTGATGCAGTGTGTTAACCTGTGACTGCTTCCAGAGCTGCAGAACCGATGAAGTGATGCTCAGTGTCACTGTATTTTTGTTTGTAGAATGGCTTCTTGTGTCCTGCCTATTCCAGTTCACCTCCACAACTTTGTCTGAAGCTTTGATGCTGCTGCTTTGCAAAGTGTGTCTTAGGCTATGGGTGAGGGCCTAAAGAAGGTGTTCAGTTGTTTAGGAAAAGCTGCTTTGTTTTGTTTTGTTTCATTTTGATGATTGAAGAGTTCTCCATAATGATGTCTGACCAGGTCACCTGCTGTGTCAGAGTACAACTTGAACATTCAGGTATCTTCCATGTCAAAGCTGTATTGCTTGTCCTGAGAAAAGATGCATCACATCTAAGTGTTTCATTCTGCTACTGTGTTGACTTAATTAAGTTTATTTTGAAACAGTCTGCTCTTCATAGTTTTGATCACAAGAGGTGTTAAAGGAGTTATATTTAGCTATTCTCACAGAAGGGTTGGGTTTTGTGGATGACTCCTTAAGCTGATGTGTGGAAAGAACCTAAAACATCCTTTCCCTTCTCGCATTTCATGGCAAAAATATCAATAGGTTTTAAAACAGCTTGAATAGAGCCTGCACTTGGGGTCAGTGCAGAAGTGGGTTTGTGTTTTGTTTTGGTTTTTCTTATGATTGGATGATGCAGTATTGTGATCCATAAATCTAGCAGTTCCTTAGGAGCACTTCACAGTCAGTGTATTGTCTTATGACTGGGTCTGTACAAGCACTTTGTATAAAAACTAGCAGAGCTGTTGCTTGTCAAACTGATGTGGCAGGAAGCATGGAGGAAATAAGCTAAGCATCTAAGCACAAGGGTCAGATAGCAGCATAGCTCCTGTGACACTGAGTGGCAGCATGATGACACAGTGACAGTCAGCCCAGGTAAATGCCAAGTGATGCACTCTGGAAAAAGTCCCAGGTTTACATCTGCAGTACCAGACTGCGAAGGAGTTCTTGCAGCAGAGAGTTCTTGAACCTTGCATGCAGTTTTAAACTTTGCCTCCAGATGATAGAGACAAACTACAAGAGTACAGGAAGAGTGCTAAGAGTGAGCAAAACAACAGAATGATTTGTGCACAAGGATGCTTTCAGTCTCAAGAAGCAGTGACTGATGGAAGAATGTGTGTAGAAAAAAATGTAGGAAGAAGTCAAATAGAGAAAATCATAAAATTATAGAGTATATCTGAAGTTGGAAGGGACTTCTAAGGATCACTGAGTCCAATTTCCAACTCCTTCTGGCTCAGGTCAAGACTGGTTTTCCATAACCTTATGTGCCTCTCATGCTTGCATTATCAAAAGAAAAAGGAGCTCTTTTTACGTAAGAGCCCTGTGGTTATACTTTGGAACTTACTGCCACAATCTTGAGTGTTTTCCTTAGCTGAAAAAGTAATTAAGGCAGATTAATGGAAGACAAGTGTATTACCAGCTATTAAACCTAAGACATAATCTTGGAAGACAGCAGAGATGTAAACTGCTGAAAGGTGGGAGATAACAGACTATGCTTGTCCGGCACAGACATCATGCTGATGCCTCTGTTTGCTGTTATCTAGTACTGGAATGAAAACGAAGCAGGTGAACGTGGGGTCTGCCACAGAATTACCTGTGTTGTGCCTTTTGCTTGGTTGTTTGCTAATAACAGTTTTTAGCATCTGAAATTAAATGAACAGAACTAGTTGACAAAGTCTGAGCTATGTGGGCAATATCAATGCAGGCAAAATGAAATGTATTTTTTTTTCCCTTCTTGTTTGCTTTGTCCTTCTGTTTCTCACTCCTTTTCCTGATTCTGATGAGCAAATGGGGAGGAAAGTACAGACTTCACACTGATCTTATCATATGTGAAAGGGACGTGGCAAAGCGATGAATAAATGTGGCTGTAACCAAAAAAGAAATTGATAATTTGTGGTTTACATTTTCTCTCCATCCTGAGCTCTGCTTTGGTGGCAGCCTGGTCACTTTTTGCTTGCTTAGCAGTAGCATTCTCCTGCAGCTGCCTGAGGGAAGTGAAGGAGGAAGAATAGTGAATGGTAACCATCTGTCTGCTTTCCCTTGGATGTGGAGGGCATCTCTTCTACAATGATCTCAATCTCTCTCTGAGGGAGGAAAGTGGCAAAGATACTTCTGAACATGGGTCTTCCATGTGGTACCAGCCAAGCCAACACACAGGCAGACCCTTAGCACTTGAAACATTCTGCTCTTGAATACACAAACAGCTTTTGTGCCCGCAGCAGTTATCTGTGATTTGTGTTTCTTGTGACTGCAAGCAAAGAAAGCAGCAGTTCTAGAGGAGACACAGCTATTAGATTATCTTACCCAGCTGGCTGAAACTGTTCTTAAAAGGCATCACTTGTTCAAGAGCTGCTTAGGAGAAGGAGCAAAAGTGGTTGCTTAGTGTGGCAGCTTTGCTGTATTAATAGGAGTAGGTTTGGAAGTTGCATAATGCTGGATTGCAGGCCTTGCTATTGAAATGCTGTAAGCTGCATCATTTTGCTTTTACAAAGGGTCTTTGAAAATGTTGAGTTCTAAACTGTTTAACAATATCTGTAATGAAAATCTTCATTGTATCGCATCTCTTTCTTCTTTTTTTTTTTTCTCTTTCTAGAAATTGGTTGCCCAAATGAAGCAAGATCCACAGGTAAATATCTATTTTTATATGGCATTGTTTACCCTTAAAAGTACAGGAAATGAGAGTGTATGAAGCTTGAGAATTTTAGACATTTCTTGATCACATTTTTTTCCTTGCTAGCACAGTGTTTAGAAGAAAACTGTTATGAACAAGTCTTTTAAACAATGACTGGAAGATAGTTGAAAACAAAACCTTTTTTCTTCTTCCCCCCCCCTTTATGGAACCTTTTGCCTCCTATTCTCAATAGTTTAAATCATGTTGATGGTTGGACTCAATGCTCTTAGAGGCCTTGTCCAACCAAAACAATTCTAAGTGATGCTTGCATGCTGTGGTGCACTTCCAACATCCACTAAGTTTCTGATTGTATTGGAATCTCTCTTTATCAAATGTGCCAATACTAGAATTTGATTATTTATTTTTTTTTAAATTCTCTGAGTATCAAAAGGTTTAGAGTTGTACAAGAAAAGATAGGATATTCTGTCCACAAAATTGTGTCCAGTTAAAGAATGCACCTTAAGTTGAGGCCCCGTCCCTGGAGGTGTTTAAGACCAGGCTGGATGAGGCTCTGGCCAGCCTGATCTAGTGTGGGGTGTCCCTGCCCATGGCAGGGGGGTTGGAACTAGATGATCCTTGTGGTCCCTTCCAACCCTGACTGATACTATGATACTAAGGCTGTGTTCAGGGTGCCTGTCTTGGCTATCTAACCTCAGCACTGTAGTATCCAGAGAGGGCACTTAGCCTTGGGATGCTTTAACTGCTGAAGTTAGGTACCTGCAGACTCCTTGCATAGACAGCAGAAGTCTTCACTTTCCTAAGGACTGTGTAAGGAGGCTGGGCTGTCTTGTACAGCAATTAAACTCTCCAGTGTGCTGAATGAGGAGTTCTGTGGAGGTCTCTAACCAGCCTCAAATGTTGAGTACAGGGATAAAGGCAGCTCACTTGAGGCTCGCCTTAAGTGCTCCATTCCCATACTATACTAAATGCCCTGTAATTTTCTGAGCATATATTTTTCTGAGCTCAGTGGAGTAGGAAGGCAGCTTTTTGTAACAGACAGATAGCTAGACTCCTGACAGAAAGGGATGAACAGAGAGTAGGATGCTGCTGGAAAAATGTTTGTTCTAGAACTTCTTTATTCTGATGGGATTTGGGTAAGGTCTGCTGCACTTAACTTGCTGGGCAAGTCTGCTAACAATTAGCCTGTGGAGCAGCTTGCTCTGAGTTCTTATCTGCTGAAAGCCAGGTCATGCTGAAAGCAGCCATGCAAAGTTCTTGGAGCCAGGAAGAATAAATCTGGTCCCTGCTTCCTGTGCTCTTAATACATTTTTATCCCAGATTATTAAGTGGAATCTACAAGGGAGGATGACTGCTCAATATCGGGTTTTGCTAGAGTTGTGTGTACATTGGAGAAGTCTTATCTACAAGCTGAGCTTGTAATCCATTTCAAAATTGTGTGGAGGAATAGAAAAAGTTCCTCTAAGGATCTCAGTCCTGTGTTTTAATATTTCTGTGTAGTATAGGAAACCTACATAACCTAGTGGAAGGAGTTGACGACATAAATGAGAACTGAAAACAAAAAAAATGGGGGGAAGAAAAATGGAGGGAAGCTTACTTCCCTGTCACTTTTCTGCAGAGCTTCACAGACTTTAAGGAAATAATGCTTTTAATTTCTTTACTTTGAGTAGGAAAGAAATAGTCCTGGTAAAATACAGTTTTCTGGCTGTATCTTTATAGGGATACTTAGAGCTTTCAAATCTTAAAACATTGTAAGTGAAGTACTGATATGAATGATGTGCTAAGGCAAGTGTAATTCTCTTAGATGCTGTCTAGGGCATAAATGCACTTGGAAATGAAGACATAGATACACTTGTCAAATGAAGGCAAACATATGAATTAAGCTTTAATAGATATGCTTGCTACATCACCCTACACAGAGATACATATGACACTGTTGCCTAAGTAGCATAGGTGAGAATGCTTTAGGTGACATACCCTAGCGTGCTCTTGTATACCATATGATACTGTTGTGCTGCATATTAACAGGCATTTCTTGTTTAACTTGTAAGCTTGATGAAATGTACAAACGTGCTTTTTAATGCAGTAGGCACTAATGGATGTTTTAATGAAACCTTCATTCCAAACTGGATTGTCTTTCTGAGTGCAACAAAGGTCCTCTGATTATCGTTGCGCTCAGTGACTTAAAGCGAGGCTTTGTTGAGCCTCTTAAATTTGTTGTCTGTACATCCTGAGGTGCTGTATTTGTACTACACTATTTAAAAACAAAAAAGGGGGTGGGGGTGGGGGTGGGGAAGAGAAAAACACACCCTTAAAAAAAAAAAAAAGTATCAACAAACAACAACAAAAAAGAAACACCTTCCTGCTACTACTCCATGTTAACAAATGGAATATCTTTCTCACAGATATTTTTTCTTTCTAATCAGAACGCTGATTTGAAGAAACAGCTTCATGAACTTCAAGCTAAAATCACAGCTCTGAGTGAGAAACAGGTAGGGAAACAGAGATTTATTTTTAACACCTTCTTCTAAAGATGTCTGTTTTCCCAGCTTTCAAGAGAGCTGCCAAATTTTTTAAGTTCAAAAAATAAGTGTGGGCAAGCAGACGTTTTGAATTTTTATTTATGGATTTTTCTTTCCACAAAGGAGAAGATGAGTTATTGCAAGCCTATCAAACAAACAACTGGTATAATCAGTGGAAGCTACAGCAATTTTTCTTGTGCTGAAACTAGTGCTTTATATTAAGGGAGCTGGGAAAATGAATGAATTTTGTCATTTCCTTTATTATTACCTTGAAACTTGTTCTGTACCAGACCGGTCTGGTTTGGGCAGATCTTGAGATTTTGTGTTAGTTGATCCACACTGTGCATCTGGGATGAGTATGCTGGAATTTTTCTTTGTGTCTGGACCAACTAATTTCGTGACAGTTATGAATACCCATGGACAATTTGGGAATTAGTTGTGGTGTAATTTATCATGTACTTCAGTACACAATTGTCTAATGTTTGCCATTTGGTAGGAATTCTCTTTGACAGGTCTAAAGTTCTGAGTAATAATCACGTGTGAATGCTTAATAGAAAGATAGTGGAACTCGAAGATGCATCTTGTGGGTGACTAGGAGAAAAATAAATAGCATTGTGAGATCTACAAAACCTGTTATCATGTGGTGGTGAATGGTGCCACATCCAGCTGGCGGCCAGTCACCAGTGGCATCCCCCAGGGATCAATGCTGGGCCCCATCGTCTTTAATATCTTCATTGATGATCTGGATGAGGGGATTGAGTCAGTCAGCAGCAAATTTGCAGATGACACCAAGTTTAGGAGCAGGTGTTGGTCAGTTAGAGGGTAGAAGGGCTCTGCAGAGGGACCTCAACTGACTGGACAGGTGGGCGGAGTCCAATGGGATGGCATTCAACAAATCCAAGTGCCAGGTGCTGCACTTTGGCTACAGCAACCCCGGGCAGAGCTATAGGCTGGGGTCAGAGTGGCTGGAGAGCTCCCAGGCAGAGAAGGACCTGGGGGTGCTGATTGACAGCTGCCTAAACATGAGCCAGCAGTGTGCCCAGGTGGCCAAGAGGGCCAAGGCATCCTGGCCTGCATTAGGAATAGTGTAGCCAGCAGGAGCAGGGAAGTCATTGTGCCCCTGTACTCTGCATTGGTTAGGCTGCACCTTGAGTACTGTGTCCAGTTCTGGGACCCTCAGTTTAAGGAGGCCATCGAGACACTTGAACGTGTCCAGAAAGGGCAACGAGGCTGGGGAGAGGCCTTGAGCACAGCCCTATGAGGAGAGGCTGAGGGAGCTGGGATTGTTTAGCCTGGAGAGGAGGAGGCTCAGGGGTGACCTCATTGCTCTCTACAACTACCTGAAAGGTGGTTGTAGCCAGGAAGGGGTTGGTCTCTTCTCCCAGGCAACCAGCACCAGAAGAAGAAGACACAGTCTCAAGCTGTGGCAGGGGAGGTTTAGGCTTGAGGTGAGGAGAAAGTTCTTCACTGAGAGTGTGATTCATCATTGGAATGTGCTGCTCAGGGATGTGGTGGAGTCCCCATCCCTGGAGGTGTTCGAGAGGGGACTGGATGTGGCACTTGGTGCCATGGTGTAGTCATGAGGTTGGTGGTGACAGGTTGGACTCGATGATCTTTGAGGTCTCCTCCAACCTTGGTGATACTGTGAAATTGTGATGTTTTTAAGACAAAACAAACCCCCCAAAACAACCAAGCACCACAGCAGCACACACAAAAAACTCATACCCAACCTACATACGAAAGCTAAATTGACTTAAGCAGTTCCTTCACTGTACTGCTTATGTGTCAATAATGGAACCACATTAGGTCATCAGGCGATGCCTTTGAAGAGGGAAAACATTTTAGGCAAGAATATAGCTATGCATGAGTGTCAGATACCTGCAGTCCTCTGCTATTATCTGCATGTGTTCTGTATTGAGAATTATCTTTCCTAAGGACTTAGGCAGACAGTGATTGATATTTATCTAGACATTTGGTTTGCTAAAAATTTATAGTACGTTTTAGTGGCAGAACAGTGAGTCTAGGAAGGAACACGTAAGGATAATCAAGAATATTCTTTTTTAATGAGAATACTAATTCAACAAAACCAGAGGTCTTGCTGATGTGATGGCATGCCTCTCTTCAAGATGATTTATTCTCTGAAACCAGCGTGAGCCTCTGCATGTGGCTGTGTCTCACAGCAAGCAGCTTCAGGATTCTCTGGTAAACTCTGGGGTCCCTGGCTACGTTCAAAATTAGCTTGCCTTCATGCCAGGAAGGCAGTCATGTTGACTTCCAGTTCACATGATCAGCAGGGACAGGCAGCGAGGTAGCCAGTGGAAGGTAAGAAGTAAGTATATCTCGCTGTAACTTTTAAACTTGGATTTGTAATGCTTTAAAATCACGTTAGAGTGGCCTGTACTGACATATAGTCTAAATTGCCCCTCATCAGAAATGCAGCTCTGTCTCTTCTGCTGGATATTACAGCTCAGAGTACTAAAATGCACTTGTTCATGAGATGAACATGGGCTAAGTTTCCAGGGGCTTTGAAAAACAAATTTCTGACTTCACTTTCACCACACAACAAATACAGTCAATATGAAGTCCCAATCCAGTTGCCTTCTTTGTGTATTTATGGCTTTGATTATCAGTAGAACAGTGAACTTACCTATGACTGAAGCTTAAATACTATATCTACCACTAGGCCACAGAGCTGCCTGTTGTCCCAGGTGATAGTGTTGTTCAAGTAGAATGGCTGTGGTCATGGGAAGTGTGAGTTCTTAGCAGGGGGGAACCCCAAAACTTCCCAGTGCAGTGAAATACTCAACCCTTCTTCATCACAGGAATATGTTGTCTAGACATCTGTGGCTTAGCAGTGCAGTTGAGCAGCGTTTTAGACACTACAACAAAGCTCTTGATTGGTTTTGGTTGGTGTTTTTTTTTTTCATTTTCTTCTGTCTTTGCTTTCTCTTTAAGACAAATAACAATTATCAATTGTTTTATGGGGAGAATATTATCCAACAATTCAATTTTCACACGGCGTGGAGCAATGTGCCAGTTTTGCATAGTAAGTAAATGCTTTCTTACCGTGCAGTGCATGTCCTAAGGACAACTGCAGCATGCACTATCTGTGCTCTTGTTTAGAGCCAAGTAAGTAGTGCTGATGCCTGTTGTTCAATGAATAAGCTGACAGCCTAACTCTACCTTGGACAGTTACAGGAGGCACAGCTCTCGCCATATGATTAGCTTTTAATGAAGTGTGAAAAACCAAAGTTCCAGCTTTTGTGGGATCCCTGCTCAGACAGTGGTGTGGAGCTGAGACCCTGTTGTTAGGCAGAAAAATGAAATCTTTCTGGCTTCTGAAATACTGTGTCAGCCTAATGTAACCTTTTCCTTTGCTCTCTTATTTAATGAAGTTGCATGAAGACTTGAGCAAGAACCAAGTCAGTGGTAGGTTAGCTAAAAGCTTTTAGTTGCTTTAGGACTTCTCTCCATTTCTGAAGCATTGTGAGAGCAGTGCCGACACTCGCTGCCAGTCGCTGTGGTGATTCATAGTGGCTTAGGTTTCTTGCTGAGAATAACGACAGCTCTGTTCAGAAGTTTGTGAAATTGAAGAGATCTGGCAAAGTACAAAAAGAAAGCAAGTAGGCTGTGCAGCGTGTGGGCTTAAACCTAAAGAAATTTGTTAGCTGAATCAGGGTTAAACTGCTACAGCACGAGGTGTGTTGTGTAGTCTTAGGGTGTTGGGGTTTTTTTGCCTTTTGAAAATGGGGAAAGAGGTGGAGGTAAATGCTTTGATTTGTTTCACCTGCGAGATGATGGAGCGATGTATGCTGGTGGTATTATCACACAGAAGAAAAGCTTCAAATAGAGAGGGGGGGGGGAAAGGTATTTAAAGATAATTTAGATTTAAAGGGCAGTAAACATGAATCCTTCAGATGACTATTTTCCTCTGCCAGTCTCTTTATGTTATTAGCTTGGAACTCTAAACTGTGCTTACCTTATTTTTGTAATCTGTGGGCAGTAAGGTGAATTCAGTTTAACAGACTCTTTCCTCCCCTGTAACTGTGAGTGCTGCAGTTTGGAAATCCTGAATGTGCTGGCTTTAAAACTGATTTCCCCTTTCTTCCCCCATCTCTCTCTTCAATAAAGAGAAATCAAACTGCAAAACAGTTTTCACTGCCAAATCTAAGTTTAAGTTGTAAACATGAATTAAGTCAGTTGCAATATAACACTGGTTTTTATTGGCTTTCACATCTTTGTAAGAAAGCCGTAGTCTTATCACTCTTGCCTTTGCTTTGTGTTCTACAATGGTGTCTTCCTTTGGCACTCAATTTTGTAGACATTTACCCATAATTACCTATCACTATTCAGCTTCTGTCTGAGTGAAATATGCTCCTTACAATTAAACACATAACGAATGTACTCGTGGATTTTTCTAGTGTGCACTGTTGTTCACTTTGGGGAGGCTGGGTGGAGGCTGATACCAGTGGCACTAGTGAAAAGACTTGAGTTTTGAAGCAGGGCTAACATAAAGGAGCAGGAGGGATGTAATCTTGAAATAGCACCTTTTTTTTTTTAATGCTTCTTTCCCTCCATAGCTAATTAAAAATTTGTAAGATGATCCTGCAGATGTATGATTATGTAATGTACCTTTTTCCAGCACAAGGAAGAGGGTTTATTTATTTGACTAAAGAGAAGTAAGGAAAGAATTGGGTAGCAAGCATTCTTTTCAGCAATGTCATGTCAAATACAGAGGAATTTCTGCATCTGTCCTTACTACAATTTCTTGGAAAGGTTGGAGCCATATTCTGTCTTAAATGTGGAAGAAAGCTTATAGGAGCAGTCTTTTGACCTTATGGTAGAAAGGTGATGGTGTATACACCAGAAAAGGTGCATACACTAAAGAAACCACATGGGGGGTTTTGGTCCATCTGAAAGTAGAACAAAAATGTCTCTTAGTGTAGCTGCAGTGAATTTCACTGAATCTTCAAGAAAACAGTTTTTGGAAGCTAGGCTTGTGTTCTGATGTGCGTGCTCTTGACATGGAAAGCGTAAAGTGGATCCTGTTTGATTTCTGAAGAGCTGTATACACTTGTAGGAAAAAGTACTCAAAAATAGTTGTCGTCATAGAGATCCTCGTGGGTTTATTTTTCACAGGGGGAAAAGTTTAACGTACTTTACTGCCAAGAGTATTTGAAAGTGTAGAATATCATCAGAAAAAAATGCACCTAGGAGAGCAAGCTTACCTCTGCTGTTATAAATGGGCAAATCTAGTGACTTTTGCTTGTCTTGGAAGTTTACAGCACATTGAGGTAGTAGTGGAGGTTATTCTAAATCCTGCGTGTTCAGGGTAAGACTCCTTTTCACCTTGCCCCTGAGCAGCGGGAAAGGGGATTGGTGTAACTTACCCATGGGTTTGTGTAGTAGAATAAACGTAAATGTTGCTTAGACTGACAAAAGGAGCTTGTTATTTAAGTCTTCAAAAGCTGTCAGGAATAGCTTTAAGCATCAGTGTTGCTATATTTATTACAGGTACCATAACTGAGTAATGAAAAGATTGGTAATGTGCATAAATTCATCCTGTGAGACTGTTCTTCTTGAACGCTTGTCAGTCATAGTAAAGGTGAATTTTTATGGAGGCTTTTTGAACACATTATCAGAAAATTGTACCCAAAATGTGTTCCATCATGTTCTGTAAAGACGAAAGGTGGTGGTTTGGTGGGAGGAAAGTAAATGCAAGAAAGCTGGAGAGCAGTAAAACTGGTGGGAAAGAGCACTCTGAAATGCTTCTGCGTGAGAAGGTAGCCTAGATATGCTTGTATGTTTATAGATATTCCCAGTGAACATCATGAGAGCATTAGGTCTGAAAATCTGGAAACAGATCATGAAGTCACTGACTTCTCACTCCTGCTAGTTTTGTCTGGAGATTTGAATCCCTCCTTTCCCCAAGGCCCAGGAAGGACATACCAAAATGCCCATAATTCTGTTGGTAATGGAGGAAGTGTGGAAATATGCCATCTGAACGTGTAGCAACTAATAATTCGAGGCAGGTGATGCTTGATTTCAGTTCCAGTTGTTTATCTGGAGCTGTGCGTGTTACAGAACACTTATCTTTAAGTAAATGGCATGAATGACAAAGATATGCTAATTTCCATGTAACTGCAAGCATCCATTTATGCCAGCTGTTTATAAAGTAGTCTTAAAATATATGAAAAACAACTTTGTGCCTGCCCAGAGTTCAGTTTTAATAATAAAACCCTGTAGTCATACACTTAGCTCTGGCTCCTCCCATAATTGACTGTTTGTCAGCTCCTTTCGCAGTTTGCAGTAGTCACTCATTTTTCTTGTCACAAAGACACTCTCTGGATGTAAGGAGTAAGTATCTGCCTCTGTGAATCGTCAGACTCTCTTGGGCCCTCTGATCAGTGTGAACAGCACCTGCTTAGAAGGTGAATGTTTGTTTGAGAAATCTGCATGAGCTTACTGGTTTAATCTTTGGTATTTATTTAATTTGCATCCAAGTACTGTGTGTGTGGAAAATGTGAATATAATGACTTCTCATTAAGTTATCATCTGCCATATTCTCAGGATATATTGGCTGAAGCAAGTTTGGAATGTTGTGCAGATGACGGTAGATAGGCAGAGTGCACACATCTCTCCCTGCTGCCTCTTTTGCCCCAAACTCTTCTGCAAAACTGATGTTACAATCATTTGTATGTGACTGAAATACTGCTAAGCGTTCTCAGACCTTCTGTAATGCTTAAATCGTGATTAAACCCATACTGGCACCTAAATTTGGATTTCCCATTCTTCTCTTAACATAACTCCACCTGGACTTCCCACTCTTGGTTGGTGAACCTAAATTTTGCATATCTAATGTACTTTACTGCCAGAGTAACTTAAGGAACACAGGTGACTGTTTCATAATATCATTAAAAAAGAAAAAACCCTCCACATGCAACTATTCCTTTAGTACTGATTTCACAGAATTGTCAGGATTGGAAGGGACCCAAGGATCATCCAGTTCCAACCCCCCTGCCATGGGCAGGGACACCTCACGCTAGATCAGGTTACCCAGAGCCACATCCAGCCAGGCCTTAAAAACATCCAGGGATGAGGCTTGTACCACCTCCCTGGGCAACCTGTTCCACTGTCTCACCACTCTTACAGTGAAGAACTTTTTCCTGATGTCTAATCTAATTCTACCCTCCTCTAGCTTGGATTCATTCCCCCTAATTCTATCACTACCTTACACCCTAAAAAGTCCCTCCCCAGCTTTCTTGTAGGCCCCCTTCAGATATTGGAAGGCCACAATAAGATCTGCTTGGAGCCTTCTCTTCTCCAGACTGAACAATCCCAGCTCCCTCAGCCTGTCCTCATAGGAGAGGTGCTTCTGCTTCACTCATTTTTGAGCTCATGCTGTATTTAAGCCACATTTGGATGCAACTGGAAAACTTCTTTTTATTTTTAATTGAGCCTGTTAAATACATCTTTGACCTTCATGTGAGCAGGGGCATAATTCCAAAATAGCCTGCTCTGCTTGAAAATCGACATTGTTGATAGAAACCAGTCAGTTAGACTAGAGTGTTTCCTTGAAAATCCCCTACTGATGGTGAGAGCTGGTTATTAGGTGCTTCTGCATGTTCTGGCTTGTTGGATAACCTCACACATCAGTAGTTATTTCAAGGTCTGCTATTCCCTGTCTCCGTTTTATACTTGGAGGAAAAGACAGGCAAAACATCCGATTGCAGCGACTGGGATATAGGATGTGTTGTGTAGCACCCTTAAAGGTGTCTTAGTTGGATACTGGGAAAAAGGCTTAAATGTACTAATGAATTTTTATCAGTGAAAACAGATTTAAATAGCCCGTTCTGCACTGTTCTGCATGCCTCAGTGGAACAAATTCACAGCCACAGAAGCAGTATATTGATGTGTTCAAAGTGAACCCGAGTTAGAGGGAATGAAATCCAGGGACCTACTTTGCAGAGCCATATGGATCCTTAGTGCCTTTTGGAGTTGTTTGGTCCCCAGCTCTTCTGAAAACTGTATTGAATTTTGGAAGAGAGAAGGGAGAAAGACAATGTGTCTAATGCTTAGAATACAGGCAACTTGTCTTTGCTGTTTGATCTCTGCTGCCTGGTTCTTGATTGGAATATCAAACACTTCCTGAGTCTTTCTTGCACCAAGACTAGTTTTATTCCACAGCTGTACTAAACTGCTTTCACTAGTTAAGATTGTTGTCTTTAATGATTCTATGCCCAAGGACAAGACTGACAAGGGTAGTCAACTGTTAGGTGGTGTAATGTGGAACAACTTAGCTCAACTCTTCCATTTGAAAAGGACCAAGATGAATCTGATACTACACTGCTTGCATAGTGCCAGTTTGGGATTGGTTTCTGTTAGTTGCACTGGCCTTTACAGCTAGACTGGAGGTCCTTTGTGGTGGACACTGCACAAATAAAGAGGAAGTAGCCTTTCTGGAAGCCATGCAGAGAGAAGCGATACACTAAGGAATCATGGGAGGGCTGAATGTGTCTGGGTTGCTTTGGTTTTGTCTGGGTTTTTTTTAATATATATATAAAAGTTTATTGCAGAGTTTGACTTTTTGAATAAATGTTATCTGCTCCTATTGCTTTAGCCACTATGAAGTGTTTTGCTCAGTTTGTTGTGATAGACTTGGGGCTTGAAAGGCTTAAAGCGAGAACAAACCGGAAGGATTAAAAGGTAAGAATGCCCTTGATGGGGTTTCACTAAATCTCTGTGCTTTTTTTTCCCCCCTATGTTGACATTATTGTAGGGAGCAAATGCAATTTTTTCACTCTTAGGAAATGCCAGTGAAATTACAACCTGGGGTACATCTTCTGTCCATAGAAATAATTAAAAGTGGTTTATTTTCTTCAAATGTGGGTCAAGTCAATGTGAATTCTACTATTTGTGGGCATTGCATATAGTAATTCTTTCTTCAGTGTTGTACTTGTTTCTGGGTTAACTTATAAAATACTTGTTCTGGCTTGTAGAAACTCCAAGAAGTGTGTAATTACTTTAGAGCAACTTTTCCCCTGCTGTTGCATTTCAGTAACTGGTCAGCAGAGACACCTAATGAGGTGTCAGGGAGAAATAGGTGGTGGTGGAAGCCAGATAGCATATGGGTTTTCTTGGTGTGTTGTTTTGTGGGGTTTCTTTTGGTTGGTTTGGTGTGTTGTTTTTTTCCAGTCAGATTTGCTATTCTCTGAACTTTTCTTATTTCCTGCTTCATGCTGTCAAACCCAGTATGGATGTGCAAACTCTCTCTCAACTTTCCCCCCTTGCCGTAATGTGACAGGTAGGTTTAGGCAGTGGCATGTGCAGAGTTCTGCCAAAAATTCTGCTGGAATGAGTTTTGAATTACCATGGGGATTAATAGGGAGATGGAGAGAGTACTTCCCAAGAGGCAGTTCAGACAAGGGAACCTAATTCCTACCATTCTGTGTTGCCTTTGTGAGGGTGCACCCCTCACTCCACTGACTACAGAAAACTTGTATGAAGATCAGGCTGCAGTTAACTCCTCTGGGTTCATTACTTGTTTTTCCTGCACCATCTGATGTATTCTATGGAAAAGAATTATTGTTCTCTTCTTCCCCCCCCCCCCCCCCCTTTTGTTTTGTTTTTTTAATAGCAGGATGATCTTTGAGGTCTTTTCCAACCTTACTGATTCTATGATTCTGTGAAATTTTAAGTGCCTTCTTACAGGAGACTTTTGAAAGCTAGCAGGGAGGGAATCCTTGAGTTGTGATCAGCATTTCTTCTTTGTCCTGTGAACTCCCTTCAGGGTTAGGTGAGGTGAGTTAGAAACAGTTCAGTAGCTGTGGTTCCCTTCCCCTGCCCCCCTCCCCCTCCACCCCTTCTTTCTCAAGATTTCCTCAGTAAAATATTGGCAGTGTGTCACAGTAAATGGACACTACTGTGTAAAAGAGTTGGAGCCAGGCTGCCCTATGTAGCAAGGAGAAATAAGCCAGGTTTTTCCTTAGCCAGTAAGTAAAACCTCAGTGATGGTGTTTGTACTGTTTATAGAAGGCAGAACCTGTTTACCTTAATTTCCCTTGAAAAATAAACAGGGAAAAATTGCACAGGAACTCTGAATACGTGAGGTGAATTTTTGAGACATATGCATTAGAGCTGCTTAATGTCCTGCAGAGCAGCGAGTGGCTATCCTTTTATTTTAGGCTTCTGAAAATGTGAATACCTGGCAGTGTTTCAGCCTGTGGAGTCATGTCCATAGCCATGCCCTCTCGCTATAAATTGCTGCTTTTTCATTATAACGTGGCAGCTTTTCAGAGCAGCGCTTTCTTCTGCAGTCCTGTGTCCAGCCCAGGGTGGTGTGGAAGAGTCTGATTGTCAGCAGCTTTCTAACATCAAAAGCTCCACACGCACCTTTGGACTGGTAACAAGTGCTTCAGCAATCACCTTGGACAAAGCTGTGTTCTTGAGTTCCCCAACTCATTCTAAATTTGTCATATATCTCAAGAGACAGAAGTGTCCAGTTCTCCAAGTAAATCATCTGGGGAAAACAGTTTTACAGCAACCCAGAACAGTTAAGTTCCTAACATTTGACCTCTGGGCAATTAAAACTGTGTGGCCTAAAAGTACTATGTACTTTGTCTGAAACTTGCAAACATCAGAAGCTTTCCAATCTCTTAAGTTTTGTTTCTTTTCCACATGAGCATCATTTAAGAGTTGTCCAAGATCCAGTTGTGCCTGCCATTGTAAGAACTACTTTCTCAACATCTTGTCTTCTGTAATATACTGGAATCCTGCGCTTGAAGGCTGGTTTGATAGATGTTCCTTCCATACAGTGAGGCTCTTCAGAAATCACAGTGTCACCAAGGTTGGAAGAGACCTCAAAGATCATCAAGTCCAACCTGTCACCACAGACCTCATGACTAAACCATGGCACCAAGTGCCACGTCCAATCCCCTCTTGAACACCTCCAGGGATGGTGACTCCACCACCTCTCTGGGCAGCACATTCCAATGGCCAATCACTCTTTCTGTGAAAAACTTTCTCCTCACCTTGAGCCTAAACTTCCCCTGGCACAGATTGAGACTGTGTCCTCTCATTCTGGTGCTGGTTGCTTGAGAGAAGAGACCAACTCCCTCCTGGCTACAGCCACCTTTCCGGTAGTAGAGAGCAATGAGGTCTCCCCTGAGCCTCCTCTTCTCCAGGCTAAACAATCCCAGCTCCCTCAGCCTCTCCTCACAGGGCTGTGCTTGAGGCCTCTCCCCAGCCTCATTGCCCTTCTCTGGACACGTTCAAGTGTCTTGATGTCCTTCTTAAACTGAGGGGCCCAGAACTGGACACAAGACTCAAGGTGTGGCCTAACCAATGTAGAGCACAGGGGCCCAATGAATTCCCTGCTCCTGCTGGCCACACTATTCTTGATGCAGGCCAGGATGCCATTGGCCTTCTTGGCCACCTGGGCACATTGCTGCCTGGGATATTTTAGTGCTCAAAACCTGTCCACTTTAAATAGATAAAAAGCAGCAAAATCTTGCTCTAAATATTATGAATATATATGAAGGGCAACAAGGCTGGTGAGAGGCCTTGAGCACAAGCCCTATGAGGAGAGGCTGAGGGAGCTGGGGTTGTTTAGCCTAGAGAAGAGGAGGCTCAGGGGTGACCTCATTGCTCTCTACAACTACCTGAAAGGTGGTTGTAGCCAGGAAGGGATTGGTCTCTTCTCTCTAGCAACCAGCACCAGACCAAGAGGACACAGTCTCAAGCTGCGACAGGGGAAGTTTAGGCTCAAGGTGAGGAGAAAGGTCTTCACCGAGAGAGTCGTTCGTCATTGGAATGTGCTGCTCAGGGAGGTGGTGGAGTCACCATCCCTGGAGGTGTTCAAGAGGGGATTGGATGCGGCACTTGGAGCCATGGTGTAGTCATGAGGTCTGTGGTGCCAGGTTGGACTCGATGATCTTTGAGGTCTCTTCCAACCTTAGCGATACTGTGATTAGAAATCCTTCTATTACCAGACCTGGGCTAGTACTTGAATAGCTTAGGAAAAAGTTAGCCCTCATGTAAATGTCAAATGATTATGCTGTTGTTCAGAGAACTGAGTATTATTTCCTGCTTTTGAACTTGTCCCTTTTTTTTTTGTTGGTTACCTATCAAAGTGCTGTCATTTGGGACGAAAAACAATAAATCATTGTAGATCTGTTTTTAACATAGCTCTGAGAACCTCGGATGGTATTGTGGAAAGGATTTTGGTGTACAGCACGGTGCTGATGTGGAGAAGATTTATTCTAATCAGATACTAGGCTGCTTTTTCCAAAGGAAATGAGACTAATTTATATTTATAGATACAGAGGGAAATTATTTGAAAGATTTTGTCTTTAAATGTAACTTAGTGTATGTTAATTCCCTTTAAATTTTCACTTAGCTATGACTATCACAGAATAGATTTGGAGTTTATAACAGTTTTCTTTATGGAGAACTGGCGAGAGACTTGATAATTTCTCCCAAATTACTTTTAAATGCAGTCAAGTCATTGTGCAGCTTTTGTCTGACAGTTTCAGCAGTCAAGGATGAAATTTCTGCAGAGGTCTTGATTTTTATTTTTTTTTTTAGCAAAACACAATGCAGTCAGATGAAAAATGCAGATACTACAAATGCAAGTTTGATCTGTTAATGGGGAATTATTTCTAAAGAGGATTTTTACTTATGAAGTTGTGTCTTTAGGAGCAGTTAGGAATTTTTGTAGGTCACTTTGGATAGTTGAATACTGACTACACCTTGGAGTTCAGACCCATGTGCCTCTCTTGTTGACAGTAGCGCTGAGTCAGGCCCTCAGTGAGTGTCAGTATAGATCTTAAAATCCAAGGAAACCTATGGCTAAAGTCCACTTAAACTATGAAGCCATTTTAATTTTTAGCCTTGCTTCTATTTTTATTGTTAAAGTAATTTAAAGGCCTTTTAAACCCACTTACATGAACTATGAAGAGAAAACCCTTCAAGAATCCCTAGAAATCAGCACTTAGAATGTAAACATCTCTGGGCACTGCAAGGAGTCGTGCAGACATGCCAACTGTAGGCAAGCAGAATGTTCTGCTGGGCACAAGCTAGCCTGTGAGCTGGGCAGATTTGCAAACAGTTTTTTTTTTCTGAGGTCATCAAAGTGCTAGATATGCTGTCACTCACAAAGCTGAAGTACTTTAAAGGGAGGAAACAAATACTCAGACTCTGCTGCTTGGGTTTCCCTTACTGATGCTCTGCAATGCATTTTTTCCCTGGATAAAATGCGGCTCGTAGTTTTTGCGTGTGTGCCTGTTTGCTGTTGTAGTAAATGCCAAATGCACTGCTTTTATCCTGTGCATCAGGAGGGTACATTATGGTAATACAAAAATGTGTCAGGCTCTGAATCTTCTTAAACCTTAAAATTTCCTGACAGGAACAAAAGGCAATAATCAAAGCAAGCAGGACAGCCCTGCAGCAGCAGGGGTGCAAGCGCTCCGTGGAACGCTACCACAAAGTACTTGATTATTTTGGTGTGGTAGCAATGCCTTGGACTGCACTGTGGCAGTGCTAGCTTTAACTCCATCTATAGTGTGCTAGGTTTATATTTGAGCAGTAAGAGAAAATTATTTTCCTCATGTTCAAGAAGAAAGTTTCAAACTTGAAACATTTCATTGCTTTTATTGTGTATTTAGTTTTGAGTATAAATGCTACTTGTAAACTAAATTCCTTCAGAACAAGAGGTAGTATTTCTTGGGCTTGTGTGTATCCTGTGGGATCATAAGGTGTGCTGCCAAAGCGCTGCTGCCATTCTGCAGTGCATATTAGGTCACTGGTGTAGCCCTTTTTTAGGTGGTAAAGGGTAAATAAGCAAACAGGTTTTGCCCTTTCCTCTTCCTTCATCCTGCTTCTTTCTTTCTGCTCTATTAAGCGATGTAAACACGTTGTGTTCCATCATTTCCTAATGGGCTTTACACCATTTGGATTTAGCTATGCAGAATTAAACTTGATATACATCCCAGAAAAAAAATTAATCTCTGTAGGTTCCAAATTATTCCAGAGTTGCTTGAATGAAAATTGCTGATCATTCAAATCCTTACAGGTGATAGAATCTCCTTCACATTCACAATTCTGTATTTGAATGGTGGCTGTTTTGCTAGCTTTTCATTTAATTTCTCTATACAGGATTGCAGGTTTTAAACAGTATGTGTGTTATGGCATTTAGCAGATAGTTAGCTTCCCTTCTGACCTCTCCTGAGTTAGCAAGAGACCAACTTAACTGACACACAGAGAGTCATTTTGAGCCTTAGCTCTCGAAAATGTTTTAGTGGGTCAGGTGTCTCTAAAATTTCATTACATCCTTTATTTGCCTTTAAAATATTAATGATCTGCTCATGCAATATGCTGATTAAGCCTAGAAAATGCTGAGACAAAAAGTTCATTTTACCACTTAGGGTACCTGGGGTTTCTCCATGTTTAGTTACATGTCTCAAACCGTATTAAATATTCTAAGACCTCCTGAGTTTGGGTCTGTTGTGTGAAAAGACAGGGAGGGTTTAGCTAATTGGTCACATAATCTCTCTTAACCTCCTGTATAAGAGAGAAATGATTGTGGACTTAAATGTGACCCCAGTCTGAGGCATGCAGGGGGTGGTAATTTCTTGTTTGCTTGCTTGTTGTATTACAATTGTACCTACAACCCACAGGATGATAGAGTGTCTGTGCCCACATGGATGGGCTGTGGCAGCTGAGCTCTTGCTCCCTCCCTGCCCACCTAATTGTTTGCAAATTAACTGTATACATTTTTATGAAGTTAAATTTCTTCTAATAGTATCTAATTACAGCATCACATTCTAAAACCCTGTGGAAATGCTGTGTGTTGCAATAGTTTTGGGCTTACTTGGTAAAGCTCTTAAGACTTGTTCTTCTTGCAGTAATGATACCACAATTAACTCAGACCAGAAAGAGAGGACTGCAGAGGCCTGGGGGAAGCCCTGTTAGTCCCCAGTTCTGAGAAGAAAGCTTGCACTAGGCTTAACAGTCCAGTAACACAGTATTTCCCTTTATCAGTGGGTTTGGGGTGTGTGTACTTCTCTCTGAAGGTTTGACAGGAGTGCAGCCCTGCTCTTTGCCTGCCTTGCTGGGCCTGTAGGGGCAAGAGGCAGTGTTTCTATTTCTGCCTATTGCTTACTCTCTCATATTGAAGAAGCTGTGATAGGAGATGATTATTGATGCCAAGAGAAGAGTTTGCCTCTGGTACGTGGATTTGGATTGCAAGAGCAGTTGCACCCAAAAGCACTTTAAACTCTTTCAGAGCAGTTGCAGTCCTGTTTGCTGCTCTAATCTCAATTTGCTCAGTGTTTCCCAGCATCCATTACTGCTTTCATACCTGCTTTTAAGAGAAGCCGTCCAACTGTGCTATGCGTTTCCCTCATCCCTACTCAGGCTATTCTTGTTCCTGGGAGATGAAACCCTTTTTGCAGCCCACTAGTTGTTTCTGGAGGTCAGCAAAGAGGAGAAGCTGCCAAGAGAGGAGTGGGATGCATCACCTGAAAGGATGATACAGCTTGTGCACATAGTCTGTTTGCGCTGACGTGTGCTGTGGTGGCTTGCAGCTCTGTAATGCCTCCAGAGTGGGTCTGTGCTGTTGGTGTGCTGGGAGCTCTGCAAAGCCAGGAGACATTGAGAACAGTGCCACAAGAAATAAAAATTACCTATTATAAGGCTTTAGGTAATTTAATTTGGTAATCTGTATTTAAACTGCTTTGGTAAGGAGTCAAATTAAGTTCTATAGGAAACAAGGTAATGAGACAGTATCTTTAAAAGTAATCTTTTTATTTCCCTCCTCACTGCTGCATTCTGTTATTTTGCCTGTCTTAAAAATGCAGGTTGCTTTGAAATCTTTTATTTATTTTTTTTTAAGGGCTGAGTGCATTTCAGTGAATCATTTAATCAATTGATGTGTGGCATATAATTTATAGCAAGAGTTAATCTCTATGTTGCCCATTAGAAAAGATAAACATTTCTTTAAGAAGCTTTTGTGCTTTTATTTTCGACACAGGCCATTTGTAACTCAGACTAGAGAAATATCAGCTTTTTTTAACAAATGTTTGTCTTCTACTAAAAATCCACCACACCCCCCCCCCAACCTGCTTAAAAAAACCACCACAACAAAACCCTGCTATTTTCTTTGTCTTTTCCTAATGGTCCTTGAAAGACCATAAGCAGGTTGCTGAAGAAATATGTATTTAAGAACATCCTGTGGTCGGGCTGATGATAACGCTTTGTAGTGTCATTATCTGGAGTCACTGAAGCACTGCACAGGAGTGAGGAGAGTCAGATTGCACTTCTTCACTTTGTCTTCCTCTGGAACCGGTGCTGTGCTTCCAAGGCACCAAATCCACCGTGTTGCAGTGGCAAAACTGAGTTAGGATCCCATACTTTGTGGTTTTGTAGGTTGCAATTAGAGGGCAGCTTTGATTAAGCTTCAGATTAGGCTGCTGCTGTGGAAGTAGTGACCTGCCTGGTCTAACTGCTTGCTTCTGCCTCACTGTTGTGCCAGAATTAGTGCTCATGTTGCTGTGCAGACAACAAAAAAGTTGTTTGGCTGAAGACTAACTCTGAGATGCACCAGTTTTTGAGCATGATCCACTTTGCTCGCTTGGCTTGCGCGCAGCTGAGCGAATGCTGCTTTTGGCATGAGGAGAGTGGCAGAAAGGAAGGGCTGAAACAAAGGGAGGGTTGAAATGGCTTTCATTTGACAGCTGCCTGAGTTCATCCTGCACTAACCAGCTATGTTAACCAAAGTTTTGAACCCAGTCTGTGGCTTGGTAGCCTCCTTCTGCAGGGATGGAGTCCTGGTACATGTACCTGCAGCTGTTGAATGGCAGAAAGGAAGGCAGCCTATCTGTCTTGCTTCTCCCACTGGAATATCTAATCCACACAGTGGCCCTGTGCATGAAGCAGACACAACACGTATGGTGGCACACCTGAATGACTGGGATCTGAGTACAGAGGATGGAGATTGTTACAGTTGCCCATGGAAAATTTCTGTTAAAGCTTTGCATCTTGTTTGTCACCATTCATGCACTTTTCAGCATAACCTAACACGAGGAGGTGCAAAGATGAAGCACAGAAAGAAATCTACAGTGGTTCTTGAGTGTTCGTTGAAGAACTGAATTCATACAGCTGGAGTCGTACATAGGAAGAACAGCAGAGAAGGGTTTTGGGAAGCTGTGTGATAGTGGAGAACAGCCAGGAGTCTAAGGCATTGTGATTTTTTTTTTGTTGTTGTTGTTTTGCAAATTTAAAATTGAATTAGTTGGAGACAGAACTTACACTGCAAGTCCTGAGTGTTTCAATGCAGATAATGTACACTGGGGCCAAGCAGAGAGCAAGGACACGTCTTTGAAATCTCATACAGTCAGAGCCTTTGTTTATGTGTTAGTCTCTGGCTTTGAATAAAACTATTCATGGGCAACAGGAGAATTAGACCCAAATGATAGTGCACTGTGGGTATCCTCAGTCCTGCTGCCCAGTTATGAAAAGGGAGGAAGCCCCTAAATTCTACCAAAAAGGATGTGAAATTTCCACAGCTGCTTTTGTTTTGCGTGGTCTTACACAGGCATAACTACAGTGACAGTTGATCCTGTGCTTGGAGCTCCCTTTCAAAAGTCTTATGCTGTGTTCTATGCAAGAATTGGAACAGAAACAATGTTGGTTTTTTTTCCTTTCCCCCCCTCCCCTCCAAGTTCTACAAAGTTGATTCAACATAAACTCTTGTATTATTTTCCTGGGTTTTATTTGTGTGCTGGTTTGGGGTTTTTTTTTTTGGGGGGGGGTTGTTGTGGGGTTTGTTCCTGTTTGGGGTTTTATTTTAAATAGATGAGCTACTAAGTTTTCTGCACCTATGATTCTCAGGGTAGCTGAGTCTGTAACAAAACTAGCAGTATGACTTACACAAAATTGCTTTCAGGATCAGGAAAACTCCCCATTTCAGTGCTGTAGAGCATCTTTTTAATTTTGGACCAATATATAGCAGTTACTGTAGATAAAGACATTTATCACTTGATCACTAAAAACTGCTAAGGAAACTCAACTATGCTAAAGCATAAGAATAGAGACTTTCTGATTTAGTCAGTCACAGCTGTGGATTTGGGGCAGGTACTTGTAAGAGGTTTTCTGCTTTTTCCAAGCAGGGCAGCCTCTGAATTTTCTGCTCTTCTGCCTCTGCAAATCCTTCATCATAAGTGCTTTATTATGCTACCAGGGTGATGGTTAAGGATGTTTGAGATGAAAGTCATCTCTGAAACTTCTAACACGCCGTTCAGTATGTTTTCTGGTGTGCTGATGAAGTCAAGTTGTTTCTGGACAAACCAGCAGCTAGGTCAGCCAGAAAAGAATTGTAAACGACAGAGACTAACAGAAAGGAGCTTAAAAACAAGCAAACCCACTCCAAGAAAATTATCTCCTCCGATCATCAACCTAGATCCTCACAGTGTAAAGAGTGAGAAACTCCCAGAGACACCCACTGGCAGTAGGCAGAGGCAGACTTCTTTACATGGAGAAGCAGGAGCCATCCTTTGTCCCTAGCTAACATTTGTTCTATCTTTGAAGTGCACGATTCATAGAGCACATAGTGCAGCTCTAGAAGCACACACACCTACAGGATGCTTCTCAGAAGTGAGTTATTTCTTAGTGGTAAGAAAGAAGACTGTTATGACACAGGAAGGTGAAAAAGAGAGGAAAAGTTCATGTCTGGGGTACACTGAAGAGCGTGTAATACAAGTTATACTTTTTTTGTAATGTATTTGGGACTGATACCATAATTGGGCTTTGGATGTGGTATGGTAAATGGAAAACTAGAGGTACAAAGGGAGCTCCAAAGGTCGCCCACTCCAGCCTCCCGCTCAAAGCACACACGTACTTCATGAATACAGAGCGCTACCAAGCTCCCAAAAGGGACTGATGGTCTGGACTTGCATTATGTGAGCAGAGGTATAACAGTTGTTTTCCCATTTGTATTACTTAGCATCCCTGTCTGAACAAAATGCATGTGCCGTCACTCTTAATATGTTCACTCATATATTTGACAGTTTATTTTCCTGGGCTGGAAAACTCCCTCTCTTGAAGCATTTTAGGAAGGTGGTTTGCAAACACTGATTTAACTTCCCCCCCACCTTTTATTTTAATTTATTTTTATTTTCTAACATTCCTCCAGGACATTCCCATTGCTTCAGCTCTGCTGGCACCAAGAGGAGTGGTGCTGTATGCAGGCGCTTTCTGTTACTGTGTTGTCTGCTAACTCTTAATGTGGAAGTAAGCAACCAGTGCTTTTCTCTGGTGCATCCAACCATTATTAACTGCAGTTGATCTGAGCAGGCGCTGTGACAAGGAGATAAATGTTTTCATTTGTCCATCTGCAAGATTTTTATTCCAGTCTGAAAAGAGTCTTAAACTGAGTGTTCCAGTGTCAGTATTTGAGATGAGCTCTTTCTTGGTCCTGTCTGCGGCTGCTGCTAAACTGGTTTTGTTTTGTTTAAAATTAGTGCCTTTTTTATGAAGAAGCAAGGAGAGCAAAACTTAACTGCATTTTCTCTTTGAGTGTCAGCTCTGTTTATTCTCTGTGTACATGTAAAAGAAAACGCTAGAGCTAGCTCTGTCCCTTGTACAGTTAATTAACCCCCCTGCTGTGGGCCTAGATATGTGCTCTTGCTGTTCAGTGATGTGTGTGAATTGACTGAAGAAAATACTCTCTTGTGCAGGCGTATGCAGTGAGAGAGAAAGCCTCCCAGAAACAGAGAGAAAGATGATGGGGTAGCATGCAGCTTCATAATCTGTCGTGCTGGATGCTAGCTAAAGCTTGCAGAAATGGGGGATTTCAGTTACAACTACAGAAAGGCACAGCTCACCAGTGTATGGAAACAGCTCGTCAGTTTTTAAGGTGTTACTTCAAGAACAAACAGTAATAGATGATGACATCACTCACCTGGAAATGTTCTTCAGTTTTCAAGCATCTGAAAGCTCTTGAGTAACTACATGAGCTCATACAAGTAACTGCTCAAGGACTGACTTGTGCTTTTAAAACACAGCTACATGCAATCCTAAAAAGAGGACGAGATGGAAACTCTGGGAAATCAGCAAGATTTCACACGGAAAAAGCTGCCTGGGAAGTTAAAAGAAAGAGCAATGAATTTGTTCCTTTGGTGTGTATTTTTCTTGCAGAATTTGGGAATTTTCACACACTCATTTCTGTGCAAACTTCTATACAAATGCACACACCCAGCTGTCACTGAATTTGGCATAGTTTTGAAGCTCACCTTTGATGGTGCAGCTAGGAGTCTGTGTTAAGCATGGACAGTGTCGTTTTGCACTTAACCTTTAAGCACCCCCTTCTGAATAACTGTGTAGTCATTGCATTGTGATAGTTTATTGACAGCTTTGTGTAGTTTACCTCCCTGGTGCAACTGAAAGGGTAGGAAGGTTCTGGACTGGGAAAGACACACCACTTAACACATAAAACTCAAAGGTGACCTGTGCTAGGGCCTGAAATCTTAACAGCAAATAGTAGGCAGCTTGTTACCTATGAGAAGACAGCAATTGGGATGCAGCAAGTGTCCCTGCTCACAGATGAGCTTGAATCTGGATGCCAGTCATTCTAACAAACTACAGTGATAACATGCAAGGTGCTCAGCTCACCTTCAGGGGTGTAGTGGTGTGGAAGTTAAAGTCCATCTTAAGTCCAGTGTGAGGTGTAGGTTTTGGCCGTGCTTCAAATTCTACCCCAAAACTTTCCTGTTGGTCTCTGCTGTGTTCTTGGTGGGACTACCTCAGCATTCATGCTGGGCAGCTGTGTCTGCTGGTTGTTGCTGGTTCCTTTGTGTGCTTTTGGCTGTAGGGATTGTCCTGATAGAAGGTGGCTTGTGAACTAGATGTAGGCTGGCTCTTGAACTTAAAAGTTTATACTGAGTCCTATTGCAGTCCCTGTATGTCATCTTACGTGACATAACTTAATTCTTGACCTGGTTGCACACTAGAGATGTGGATTCAGATGTGAGTGTTGCTTACCTGTGAGCTGGCAGATGTCTGGCTGTAGTTAAAGATGCACACAAAATAATGTAAGATCTGCAAGTGATTTCCTGTACCTTACATCCTTCTTGACCCCATCTGCAAATGCTTCCACATTTTGCACAGTTGATTGAGAAGTCAGAAGTTTCAGTAAAAACAGTCAGGAGAGATTCCCCCAGACCCTGTAGAAAAGGGCATATGGGCAGGCAATAGCTGTGTAAGGAGGGCACATAGATGCTCTGTCATGTAGACAGCCATCAGTATCACAGTATCACAGTATCACCAAGGTTGGAAGAGACCTCAAAGATCGAGTCCAACCTGGCACCACAGACCTCATGACTAGACCATGGCACCAAGTGCCACATCCAGTCCCCTCTTGAACAACTCCAGGGATGGTGACTCCACCACTTCCCTGGGCAGCACATTCCAATGACGAATGACTCTCTCAGTGAAGAACTTTCTCTTCACCTCGAGCCTAAACTTCCCCTGGCGCAGCTTGAGACTGTGTCCCCTTGTTCTGGTGCTGGTTACTAGAGAGAAGAGACCAACCCCCACCTGGCTACAACCACCTTTCAGGTAGTTGTAGAGAGCAATGAGGTCACCCCTGAGCCTCCTCTTCTCCAGGCTAAACAATTACAGCTCCCTCAGCCTCTCCTCATAGGGCTTGTGCTCAAGGCCTCTCCCCAGCCTTGTTGCTCTTCTCTGGACACATGCAGGGATATGCAGACTGGAAAGTTTGATTTCTGGTGCTGCTGAAATTATAAAGATACAAGGGGAAATAGTGAGCTTTCTGTACACCTAGAGCCCCCAAAAGGCTGGTTTAAAATGTAATCACCCTTACAATACACCGATCTCTGTTGTTCACCTTAAAGCATCCCAGCTGCTTACAGGATGATTTTGAGTTGTTTGGGAGGAGGAAGGAGGAGCTGAGAGGGTTACTGATAGGAGGAAGGAGGGGTGCCAGTTTTGGTCATCTTCATTGTGATTTTTTTATAAAAGAAGGGTCAAAAGATGTTTACTGTCTGTATTTCCCCCTTAGTATTTCACCATATTTTATTGTCACAGAACACTATTGCAGCATGCTTTGTCCAGTGTGCAGGTGAAAAAATAAATCATAATCTGGAAGTCAGGAACCGCTCTGCATTCTAATTCCTGTTTCCCTGTCGTTCCCTGGATGTACTTAGAAAAGCCTTTCGCTTCTGCCACATCCAGCTGGCAGCCAGTCACCAGTGGTGTGCCCCAGGGATCAGTGCTGGGCCCCAGGCTCTTTAACATCTTTATTGATGATCTGGATGAGGGCATTGAATCCATCATCAGTAAATTTGCAGATGACACCAAGCTGGGGGCAGGAGTTGATCTGCTGGAGGGTAGAGAGGCTCTGCAGAGGGACCTCGACAGGCTGGACAGATGGGCAGAGTCCAAGGGCATGAGATTGAACACATCCAAGTGCCGGGTTCTGCACATTGGCCACGGCAACCCCATGCAGTGCTACAGGCTGGAGTCAGAGTGGCTGGAGAGCAGTCAGGCAGAGAGGGACCTGGGGGTGCTGGTTGATGGTAGGCTGAACATGAGCCAGCAGTGTGCCCAGGCAGCCAATGGCATCCTGGCCTGCATCAGGAACATTCTGCCCCTGTACACTGCACTGGTTAGGCCACACCTTGAGTCCTGTGTCCAGTTCTGGGCCCCTCAGTTTAGGAAGGATGTTGACTTGCTGGAATGTGTCCAGAGGAGGGTAACAAAGTTGGTGAGGGGTTTGGAACATGAGCTCTATGAGGAGAGGCTGAGGGAGCTGGGGTTGCTTAGCCTGGAGAAGAGGAGGCTCAGGGGAGACCTTATTGCTCTCTACAGCTACCTGAAGGGAGGTTGTAGGCAGGTGGAGGTTGGTCTCTTCTCCCAGGCAAGCAGCACCAGAATGAGAGGACACAGTCTCAAGCTGTGCCAGTAAAGGTTTCGGCTGGATGTTAGGAAGAAATTCTACACAGAGAGAGTGATTGCCCATTGGAATGGGCTGCCTGGGGAGGTGGTGGAGGCACCATCACTGGAGGTGTTCAGGAGGAGACTTGATAGGGCGCTTGGTGGCATGGTTTAGTTGATTATGTGGTATTGGATGATAGGTCGGACGCGATGATCTCGAAGGTCTCTTCCAACCTGGTTCGATTCTATTCGATTCTATTCCTGATGAATTAAGTGTGGCTCAGAGCACTTAAGTGACAAAATAACTGAAGGTATATTAATTTCTGTTTACAGACAGCTTAGGTTAGGCAAAGAGCTCTGTTACTATTAAAATAAGTGATCTGATGCTCTGCACATGGGCATGGACACAGAAGCACTCTGCTATCTATCCAGACTACAGCTGTGTCTGAACATTACCCCAGCAGCCCTTCTAATTTTGCAAAATATTTCTTTTTTTAGGGTGTTGTTTTTAAATTCTTCCTGTATGTGGGAGAAAAAAAAAACCCAAACTTTTCATATATGTTTTGGTCTTCCAAAGGAAAATATGCACAAGGCATTAAAAGCTTTTTCATTAAGCAGTGATGTTTGTGCAAGTGCTGTGGAGTCACATTGCTTAGATAGCGTGTTTAAGGAAGGGAAGGAACAATTTCTGCAGGACCCAAGCTCCTCTCCCTGCAAAAGCAGTTAAAACCAATTCTAAGCTAATGGTTAATGTAAACATTGTAAGATGCAACGTTTTAACAGTATATACTTTGCAAACAAACCTGCCTTGGTATTAAACAGGGGCTTTGAAGCTTGGTCGAAGCTCCTTGCAGCGGGATGATCTGTTCAAAGAAAGCTGGCCAAAGACTGGCAAACAGTTTTACTTTCTGTTTAATTTAAGGAAGGCATAGGCTAGGTAGGAAGAGGGGGGTTTGTTCAGATTTGAGTGGGTTGTAATAGTTCTTGGCATATTTGCTTCAAGTATGCTGTGTTATGAGTTTTCAGAATCGCTGTCCTTGAACAGCTGATCTCAGGTTTGATCTGGATTTCAGTGTCATCGTGGTAAATTTATGCTGACCTGAACCATAGCACCTAGTGAGAAAGCAGTGCTAGTGTATGGCAAAGTCAGAAACAGGTTTAAATCTCTTAACCACAAACCCAAACTTGCCTAGTTCCCTTAATTTACTGCGACGCAGTTATTAAATGGCCTTACATAAATCGTTAAATGCACGTTTTAAGGTTCTAAAAGAGATGCATTTTTTCATTGTTTTCCTCACACATAGCCACCAGACCTACAATTTATAGTTCTGAGGGCTAGGAAAATTATTGGAGGATTGTCCTTCAGGATGCCAAGGTAAAACGCTCACATCAGTAATCCTGTTTGGACTGTTTGCTTCTGGCATCATCACTTTTAGATATAAATATTCATATTTCACCTGGAACAAAAAACTGCTGATTTTTGAAAGTGGGTCATTTTCTTTTAAAAAGTGACTCTTTAGGCAGTTTTCATTGTGTGTATGGTAATGCTACATCAGGACTGGGGAATTGCATGGCAGTGTTTGTCTGTAGATGTATTCAGCTGAAACTTAGATACCTTGACAGCACCCAGCGTGGTGAGAAGAGAGCTTGTTCACAGCCATGTGAAGAAAGCTGCAAATGGGGAGAGGGGGGAAGGCAGTGTATTGTGGTATGGACATTATTTGTCTTGTTCTGCTGTTTTCTTGTTCACTTTAACTAATTCATTCAGAAGTAATTATGCTGGAGGTCACATAAATGAAGATTTTATTCCCCAGTGCATGAAATGAAAGCACAAAAATCGTTCCAACATGTACAGTTGTAGAATGCAGAATTTCCACTTTGTAGAATTTACTTCTGTAGATTAACTTATAAAAGACTCTCCAGATCAATTTGTTAATGTTTGTGTGGTGCTTTGAAGTATTAAATTGCCTCATAAGCAATAGGGACAAAATAGTGTTCTGTGTGAGCAACCAAAGTAGCTTATAAGGAAGGGCACATTCTGTTATAATGCCATTGGTTTGGTATAATGCCACAGTGTCTGGACACCATCTAAATGTGTGTAGGTGTAGAACCATCTGTGTAGACGAGCCTACAAATATAAACACCTATTTAGGACAAGGTCTTAGTGTTCAGTAATTTCACATGTGATTCTGGAACATACTTTCATGCTTCATTTTGCCATGAAATGAGGTGTGGAAGGGAAGAAAATAGACTCAGGTCTGCTCCTGGTGATCTGCACTCTGACATATTTACTCACTCCTGTTTAGGACGTTTTGAGCTTCTTCAGGAAAAAAAAAACCAAAAATATTAAAAAATCCAGGTTGCTTTGTTTTGTTTTTTATCCTCCAGTGGTTCTTTATTATCATTACAAAGTTGGTGAGGGGTTTGGAACACAGGCCCTATAAGGAGAGGCTGAGGGAGCAGGGGTTACTTAGCCTGGAGAAGAGGAGACTCAGGGGTGACCTTATTGCTCTTTACAGCTACCTGAAGGGAGGTTGTGGACAGGCAGAGGTTGGTCTCTTCTCCCAGGCAAGCAGCACCAGAACAAGAGGACACAGTCTCAAGCTGCACCAGGGGAGGTTTAGGTTGGAGGTGAGCAGAAAGTTCTTCACAGAAAGAGAGATTGGCCATTGGAATGGGCTGCCCGGGGAGGTGGTGGAGTCACCATCACTGGAGGTGTTTACGAGGAGACTTGATGGGGTGCTTGGTTTAGTTGATTAGGGGGTGTTGGATGATAGGTTGGACGTGATGATCTTGAAGGTCTCTTCCAACCTGGTATATTCTACTCTATCTCTTTAATGATAGTTTTCCTTTGCTTTCAGAGAAATTCTTAGGAACAGTGGACATTTAGTAATAGTTTTTAGTTATTTGCTAGTGAGTGCTTTCATCATTTTGTGTCAGCACAGGCACAGAAAGAAGAGTGAATGGCAGCCCTGCAGGTAGGGCTCTGGCTGAAGGTAGCCAATGAATTTCCTGACAGTAGAGGGAAGTTAATCATTGCATGCTTAGGCACCACCAGTTCAGCCCTGTCTCGTCACTCATACTAATAGGTCACTTTTTACAGCAAGATGTGAACAGATGTGGCTGAGGAACAGTTATCTTCAGTTCTGTTGACTGGTTTTACTTTTCCTAGACTGTATTGGGAAAAACAAAGCAAATAGTTGGAGTGCCTCGAATGGCTCACTTGCATATCCATTTACACTCTTCATTCAGGAAATTTCAGCCTACTCCAGACCACTCATGAACATCTGAATAGCCATGGCACAGAAAATGATACTCTGAGTTGTTGGGGTTTTTTTATTAAAAGCCTGACCTATTTACCTGTTGATGTATATGATCAGAGAGCTAGATACACTATGCAAGTGGCACAGCACGGGAAGGGGGGAAGCTAATTGCAACAGGCACAGTTGTATTGCCCTCTCTAATGTCCTTCTGTCGTTGGTAACTATGGAACACTCAATTCTGATCAATTGTAAGAATGTCTTTCTGCACAGCTACTGAAAAAAAAAAATAGGCTGAGCTAATTTTGCAAAAGGACAGGGTAATTTTTAATTTCAATTTGGGAGGATAAATTATGGTCTTAAAAAGTCTTGACAAATACTTACCTGCTTTTTAAAGCGGGTTGAGTGTGGTGGTTTGGCACTGGCTGGGGGCCAGATGCCCACTGAAGCTGCTCTGTCACTCCCCTTCTTAGATGGATAGGGGAGAGGGAAAATACAACAAAAGGGTTGTGATTCAAGGTATAAGCACTTTAATAGGATGCAAAGGCTGCAAACAGAGGCAGAGCAAAGATTTTGTTCTCTGCTCCTCAGGAGCAGATGATGTTTGGTCACTCCAGGGAGGCAGGGCTTTGATACGCGTAGCGATTGTTCCGGAGGACAGACTCCACCAACAAACATCCCCACGCTGCCTTCTTTCTCTTAGCTTACAGATGTGGTGTCATATGGCATGGAATACCCCTTTGGTCAGTTTGGGTCAGCTGGCCTGGCTGTGTCCCCTCCCGATTTTGCCTATCCCTCAGCCTACTGTTGGGGGTGGGGGAGAATGCTGGAAAAGCAGAGCCTTAGTGCTTGGCTCAGCAGTAGCCAAAACACTGATGTGTTATCAACACCCAGCTACAGCGCTTCAAAACACAGCACTAGAGAGATGCTCTGGGGAGAATTAACTCCAGCTCAGCCAAACCCAAAATGACAAAAGACTTCAAACAAGTAGATCAAAATTATTAGACAGTGTCTTTCAAAGTTAGTGTGAATTTGGCTTGGTATGAAGTAGAAATACACAATTTTTATCAAATACCTTTTTGCATGGATGGATTCAGCAGTATTTAACAACAACTTTAATTTCTGTAACTTTTAAAAAGATTCAGACTTGCTAAATATAGCAGAAGCTTTCAGGCCCCATCCCTGGAGGTAATCAAGGTCAGACATGACAAAGCTCTGGTCTACCTGATCCAGCGGAGGATGTCCTTGCTGACTGCAGGGGGGTTGAACTAGATGACTTTTGGAGATCCCTCCCAGCCAAAACCATTCTGTGGTTTTACTTGCCTTATGTAAGTAATATATCAAAAGGTTTATCTGTGGAGGTGGCTAATTTTTTAGTTATAATGTTTAAGATTGCTTCTCATCAGTTAAAATCAATACCTTTTTTTGTTCACTTAAATTGGTGCAGAATCAAGCCTCCTATGGAAAACTTGTGTTTTCTGAATATCACTAAGAAAGAAAATAATTGAACCTGAAGTCTCCCTTCATGTTCTAAACAGTAAATTTACCTCCATTGTCAGAGAAAATGAAACCATAGATCTTGAAATGGAAACAAGCCAGAAGAGAAGCCAGATACGTGCTGCAGCTGGGGACAGCCTGTGCAAAGCAGCCTTCAGAGCAGCATTCCCAGCAGTCATCATGAACAGTATTGGTAAAGATACCAAATAGTAGAAACGTGTTGGTCTCTTCTCCCAGGCAAGCAGCACCAGAACAAGAGGACACAGTCTCAGGCTGCGCCAGGGGAGGTTTAGGCTGGAGGTTAGAAGGAAGTTCTACCCAGAGAGAGTGATCGCCCATTGGAATGGGCTGCCCGAGGAGGTGGTGGAGTCACCATCATTGGAGGTGTTCAGGAGGAGACTTGATAGGGTGCTTGGTGCCATGGTTTGGTTGATTAGGCGGTGTTGGATGATAGGTTGGACACGATGATCTTGAAGGTCTCTTCCAACCTGGTCTGGTCTATTCTATTCTATTCTAGTGACAGCACTCAGAGCACTTAGAGTCACTACACCAACCGCAGAACTTTGAGTATTTAACAATTATTGTTAATGACCTGGCTTAAGATACATGCTTAAGGCAGGAATTTACTGTGTAGTGTATTTCTTTCATTCATGTAAAACTGCTGACTCTTAGTGGAAGTGGGTGTGTTCTTAAGCTGCTTTATTTGTCCTGCTATCAGTTTTCACCTCTTAAAAACTTAAATTTGCAACTGCATTTGGAAGGGTGTCAGTTAGAGAACAGAGTCAGTTCTTGAAGTGCTCTTTGGGGTGACTACCCGTTGAGATTGGTGAGAAATTCATAGAATGGTTTGAGTTGGAAGGGAACTTGAAGATCATCTAAGTTCCAACTCTCCTGGCATTGGCAGGATCACCCTTCGCTAGACTGGATTGCTCAAGGCCTCATCCATCCTGGCCTTGAGCACCTACAGGGAGGGGGCATCCACAACGGCCCTGGGCAACCACCATCCTTACTGTAAACTGATTTAGAATATTGGGAATGAGGAACAAGTGAGTAGCTCAAGGATTTATTCCATGGGCACATCAGAAAGTAAAAGAAAAACCCTTGAAACATCCTATTCATGACAGCTCTAAGAGTAGTTAAACCAGGGAATTTATGAAATAACAGTCCTGGGTATGGGGTTTTTTTGCCAATTTTTGCATTACATCTTAGGTGTGTGAAGCTAATTTATGTTTCTGATCAGCTTTACTGATGCCTTGAAAACACAGGAATGGCTGTCCAGACAAAACAGCTTTTAACAGTGGATTTTTTTTGATTGTGGAATGACTTTTAATCCTTTTTTAGGTCCTAGTTCTTTTCAAACTATAATTTATTTGTAGTCAGCCTGGTTTTGTCCATTTAACATTTGAAAGGAACCAGGGCATAAATCTAACATTAGGACTTGTTGACTTCCATGACAGTGCAGAATTTGAGGTGCCTGCTCACCTTCTGCAGACGGAAAACAAACTTTAGAATAGAATTAACCAGGTTGGAAGAGACCTTTGAAATCATCGAGTCCAACCTATTGCCCAGCACCATCTCATCAACTAAACCATGGCACCAAGCACCCCATCCAGGCTCTTCCTAAACACCTCCAGTGATGGTGACTCCACCACCTCCCTGGGCAGCACATTCCAATGGGCAATCACTCTATGAAGAACTTCTTCATAACATCCAGCCTAAACCTCCCCTGGCACAGCTTGAGACTGTGTCCTCTTGTTCTGGTGCTGGTTGACTGGGAGAAGAGACCAACCCCCTCCTGGCTACAACCTCCCTTCAGGTAGTTGTAGACTGCAATAAGGTCTGCCCTGAGCCTCCTCTTCTCCAGGCTAAGCAACCCCAGCTCCCTCAGCCTCTCCTCATAAGGCTTGTGCTCCAAAGCCCTCCCCAGCCTTGTTGCCCTTCTCTGGACATGTTACAGCATCTCAACATCTTTTCTAAACTGAGAGGCCCAGAACTGGACACAGGACTCAAGGTGCGGCCTAACCAGTGCTGAGTACAGGGCAGAATGACCTCCCTGCTCCTGCTGGCCACACTGTTCCTGATAGAGGCCAGGATGCCATTGGCCTTCTTGGCTAGCTGGGCACACTGCTGGCTCATGCTTAGGCCTTGTAGTCATTTTGACCACTGTGAAAAAATTGTCCTTATTTCTAACTTCCAAATTATTTTTTAAAGATTGCAGGAGGTGTAGTGGAGTGTAGAAACTAAAGCAAATCTGCAGAGTTCATTGGAATAGGATACAGAGCAGACCTGTTGCAAACTTTTTCATGTTTGTGCTAGTTTAACGTAGCCTTTTCCCTGCAACACCGAAGTGAGGGGGAAGTAACACACAAAAACCCTCTGAGTTGAGATAAAGAATTGAGATAAGAGTTTACTAAATAAATGATCTAATGACAATAAGCACAATTACCTGAGCCTATTTGCAGAAGCAGCACAGCAGAAAGCAGCAGCAGGCAGAAGCAAGTGAGCTAAAAGTCCAAGCCAGGGGCTACTCCTCCATCCCTCCCTGTCCTGTTGCCATCTCAGCAGAAGAGAGGCAACGTCCAAATCCAGAACCCCAAAACCAGCAATAGGAACAGGAAACCTCCCATGTTACAATCTGAACCTCAAGCCCCATAATAATTTGCTTCAGCCAGCACTTTCATTTTTCAATCTGGCATGAGGCAGGCTGGTTTTGAATAACAGCAGCAGGAGCAGATTAAAACTCAACCTATGATGTGGTTTTATTCTTTTTATTAGAGTGCTACAAATGCAGTTCTGTTTGTTTCTAAACATTGGTAACATGGGTTAATTAAAACTGAATAATCCTCCTTTAAATTAGAATGTTTGAGGCATGGCCCTCAGCTGATGGAAAGCAGGGGGGGAGAAAAAAATTAACTCCTTTCATAACCTCTCAGATATCCCCCAGTTATTTAATGAACTCTTACCAATAGGAATACATTCAGAAACTCTGTTATGTTGTGCTCCTCCATGATATCTCCAGATCCATTGTGCAGGATTAGGCCATCATTGCTACAGTGTCTGTCAGCTATCACCCCATCAGCTGAAAAACAGCCCAAAATGATCAGATACCAGTGAAGCTGATGTACATTTTGCTATCTATTTTCAGGGGGCCAAAGTTTAATCTCTTGTCCTCTTTCTGTCCCAGATTCTTAGTTTTCTGTCTTTTTCTGCTACAGTCAATAGTCCTCCATTTCTGTATTATTCAGGTGTGCAATTTTTAGATTCGATTTTGTGTGTGTGTGTTCGTTCCACTGGTTGTAGTCATCTAGGTCAGCTATAAATCTGGTGCTTTCTTAGCATCTTTAGACATGTTGGGTTGGGTTTTTTTTAATACCCTTATGGACAAGACTCATTTCATGCCATGTCTTAACCACTGCACTATCTTCAGCTCTGTTCTAGACATGTCTATTATGACAGAAGGAATAGAGTCTTCTTTCACTTCCGAACATGGAGCTGTTAAAATAATCCTTCCTGCTTGCTGATTTAATTGTCACTCTTATTTTTGTATTCCCCCTACTGTTCACCACCCATATTTGCATCAGATTTGAGCTCCTTTCAGTGCTTTCAAAGTTCTGTATAATTCTGCCCTTCCTTACTTATGTTCCCTTGTTGAGTTTCCTGTCTCTCCCCCACTCGCTCCACTTCTTTAATGTTCCCACACATCCATCTGTCGCTTCTTGAGCAGTTGCTTCCATGTCATCTTCCGTGTTACCATCTATACATCCTGTGACCTCCCAGGACTCAGATGTGTAAGTGCTTAGCTTGGCTGCATGTGAGTCCCATTAAAGAGCATACTTTGCATTTGTGGAGCTGAGTTGGATTTAGTTTTTCAACAACAACCTTCCCTGTGTATTATTCCTCCTTCAGTAACTTCTGCACTATAAACTGTACACTGCTCATGTTACCAACTAAGTGCCTAGACAGATACCCTTTACAAAAAGGTCTAGAATTATTTAAGATGTTACCAGCAGCAGTTCCATGTTGTGCACCCCAGCTAATCAACTACTTTAAATGCTTAACAAGGTGATAGTGACAAAACGTGGGGCAAAGTGGCATCAAGTTTTCATCTGCAGAAGATTAGAATATAAGAGTGGGGAAAAGTAGCTTCTAAAAGCTTGTAGACAGGCTCACAAGATGGTATCTACTGGAGCCCAAGCTGTCTGGAAAACTGCAAGTGTGTTGTCTGTGTGTCAGTGCTACACAGCGGGTTTAAGCAGGCATAACTTCAGAACACGCATCACACCTGCAAAGGTTACTCATGAATTTCTCTGTGATGTGTGGCATCAGTAAAAGCTTGGGCAGGAAGTATCTCTAGTGACAAAACTTGAAGGACAAGTGAAAAGCTCTGTGTTTTACTCTTTCACATGCCTGTGTGCTCTGTACTGATTCTGCAGTCATGGTAAAATCCATGCATCTGCTGAGGTAGTTGGGGTTTGTTGGCCTGGGTTTTGTTTGTTTGTTCTGTTTGTCTGCATTTTTCTTTGTTGTCTGTTTTACTTGTTGGTTTGTTGTTTGTTTGTTGTTTTCTGTTTGTTTGGTTGTTTGTTTTTTTTTACCACTACGTCACTCGAGGTGTAGGATCCTGTCTGGAAAAAACCAAAGCAAACAGATCTGACTTGTTTTGCTCTAAAAGAAGGAAGACGTAAGATTAACCGTGATGAGAGTCAGTGTTCTATAGCTTTTGCTGGGAGCATCTGCCTCCAGCTTCTTGAACTTTAGTAACTGGTAGGTGCATTGTACATGTTGATTGCACTACTTGAGAGGAAGTATGCAGCAGCAAAGGTAGTCTTTAATTGATCCCACTGAACATTCTCACAAACTCTGTAAAAACATGTCTGTGTATTGAAATCAAACTCTGTGCCTTGGCTAGAAACAGGAACGAAACCACCTTGATGGCCTGATACAGTGGCATCTAAACATTCAGTTTTGCCAGCAGGTTGAGATAACGCTAGCACTTACTTGACCAAGTAATTTTTCTGTAGTCAAGAGAATATACTTTAAGGACAGAAAGTAAAAGTGTTCCAATGGGAGCAGTGTCAAGACTCTGTATTCCAAATACAAAACCAGACCTCATTTCTTACCATTTTTTCTGTTAAAATTGTACTTAGAGTCATCCTTTATATATCACTCCAGAATGAATAAATAAATATATATATTTATATATATATATATATGGAATCAATAAGGTTGAAAAAGACCTCCAAAATTATCAAATCCAACCTGTCATCCAAGACCTCATGACTACTAGACCATGGCTTCAAATGCCATGTCCAATCCCTTTTTGAACACCTCCAGGGATGGTGACTCCACCACCTCCCTGGGCAGCACATTCCAATGGCTAACAACTCTCTCTGTGAAGAACTTTCTCCTCACCTCCAGCCTAAACTTCCCCTGGTGAAGTCTGAGACTGTGTCCTCTTGTTCTGGTGCTGGTTAGCTGGGAGAAGAGACCAAGCCCCACCTGGCTACAACCTCCCTTCAGGTAGTTGTAGAGAGCATATATGTGTGTGTGTGTGTGTATACATACATACACACATATATATATATATGTATATGACATTTCAATACATAACACAGAAGTAAGTTTGGTTTAATTTGAAGTTTTGATTTCCAGTCTGTATGTAGTTTGCAAGTGAGCTGGCAGACTTCTGAGTGTGCTTTTCATTACGTTGCTATCTAAGTACTACCTCACCGAGCTGGATAGTTTGTGTTGCTTGCATAATAGAGGCACAGATTGGACTGTGTCTTGTGGTTGTTGCTGCAGCTTCACTGTTCAGGTATGTATTTTGTTTTCCAGTGTCTGCTCGGACAGGCAGCTTAGCTGTTTTTCTAGAGGCAGCTCGATTGTAATACTAAACACTTAATTTATAACAGACAATGCAAATGTGCAGGCCAGTTAGTCTGTGCACATACATAAATCAGGTAAACAGGAACAGGTCAGTATAGAATTGTGTTCATTGTGAATAGTCTTAAATTATCTGTGCTTGTGCCTGTCACACCTATTACAGAGCATGGAGAAAATATGCAGAAATCACTATATCGTGTTAGAAATCTAATAGGAATGGAGGGAGAAAGCAGAATGATGAGAGACAGCTGCTGCAGCCACTGCTGCCTCGATTGGCAGCCTATTTATAATGGGGCAGGCTGATAGCTAGATTACTCTGCTTGCCTCTAACACATCAGATACCAGGCATGATTGTTGGTATATATACATTGAGCATTTTATTTTTTAAAGCAATGCATTTCTTGCATTCTAAAGAAATGAAATAAATGGACCAGACCAAATTTTCAGTGGTTTAAGTACTTTTGAATGGTGCAGTACGTTGACACTACAAAACTCTGTGTAAACAGAGTCTGTTGCTGATGGTTTTTCATGAATCAAACGAGTGGTGTGGCTTGCCTACATGTTCTGAGTGCCATCTAAAATGATAGGTGAGATTGAGCATCACACAAATCTTGGCTGTGTGAGAAGAGAAGTCTGTAACTGTTACCAGTTTATTTCAAGGTGTTTTTTTCTTGTCCTTATTTTTTAATTGACATTTTAAACAGACAGTGAAATTGCCTTAAAATTACCTTGGTGAATATTAGGGCAATTCCATTCATAAGTCACGGGGAGAATTACAAAGGCAGGCCTTCATTCCACTTGGAGGTGATTTCTGGCGAGGTGTCTGTGTAGCATGCAAGGGCATCGAGCCTAAGTGAAGCGACTTGTTTGGCTGCTCAGATGCCGGAGTTGGTTACCAATTGATTTGATTTCATGTAAAGGTCAGTTCCTTCCAGCTTCTCATTTTCCCAGTACTCCCTGGTTCCTTTACTCTCTTAAGTCTGGCAAACTGCAGAAATCTTTAAAAAGACCTGAAATTTGCACGTTGGGAATTGTTTTGTGGTAAGATCATTTGAACCAGGCTGATGGACAGCTAAGCATAAGCAGCATAGAGCATTGCATTACAGTATCACAGTATCACTAAGGTTGGAAGAAACCTCGAAGATCATCGAGTCCAACCTGTCACCACAGACCTCATGACTAGACCATGGCACCAAGTGCCACGTCCAGTCCCCTCTTGAACACCTCCAGGGATGGTGACTCCACCACCTCCCTGAGCAGCACATTCCAATGGCCAACAACTCTCTCAGGGAAGAACTTTCTCCTCACCTTGAGCCTAAACTTCCCCTGGCACAGCTTGAGACTGTGTCCTCTTCTTCTGGTGCTGGTTGCTAGAGAGAAGAGACCAACCCCCTCCTGGCCACAACCACCTTTCAGGTAGCTGTAGAGAGCAATGAGGTCTCCCCTGAGCCTCCTCTTCTCCAGGCTAAACAATCCCAGCTCCCTCAGCCTCTCCTCACAGGGCTGTGCTCAAGGCTTCTCCCCAGCCTCGTTGCCCTTCTCTGGACATATCCAAGTGTCTCGATGTCCTTCTTAAATTGAGGGGCCCAGAACTGGACACAGGACTCAAGGTGTGGCCTTACCAATGCAGAGTACAAGGGCACAATGACTTCCCTGCTCCTGCTGGCCACACTATTCCTAATGCAGGCCAGGATGCCGTTGGCCTTCTTGGCCACCTGGGCACACTGCTGGCTCATGTTTAGGCGGCTGTCAATCAGCTTGACCTGATCTGCTGTTTGGAGTATTCCTTGCAGGGAGATAAGTAAAATATTTTAACACACTGAGATGATGTAGTTGACTGTCCTTCTTTATCAAAAAGTGCCATGAGATTGTAACTGATGTGGTGCCTTAACCTTTGAGAAAAAATAGGTTTTCTATCTTTGGGGGAGAAAAGGGGAAACACAGGCAAAGGAGGAGGCTTGTCTTTACCTAATGTTGTCCTTAACCTAAATGCACTTGGTGCCATGGTTTAGTCATGAGGTCTGTGGTGACAGGTAGGACTTGATGATCTTTGAGGTCTCTTCCAACCTTGGTGATTCTGTAAATAAATACCAACTTAAGATCTTTGCCATTCTACCTTGTGAGTTCTAGAAGTTATTAAAGAGTTTATTTAACTATTATTAATTTTTTTACTATTCCTTTGCTCTTTAATTTTTAAAAGGCCTGAGAGGTTTTTGTTTTTTTTTCCTGTGTTCACTCACTTCATCTGAATCAATTATATATGCCTAATTATTATTATTTTTTAATTATTATTCCCTGAAACCTCTTCTATTTATTTGTTTATCCATACCCAAATTAATTATATTCTGGTTGTGTCTGAGAACAGAGTCAGGGAAAATACACATTGAGGATCCTAGGCCCGCTGCTAATTTATATACTGCCTTATCATTTATGCATTGCATCTTCTTTGACTTTTTTTTTTAATAGGAGTTTTTCCACATTGTGTAAACTTGAGATTCCAAAAGGAACTTTCCAGTTTTGGTTGGTTGTTTTTTTTTACTTTGAACATATTTATTGATTGTTTTTTCTCCATCATTGCTGGGTTGGCTGCGGTAAGCATTCAGAGTGCCTTGCATTGAGGTAAAGCTGGTTCAGCTGTAATTTCTAGGACTTCTTTTTGCCTCTTTTTGCCTCAGTGTTTGCATTTTAATGTGCTGGTGTGTAGAAAATACCTGTTTCTGCCCTTCATGTTAAATTCCTTCATACCTTTGATATATTTCAAATATATTCTCAGTGACTCTTTCTCCTGTGGTCTTGTCATCTCGATTCCAGTGTCATGTGTGGCATCTCAGATGTCATATCAAGATACATGAGCAGCAAAGTATGTTCATCTTCTGTGGAGAAGACCTGGTACAAAGATATAATTCTGGATGCTCTGTAAATTGTTGACCTTAGCTGTCCATTGATTCTTCAGCAGACTGGCTTACTACTCTGATGCATTTCAAGAATACCTTGGCATTGCTGCTGCAGTTCTATTACTTGCTGTTCACTTTTCCTCTGGAGGCTCCTTATTTCCATCTTTCGTTTCTCCTGTCATAACTGATACTTCCTGCTATTGGTTTGAGAGGGGCAAGTTGCCCTCTTGTGAAGGATATGTGTTTGCCTCTAACAACCTCTTTGATCACACCATTAACGAAATTGGTTTATTTCTCCTCTTTGGTTTTTTGCTTTCTATTCTGTATGGGTTGGTTGGTTTGTTTCTTTCCAAGATTTATGATTTCTAGGAGTCTTTTTGCTTGGAAGAAGAAGGCTTTCTGGTAAGCATGGAGTTTGTAGTTTCCCTGCTTTTATTTGCAAATCCTGTTGACTCCATTTTTCATATGTTCTGAAGTGTTTGGAATTCCATGTGTGCAACACCTGCCCTTTCCCAAAGGGACCTGCTGTGGGCAGTGTTTGCACACCCTTGTGTGTGTGTGTGTGTCCAGTTAGCTATTACGTGTGTCTGTAGGAGTTTCTAAGCATAATCAGAGAAACTGGAGGAGCTTGTGAACTGAGCCAGGGGTTAGTTATGGATTATTTCCCCCTCCACCACCATCACCCCCCAACCCCCTGCCTTTTGAAACCTAAAGTAACGCAATACAGGCAGCTGTGGCAATGCTTTTAAGTTGTTGGCTTAGTTTCAAAGGGAGTGCTTTCCATTAGAGCAGCCCCTGCCCGACATGGAGCCAACGTTCCCATTTCATGGCCTTCCCCAGCCAGGCTTTCTGCTCCCTTTCCTCTGTGCTTCAGTGACCACCACCTTGTGTCGTCTTTCTGCTACTGCACCGCCTTTTCTCCTTGGATTGTGTGTCCCTGGCAGGAATCTGTTCCAGCCCAGGAACAAAGACCAGACCAGTTTTGGCTAGAACATGTATTTTTCATTTTCATGTGCTCTCATATGTCAGCTTCATGTTGGAATATTATTTCCTTTCACTTCTTCATGGGTGCTGACTGGGGAGCAGTGTTTCTTTTGTAATTATTGTCACAACCTTTTTGTTTGCAGGGAATGGAATAAACAACAGTCTCGGTGAGAGTGCTGACCCAAAGCAATACCATATTTTGTTTTGAAAAGTCAAAATGTAAGATAGAAGCTGAGAGAAAGTTTCTTCACTGGTTAAGAATAGCAGTGAGGAGAAATATGCTGTGCCTTGAGGGGGTGTGAAAAGACATTAAGTGTTGCAGTGCCCTGCTAGCAAGTTCTTTACCTTGGATGGACAGAGCACAGTATATACATTCTATTTTCCTGCAGTGAATAATTGCAATAGCCAAAAGAGACAATGGAAGTCTGGCTACTTCTGTAGATTAGCTAGAAATCCATGCAGGGAGGTGTCCACTCCATGGAAGTTTGGAACCATCTTTGTCCTGCTTTGTGTTAAAACATTTGTGTTCTGAACATGAGCCAGCAGTGTGCCCAGGTGGCCGAGAAGGCCAATGGCATCCTGGCCCGCATTAGAAATAGTGTGGCCAGCAGGAGCAAGGAAGTCATTCTGCCCCTGTTCTCAGCACTGGTTAGGCCACACCTTGAGTCCTGTGTCCAGTTCTGGGCACCTCAATTTAAGAAGGATATTGAGACTCTTGAATGTGTCCAGAGAAGGGCAACAAGGCTGGGGAGAGATCTGGAGCAGAGCCCTGTGAGGAGAGGCTGAGGGAGCTGGGATTGTTTAGCCTGGAGGAGAGGAGGTTCAGGGGAGACCTGCTCTCTACAACTACCTGAAGGGTGTTTGTAGCCATGTTGGGGTTGGTCTCTTCTCTCAAGCAACCAGCACCAGAACAAGTGGACACAGTCTCAAGCTGTGCCAGGGGAGGTTTAGGTTGGAGGTGAGGAGAAAGTTCTTCCCAGAAAAAGTGATTTGCCATTGGAATGTGCTGCCCAGGGAGGTGGTGGAGGTGTTCAAAACCAGATTGGATGTGGCACTTGAAGCCATGGTTTAGTAATCATGAGGTGTTGGGTGACAGGCTGGACTTGATGATCTCTGAGGTCTTTTCTAACCTTACTGATTCTATGATTCTGTGATAACTAAAGCAAAAGTGGGCCCAGGCTGGCTCTTGGTTGCCCTAATTCTAGTGAAGGTGGCATGGACTCGGTATATGATTCTTCACAGGATGCTTAATTCCATGGTTTAGTTGATTAGGTGGTGTTGGGTGATAAGCTGGACACGATGATCTTGAAGGTCTCTTCCAACCTGGTTTATTCTATTCTATTCATTGATCATAGCATGAGAAGCAGGCCTCTCTGTGTTTAGATGCCCAAAGAACTAACATGCACTCTTAAATTAGTTATTATAAAAGGGTAGGTAGGATCAGGAGCTAGAAGCTGCACCGGGGCCTGGCTAATCTCACTGGAGAACTGGACACCTGCTTCCTTAATTATGGAGAATAATGTAAATATAATAAAAATATTAGCCCAGACTGTCAAATGTCTGATGTTATACTCCTGGAGAAAACTTGTTTTCACAGGCTCAAGGTCCCATCTGCTTTTATTGATTTTAGTGCCTTTAAAATTAGTCTTCTTTTTTCTTTTTTTTCTTGCTTAAGGTCTTGATTTTACATTTGGGGGGGGACCTACACATGCATTTTTGTGTTTAAATTAATCTCTCTGTTTCAATTTTCCCATATGTGAAGTTAAAGAATAATGAATACTTTACTCCCTACCAGCATTACAAGGTTATTGTGAAGATTAATTATGCTTGTAAACATTCTATAAAGGCCTGAATATTGCCAGCAGTATTACTGTGCTTTATTAGGTATTTGCATGGTTCAGCCTATAAATAAATGTGTAATGTTCAATGATGAGTAATTAGCAGTTGATAGTTTAAAAAAGAAGAACTCCAACCAAAAAAAAAAAAAAAAAAAAAGAAGAGAGGATTCTTCATTTAAATTCCTCCTTTTATTTTAAAATGTACCTACCTAAAATTGTTGCAAATCAATGTCATGCCCTGCTTCAATTTGAATAAATCTGATTTTAATAAAGATAACGTTAAACAATACAAGGTTGTTTCTGAGGCTTTAAGGAACTCAAGTGAACCGCCTCACGGCAATCACTCGGGACACTGCTGGCATTGGGGGGTGTGTTAAGTTGGAGTATGGCAGTAGTAGTCCCTCCTGCAAGTAAAGAGCAGATTCCCTCATTCTTGCAGATTCAGTTACTTTACTTTTCTAATTCCTTCATAAAGAGCAGGAAAACAACAGTGGAGAAACTGTTTTCCATCTTAATCTGTAACTAGGCTGAGGGAGCTGGGATTGTTTAGCCTGGAGAAGAGGAGGCTCAGGGGCGACCTTATTGCTCTCTACAGCTACCTGAAGGGAGGCTGTAGCCAGGTGGGGGTTGGTCTCTTCTCCCAGGCAACCATCACCAGAACAAGAGGACACAGACTCAAGCTGTGCCAGGCGAGGTTTAGGCTTGAGGTGAGGAGAAAGTTCTTCACAGAGAGTTGTTAGCTGTTGGATTGGGCTGCCGAGGGAGGTGATGGAGTCACCATCCCTGATGGTGTTCGAGAGGGGATTTGACATGTCACTTGGTGCCATGGTTTAGTAGTCCTGAGGTCTTGGACTTGATGATCTTTGAGGTCTCTTCCAACCTTGTTGATTCTATGATTCTATAAAGCAGCTGAAGAAAGGTGAGATTTGCTAATTCTGGAATCCTGAAGGACATATTCACTAAACCCAGTTCTGTTTAGTCTTAGGAGATGGCCCTTCTCTATTGAATACCTCTATTTTAAATGCAAAGCATGTCCTTGATAAAATTCTGTCCTCCTCAGTAGACTTGCACTGCTCTTCTTTAAAATGTGTAGGGATCTGGTGCAATATTGATATTCTTCTTGCCAAAAACTGTAGGAGAAGATGAAAAGTGTAAAATCTAGTAACATGAAATAAACATTTTTGAACATGGTAACCTGTATGTGAATTATGTGAATGGAAGTATGTTAAGCTTTATTGTTACTTGCAAGTCACATTGATCTGGGCTACTTTCTGGGTAGCAAAAAAAAACCCAGTTAAAAATGGTAGAGACTGTTTCTGCTTTTGGTTTTGAGAGATTCACTGCCAGTGAGAACAGCTTTTGTCTAAAAAGTTACAGGAAGACAAATTCAGGAAAGACTAAAACCCCAGCTGCTTAAATGGTGATTTTTGTTCTGTTGAAAGGAGAACTCAAAATGCAAGTTCAGTAACTTCCCTGGGCAACCTAGGTTAATAGGTACCCTTAGATTTGAATTGCTTTAACTCACCTGATGATGTAGGGGCTCCTGTAGATTCTCTGTCTAGGAAGGACAGAGGGTGACAGCATGGTTGAGTCTTTCTCTTTGTGTCCTATGATCTCCTTTGTTTATAATGTTGCTGGTGGATGCTCACTGTTTTATCTGAATGCCTGGAGAGAGAGCTATGCTGGAAACAAAGGTCAGCGGTGTTGTGCTTTTGCTGCAATGTCGTGGGTAGCAATTTCTTGTTACTGTTCTGTTGGTTGTTAGATTACCTCTTTCCCTTCCCAGCACCACCTGTGCTTTTCTCCAGCCACAGCTGAACCAGCAGGGCTGAAGAAACAGGTAGCCTCCAGAAAGGCTGAAGTGTATAACAGTAGCCTGTAAACCACAGCCTTGCCATCAGCATCCAGAAGGCAATGTGTAACTCTTTGTATCTGAATTACACTAACCTGATAGTCTGCATCTGGCTGCTTGAGATTTCTCAAAAGCATGGTTCTGCAGTGCAAGACACTTTTAGTGAACAATTCTGTCATTTCAGTATGTTTGGTAGGTTTTTGCATCTTTTTGTAAAGGGTGGACTGAAATGAAGACTCTTCTGGGTTCTTGATATGAATCAGACTTTCACATTTCAGTCACAGCATGGTGTTGTCACACCTGTTTGTGCATGCTACCCTGATTAATATTCAGCTGATGTCATTTTGATGTAACTTAATTTGAAGCTGAAGTCCTGAGCTCATCAGAAAGAGCTTCTAGTGGCAAATGAGAATGCTGACACCCCAGAAATGCTTTAGCAGGCTTTAAAAAACATGAGAAGTAGCTTTTCTCTATACATTCAAGAAGTTAAAGCAAAAGCTAACTATTTAGAATGAGAAGTTGCAGGCCCTCAGACAAGGATGTCTATCTCAATAATGTACACACAAAAGAATTCTGTTTTTTTTTAATCATCAAGGATGTAGCTGACACCACGTGGAGAACTTTGAAGAGAGGTGTTGTAGACAAGGACTGCTGTGTTGATGTATCCCAGGTCAAACAAAGTTGGTGAGGGGTTTGGAACACAAGCCTTATGAGGAGAGGCTGAGGGAGCTGGGGTTGCTTAGCCTGGAGAAGAGGACACTCAGGGGTGACCTTATTGCTCTCTACAACTACCTGAAGGGAGGTTGTAGACAGGCAGAGGTTGGTCTCTTCTCCCAGGCAACCAGTACCAGAACAAGAGGACACAGTCAGGGGAGGTTTAGGTTGGAGGTGAGGAGGAAGTTTTACACAGAGAGAGTGATTGCCCATTGGAATGGGCTGCCTGAGGCAGTGGTGGAGTCACCATCACTGGAGGTGTTCAGGAGGAGACTTGATAGGATGCTTTGTGCCATGGTTTAGTCGATTAGGTGGTGTTGGATGATAGGTTGGACACAATGATCTTGAAGGTCTCTTCCAACCTGGTCTGGTCTGGTCTATTCTATTCTATTCTATTCTAAACTTCAGAAAATGTGCCAATACCCTTTGACAGACCCAGACTTTCAAAATGTGATTATTTCCTTCTAGAAGCTGACTTTCAAATGGGTAATACTGGCCTCTCTGTGTACCTTAAAGTCTAGTTTTGAGTTACTGCTCAGCCTCACTGTTCTTGGGTAGCTTTCAGGTGCCACCCTGTCGCAGTGAAGATGTGCTTTTGCTGCAGATGCATGTGGTATGTGTTAGTTTTGCATCTGTGGCAACAAGCCTTGTAACTTTTGCTCGTGGCCTGCACTGAGCTGTTACTGTAGTTTGGCATCTCTGTAAGAAGCAGGTGTGGAAGGCTGCAGGTCATTAGAGATGGAGAAGAGGAAAGTGTTGCGCTATGCTGCAGTCACACATCCATTACAGTGCCTGTCGCTGTCTCATTGTCTACCCAAAGTTACACAGAACATCTACATAAGTACACAAACATTCATTACTGTTGTCTGGGGAAGTGTAGCTATTCCTGCTGCAACTGAAACCACTGATAACAGTTTTCACTCTTTCTAGCCTCTGCTGGCAGCACTGAAACTCAGGTTCGTTCGAGCTGGTGACAGCATTGGTCTAACTGACCATACGGTTGCGTCCTCGAGCTTTCAGTTTTGTCTGGCATTGCAGTGTGGTTTGGAATCCAAAGCATGCAGTCAGTGTGTTATAAATTACCAGAAGGCAGCATTTACAGTTTTCCGAGTCCACATAAGTGTTTGGGAATTTTGAGGCTGATTTAAATGGATTCTGTGTCGTGCTGTATGGATCTGATACTATAGTTCACTCTAATGTGAAATTTATCTTGACAAGCTACATTCAGAAGAGGTTTGAAAAATTATTAATGAAGATGATAGACATTTATGAGGAAGTTATGTACAGACTGAGAAAGGACACCAGCTGCTGCTCCTCAGGCTGAATGGACCACCCCGTACAGACTGGCCTCACCATTTTATCATTGGCTTCTCCTTAAAGACCTACTGCTTACACCTTGGCTTTCTGCATTTGGAAATAAGGCTTTTGAATGGGGGTGGGGGGGAACAGCCATCAGTCAGTGGTGTGTGTTAGGGTGAGAGTGCTCAGTGACTCTATTGCAGGCAAAATGCAAATGAGAAAGCCCATTGGACTCTGACTGTGCTTATTTGCTGGAAGCTGTCATCTCTTCCAGGATTTTCTTCCTCTCCTTAAGAAATGGGGGGAAACAGTCGTGGAATTAGGGCATAGTTACACCTAAACAGCAGCTTCTGTTTTATTTTTCTGAGGCAGCTGAGGGTAGAAAACGTTTTTAAGGGAAAAGGCCGTGAGACTTATTGAACAGCTTTAAACAATTTAATGTTGCACATATTGCAAGACAATCATCTTCTGCTTGTAGTTTGTAGGGAGTGGGTTTTGCAGACCAGAAGTTCTGAGTTGTAACGGAATCACAGAATCACCAAGGTTGGAAGAGACCTCAAAGGTCATCAAGTCCAACCTGTCACCACAGACCCCATGATTAAACCATGGAAACTGAGACACTTGAACATTAACAGTAACATTATAGAAGGACCCAGTTCTCTTCAGTACACTCTGTGTGCACCTTTTTTTTTCCATCACTTTGTAGACATTTCAAAAAGAAAGTAAAATAAATACACCAGAAATATTTGGTGCAGAACTTACTAAATGAATTCACCCAAGAGCTAGGAATAATATTGGTCATATTGGTCCTTCTAATGGAGCAGATAGAACCCATAGGTAACATGTAGCTTTTCCAGGTAGAGCCTCAAGATACAGTTTCTCACTGCATCAGAAGGTGATAGACTGTCTTGCCTGTGCTTTTTGGTGGCATCTGGGTAACAGTGCACCCCCAGGATGTCTTGCAAGCTCTTTTTCAGAGGGAGGAGATGTGGCAGTCTCTGAATGATTATGGAAGCTGGAATTGTAGAAATGATGTGCAGTAGAATGGAAGTGAGGAGGGTCCTGATACAGGGGACTCTGTGACGTAGTTGTGGTGTCTGTGGTTTCAAATGCCGAGTTAAAATAAACAGATGCTGCTGTGGGGACTTGCATTCTGCCTTGGGGGAGAAATCCCTCCTCTTTATTGTCCCTCTTCCATTCTCAACCCCTGGGAATCTTGAGTTCTTCTCTACATTTTTGGCTAAGGAGGGGAGATAAGGAGTGTCTCTGGCCCAACTTCACATTCTAGTGGGTGCTTATAAAATTCTTGAGGAAAGAGAGATGTACTTTTGTATTATCTCAAGCTGAAAGGGGAAATGAATATCATCTGTCACTTTTTGGGCAAGTATTCCAACCACAAGGACATGTGCAGCCAAGCACTGCCGGAGTAATGTGGGTAGATGCTTAAGTGTACAGAAGAGATGGGATTTCAAGCATTCTGTCTGTTCAGTTTTCCTTTAGGCAGAACTGGACTAATGGAACTCTAGGTGTTGTAAATCCTTCTTTTGCGTTAACTCTCCCCAAGCACTGCATAAGGTACAGAGGTGCCCCAGCATGGTCATCTGAGTCTGCCGGTATGTAGCCAGAATAGAATAGACCAGGTTGGAAGAGACCTTTGAGATCATCACATCCAACCTATCATCCAACACCATCTAATCAACTAAACCATGACACCAAGCACCCCATCAAGTCTCCTCCTAAACACCTCCAGTGATGGTGACTCCACCACCTCCCTGGGTCCAGCCCATTCCAATGGGCAATCTCTCCCTCTATGAAGAACTTCTTCCTAACATCCAGCCTAAACCTCCCCTGGCACAGCTTGAGACTGTGTCCTCTTGTTCTGGTGCTGGTTGCCTGGGAGAAGAGACCAGGCCCCTCCTGGCCACAACCACCCTTCAGGTAGTTGTAGACAGCAATAAGTTCTCCCCTGAGCCTCCTCTTCTCCAGGCTAAGCAACCCCAGCTCCCTCAGCCTCTCCTCGTAGGGCTGATGCATTCAGCTCCGCAATGTGGAGTTGTGCTGCTCTATTCAGTAAGAAAAAAAAAGGTTTAAAAAAGTAAGAATTAAGTCACTTGGAACTCAATAGCTCTGGGAGCTAGAGAAGTGGCTTTTCTTGTAAAACCACTCGTTTGGATCCAGTTCAGGATCCAGTTCAGTACTAATGGTTATTCCTCACATGTCACATGCAAGCAGTGTCAAACAGACTTTGTCAGCCAGTCGGTTTCTGAGGCTGGTGTAGGTTGTTTCACCTGCATTGTTTTACTTTCTTATCTTTTGAGTTCCATTAGTTTAGAGGACTCAAAAGCAAAGAAGGAGATTGGGTGGGCAAATGGCCATTGCTTTGCAGTGTCTCATAGGTGTAAAAAGTGAAGGCTGCAAGTACCTTCAGGACATCATTACTGTATTGCAGAGCATGACTCGTGGGAAGTGAATTTACAAGAAGTAACTTCTTTCTCAAATGAAATACTTACTTAACTGTTGTGGTTAGTGTGTTTTTACAGGTTTACTTCCTTTAAAAGTATTAGCTTCCAGGAAGATTTCAGACAAAGTTAATATTAATGAATAATTCTAAAAGAAAAGCTTAATTATTAATCACACCTCAGAAAGTAAGTACTGCACTGGAACAGAACCGGTAGCTTCCTGCAACAGGACTGTTGGAGTAAGGCTCTTCAAGCAGTGAATTCCAGCAGTATCCAGGAAAACAATGTAGCAGGGTGTTACGTTCAACATCTGGTGCTCTCATTTTTAAAACCTCTGGGTTTTCTTCTGTTGCTATGCTTTTGTTTTAAAAGGGCTTCTGTTTTAAGCAGGGAGAGATGTTCTTGACGGGAGGAGGTGAGGCGGAAAAGTTCTTACATTCCTATTTGATTCCACATGTTCTGATACATTTTTTAATTACTATGTTGTTATTCTTAGCAAAGTTCATCCTTGCACTTTCCTTATTTAAACTTCCTTTTCACATGACTCTGCCTTTACTTAGAATTTTTTTTGGTAGCATACTCGTTCTTAAGTGTTCAACTTGACAGGGTAGAAAAAGTTTGTTTTCAATCTCTCTGCATTCACCGATAGCAGTTTAGCTCAGCTCTTCCAGCTGTTAAAGGCTTGCAGAATCACCAAGGTTGGAAGAGACCTCAAAGATCATCAAGTCCAACCTGTCACCACACACCTCATGACTAGACCATGGCACCAAGTGCCACATCCAATCCCCTCTTGAACACCTCCAGGGATGGCGACTCCACCACCTCCCTGGGCAGCACATTCCAATGGCTAACAACTCTCTCAGTGAAGAACTTTCTCCTCACCTCCAGCCTAAACTTCCCTTGGCGCAGCTTGAGACTGTGTCCTCTTGTTCTGGTGCTGGGTGCCTGGGAGAAGAGACCAACCCCCTCTTGGCCACAACCACCCTTCAGGTAGTTGTAGACAGCAGTAAGTTCTCCCCTGAGCCTCCTCTTCTCCAGCCTGAACAATCCCAGCTCCCTCAGCCTCTCCTCACAGGGCTGTGCTCAAGGCCTCTCCCCATCCTCGTTGCCCTTCTCTGGACACATTCAAGTGTCTCCATGTCCTTCTTAAACTGAGGGGCCCAGAACTTACTTTTGCTTATGAATGCAAACAGCCAGAAAACCTAGTTAAGATCCAAGTTTTAGTGTTGAAGAGTGATGCTGAGAATTGTTGTAATTTTTTTTTTCTTCTTCCTGAAAACAGTGCAAAAAAGTCAGGAGAGAGGGGAAGGGAGGAGTTCTCTCAAAGTGTTTTGATACATTTAACTGTTGGGTTTGGATTTTAAAAATACAGTTTGGGAGCAGCAGTTTAATCTCAGCACTATGAAGTTAAGAAAACCCAGTTCTTCTTGTCTGCCACGCTGGAGTTTCTGCTGACCCATCAGCCCCTTGGGCTCCCAGAGGGCTGCTGGGACAGCGGAGGGTGGCGCGCCTCAGCCTCCACATGCAGCGACATACGGTGTGTGGGACATCATCAAAATACATGAGGAGAGACTGAAATTTCCAACACCTGTCTTCTGTTGTAGGTCCTTGTAATTGCTGGGATGGTATTTTTGTCACCGATGATACTTCGAAGAAATTCTTCATGTGGATTACATCAGAAGGGTTTTTTATGAAAGAAAACTAGAAACCCTAACCAAAACCCTAAAGCCCAACAGGTTTTGCTATTGGCTGCCATAAATACAGAATCATAGAATCAATAAGGTTGGAAAAGACCTCAAAGATCATCAGGTCCAACCTATCACCCAAGACCTCATGACTACTAGACCATGGCTTCAAGTGCCATGTCCAATCCCTTTTTGAACACCTCCAGGGATGGGGATTCCACCACCTCCCTGGGCAGCACATTCCAATGGCTAACGACTCTCTCAGTGAAGAACTTTCTCCTCACCTCCAGCTTAAACTTCCCCTGGTGAAGTTTGAGACTGTGTCCTCTTGTTCTGGTGCTGGTTGGCTGGGAGAAGAGCCCAACCCCCTCCTGGCTACACCCCCCCTTCAGGTAGTTGTAGACAGCAATAAGGTCTCCCCTGAGCCTCCTCTTATCCTGCTTCCCATCCTCATGTGAGCGGATTACAGGAGGGTTTGAAGCAAGGACCTAGCATTAGCTCTCAGCACAGCTCTGCCTTGGGTTTAATGGGGTAGTGGGAGAAATAACAAAAGAATTTGCCAAAACACAGCTATTTTTAAAGTAGTGTTTGAATGTGCATTGGATTTCCCAGAATCTCTTCCTGTTTTGAGGAAAGGCACTGATTAGGGCTGTGGTTTCATGCAGGAGAATCAAATATATGAATTTATCACCTCTTCTTAAAGGCTGGCTAGGGTGAGTCTTTCTTTTGTTGTATCAGGATTGTGTTTCAGGTCTGGCAGCGTGGTGGTGATACCTTGTGCAATCTATGTCAATTCATTTATAAGGCAAAAGAACAAGCTTGTCACCCTCACAGGGTGAACTGTTTGTGGCCAGGTTCAGTAGTGAAATGTAACAGAACAAAACCGTAAGTTGCAGTTGGGTGTACCTTGCCTTGTAGTTCACTGCACCTTTCTGAAGGCTGTATGTGTTTGTAGATCACCTTTTTTTCCTCAACTGCTGCTTAGCAGAGATGTGAGTCAAGGAGATTGACTCAGGCTCTGAAACACTGAAATCTACGATGCTCGAGAGGTCTGGAGCAGCTGTCGGACAGCTGGTAGTGGTACAAGTCTCTGAGCACTGCTTGCTAGAGGCCCGGTTGTCAGCTAGCAGTGGAGGTGTCTGCTGGTCTTGACCCTGAAAACCCTTGGGTATGAGCGGATTGCTGCTATGGGCATGTGGAAGTTAGTGTTTGTTTTGAGGGGTCTTGGAATTTGTGTAGAACACATCTAAATCGTCCATAACTCACAGAGATGCAAAGCAGACTTCTTGTGACATTAGTTTACTCACGGTTGATTTACATACCTATTTGTATCTATATGTATGTATGCGTGTGTTGGTTACAGTCCCCTCAGTTGAGGATGGATGGAACTAGGCTTGGTGAAAGTTAGAGGAGCCCCAGAACCTTTAGCCTGTAGCTTCATCAGCCATGAGGACAGTGAAATCTTGAGAGTAGGTGTAAAGTTCCAGTGTAGTTGTGCTTGGCAGCAAGTAGTGCCCAAGCTCATGTACCAGCTGTGCCGCATCTGGGAGGACCCCCTCTGCCTTGGTGGAGTGCCTGGGTTTCTGTTCCTGCTGGCTGAGGTTCTGGAGCAGTGCATAGCAGCTGATGTGGGATCAGCCATGGGAGTCTCTGAAGTCTTGTTCAGCCTTCAGCTGGAGCCTTCACAAACACCATGGAGTGAGTGATGTCCCACGGGAGGGGTCCACTGCCAGCTGTGGGGTGCAGTCTGGACACAGCTTGGTCAGGAGCCTGGCATGGATAGGAGCCTGGCATGGATGGGAACTTCATGGCAGGGCTGCAGTTCCTGTTCCAGCTGCGCTGCAGACAGTACCAGCCGGGTCTGAGATCGGGAAGCCCCTAGGAGGTGAAGTTGACCGGCGGTAGGGTTTGTCACATCTCTGACAAGTGTCACCTCCGCTGCTGAGAGCCCACGGAGGGAACGAGGCGCGGTGCCCGCCTCCCGCCGGCCCCGCTAGGTGGCGGCCGTTCCCTCCCGGCGCGGCGGGCGGCGCTCGGGGCCGGCTGCCGGCGCCACGCGGGAGTTGGGGCCACGCCGGGCACTGCTCCCTGCCCCTGCTCTGGGTAACGCCCGAGGGGCAGCGGCGAGGTGGGGGCGCCCCAGGTGCTGCGTACGGGCACCTATAGCCGGGCAGCATCAGCTGCGGTGTCCGACTGCTGAGCTTTGCGTCGACCTGGCCGGTCACCGGCTCAGAAAGTGAAGGCGGCATGGAGCCGCTTTCTGCTCAAACGGGACCTTTCGCTTTACCTTCCAAGGAAAAAAGAATGTTTTATAGTAACTGAATTGACAACTAGTGATTTGCTAGCCATTCCGCTGCTTAGGCCCCTAGAAAAGTGAAATGGAAAAGAGGCTTCTTGTTTATCTGGGGTTTATTTTACCCTGCTTACTACTTTTAATCCAGAGAACAATCTGGGAGGCTTTGTTTTGTAGCGGCTTCAACTAATTTTAAAGAGTGCAAAACTTGTGCAAAGTTTTTGGTTTCTTTTGGATTTCTCTCTTTCTTTTTTTTTGCTTTTGTTGCTGTTTTGAGTTTTTTTTCTGTGTCTCTGTGTTTTTCTTTGGTTGGTTGCATTTTGGTTTGTTGTTTGAGCTTTTTGTTTGGGGGATTTTTTTTTCTTATTGTTCTTTTGGGCTTGGGGTGTTTTTGTTGGTTTGGGTCTGGGGCTTTTTTGGGAGGAGGTCAATGCAAAACACCTATTTTTGTGCATTAAGTAGGTCATTTCTGGGAAATCCAGTTCTCGAGGATGTCAGAGTTCCTGCTATTAAAACAACTTCCATGCCCTGTTAAAGCAATTTTTAGTCCAATTGTGCAAACACGCTTGATGAGCGTCAGTTCTTCCAGATGCATGGAACAGCCAGTACTTTGAGCAGCGTGAGCTTTAGTGCTTGTTTTGCACTGACAGATTGTTAGTGTTCAGCTATCTTTTAAAGACCATTCCTACCCTAATTAATTGAAAATTAATACAGAAACATTTGTGGAGGGAAGTTTTGGAGAACATATGTTTTTTTTTCCCCCCGTGTGCACATAGTGTAATTGAGAAGAGTATGTGTGAGATCAGAAAATAATGGGCAGAAGTGTTTGGTACTGTTACTGGGGTTTGAACACAATACAGCAGCAAAAGTATTTAGCTGTCCTCAATTTATTGGCTCAATGTTGGTAACATTTTATGTAGCCGAAAACAAGAACGTCAGTCTGGTATCAACATTGGTAATGCTTCGCACAACCGAAAACATGAACAGGGGTTTGATACCTCTGAAAAAAGTTCAGCCTAAAGGAAGGATGCTTTTTATGCATGCAGCCACTCAAATGTCTGGGTGTACAAAAGCTCACTTTGAACCACTTCTGGTTTTATGAATGTTAATATCTTTTAGTTTTAATCTGTTTATAAAAAGCCTGTTAGAAGCGTGTAACTCACCTGCTTTTCATCTGCTTCATCCTATTCTCTTCAGCAAACTTTGATGTATTTTGTATGTTTTTACTGGATGCAAATTTAAAAGGAGGCCTTCTTATTTACTTCATTGTTTGTGCATCTTCAAGATTGACAATATTGGCTCAGTTCTAAAATTATCATTTACCAGCTGCTAAAAACCATGCTGCTTTAGTTTCTTGTGCAGGTGATTTCTCTGTCTTTCGGTATAGTCACAAAGTCAAGACAATGGGGAAGCTTTAAGTGTAGTAGTCCTTGGTAATTCTCTAGTCTCCTGTACTTTAATACTCCAGGAAAGATTATGAACCTTTTTGATTCTTCCCCTCAAAAGTGCATCAGTTCTGGCTGAAACTGTTAGGATAAATGTATTGAAAATATGAACAGTGCTAGCAACATTAACACAGGTTTCTTGTTTATCTTGTGCTCTTGCAGGTTAAGTTCCTCAAATCTCAAGTGTTTGGGCTCCTTTGATGCTGGAGTTAGTCTGTAGGAATAATTTGCATACTAAAATATTAGCCTGAAGTCAGTCAAAACACTGTTCACAGTTTAAAATATTTAGCTGGATCATATGGCAGAGGAGTTTTAAGACCACTTCCTAGATGCTTTATGAGCTAACCCCTTTGTTTCTCCGTCGTGTTGGTAACCAACCAAGCAAGATGCATGTACAGCCAGGGAGATCTGCTGTGCATCAAAGTTTGTAGGAAGTGGTAAAATCTTTGATTCAAAGAAATGACACCCAGTCAGGAACAGAAGCCTTTTATATTTGCGAAGTGGAAAAAGCACATTGCAAGCTACCAACGTGCTGGGAACAGTCACTCAGAGTTTTAATTGAAAACTGTCAGTCAGGGGGGGAAGAGGTGGGTGGTGTTTGTGAAGCACAGCAAATGTCAGGGAGGGCAGAGGTGCTCTGTCGTGTTGCCTGCGTTTGCATCAGGAGACACACCTGTAAGTGACTGCTGCTTGTCAGCAGCAAAGTGGAGGGTGAGTGGGGTTGCTGCTCTTAATGACGGACAGGTTAAGTTATAATATCAAATGGTGATATGTGCATATAGGTGATGGGGCAGTAAAAGAAGGGGCCGTGGAGTTAAAGAGATGTTCTCTCTAGGGAGTCTGCTCAGGGTTTCTAATTTCAGCTGTGTAAAAAGTAGCCTAAACCGTGTCTGGAATTTGCAAAGACAAGGCACATGCCAAGCTTTACTTATTCAACCATCCATCTGTCTGTTCCTATTGACTGTACATGGAGGCAAAGGATGATTTATTTCTTAATTGCAGTATTAGAGAAGATGAATACCATCCTAGGTACACAGTCTACGTGGCTTTTCTGAGCATATCTGTGCTGTGGTCACCTAAGGTACTGGAAGACTGCAAAGACATTCCCTGCTATTTCTAGAGATGAAATGGAAAATGTATCGTGCATTTAGTATTGATGATATCCAGAACACGAGAATCCCTAGAGGACAAAATTAATATACATGGGTACATACCCTGAACACTTCCTTAGTTTCAGACACTTGAATTTCACTGAGTTCAGTACTCAGCAAGAGCACCAGGCAGCTGGAACTTCTTGTTAATATTTTCATTGCTGAATTTCTTTAAAACTTTGTCAGTGTTCTTCTTGTTACAAATGAATTCCTTGTGGGGTCAGCAATCAGTGTTGCTGTTGTGATTGCATGAAAAACTGACAGCTGAAGGACTTGGTGGAATATTGGATCTGTGCAGCTTGCGAGTACAACTTTCTTCTGAGCCGTACCGCTGCAGAGTGGAAGTGCATACTTTGAAATGTCTGGGGTATGTGATTGGCAGGAGGGTCAGTGAGAGGAATCCACTGGCCCAGCTATTTGTCCCAGTTTCTTGATACTTGTACCAAACTGTGATTAGAGTAACTTGAACCATGTGACATCAGGCAGCTTCTTCATCTGCACGCCACCATCCTTTGCAACTGAACAGCTCCTTCCTGCTGTTATTTCCAGTTCATTCTGTTCTGCCCATTATACCGTGAGCATTCCGGTCAGCTTTAGCACTTTGCATGTTCCCTCTTTCATTACAGCGTTCCTTGTCTTCTGCTTTACCTGTGAAACACAGGTAGTGGTTATATGATGTGACTGCACGGCCCCGGTTGTATAGCTGAAGTTGAAGCACTGTATTCCAAGTTTAAAGCCGATCATGCCCAGCTGTGTCCTTAGTCACGCTCCTCCATCCTGATTTGTCACTTCCAGTTAATTCCCACTAGCAGAGCAGAGCCGTCAGGTATTTAAATTTTTATTACAGATGTGTAATTTCAGCCTTCAGCTCTTCGCCCTGGGTACTGAGGCAGTCTGGTCGTTCTGCAGGAGCTCCTTGCAAATCCCTGGAGCACGCTGCCTGAGGTGCTGGTTCCATCACCACAGCGTGTCTCCCCAGCTCCGCTTGCTGTCACACAGGGCAAGGGAATGTGGCAGAGCAGGCAGCTTTTGTTCAGCCTCAACCTGCTGTGCCAAGCACCAGCAGTGCTCCTGCCAGCAACGTCGAGAGCCCTCGCAGCGTCTGCTGTGATGTTGGCAGGGGAGATGGCTTTGAACAGGAGGAAGGAGGACTGCTGGGGAACGTGTGACAGGCAGGTGCTAACCAGAATGTCACAGTGCCACTGTTCACCCGCCTCAGGCACATTTTCTAAACCCATGGCTGCCAGGTTCCAGCTTTGTGCTAAGTAGAAGGAGAGGCTGAGGCACCGGGAGGAGGCACAGCCGACTGGTGCAAGGAGTTGTTGTTCTCAGCTGGCAGCACCGGGTGCTCCTGGGTGCTGAGGTGGCACTTCAAGCCGGGCTGACAAGTCCTTGTGTAAATAGTTCTGGTTAGTGGTGCTGCAAAGGGGAATGATTTATGAAGAGTGAGTGTCTGCAGCTTTTAATAAAGTATTTAAAGATATCTGCACAGACCCAGATTTTAAGACTCTCTGTTCCAATTTTAAATGTTACAGTCCCTCTAATTTTGGATTATTTTGACTAGGCACAGCTGTTAAGCCTTTCTCTCCTCTCCCCGAAGAACATAAGCCTCTAAAAGTCCACAGTTATCTGTCTTACTGTGAGCCTTGCTGGCTATCACATATTTAATAAAGTCTGTTAACTACCTGGTGATTAAGTTGAAAGAAAGAAGAGTGATGTGAAATAGAACAGTGGCTAAAAAGAAAGACAATGCCTAGCCTCTATCAAAAGATTTTAAGACCCTGTTTTTAAAATAACACACCTTAAGACACCCATTTATGAAGAAGTTCTTTAACCTGATGTGTTTGAGAAACACAGCTGCGTATGTCACACCTGAAAAGCTCACAAAAAGCTTTTACCAAAGCTTCAGAAGGCATTTTACTCATGTTGCCTAGCCTGGTTCGCCTGTCAGCAGTTCCCTACCTTCTCAGCACACTGAGTCAGTGCCTGTAAGAAGTAAACTCATCTCAGCTTTTCAGCAAGTGACCAGGGAAGTTACTAAGAACACGCATGAAATGTTCCTGTGGTGTGGTGGTGTTACTGAAATATCTCACTTTCACTGATTTCACTTCTTCAGCTGGGATAGGGGAGTATTTTCTACATCTTGAGTGCCTTTTGCAAAATGTCATCGAGACCACATCGGGGTAAACAACACAAACCCAAACCACCTCACAAAATGAGGGCTGTGGGCACTGAGGAAGCCATACAGAACAGCTGGATGACAAATTTGCCAGTTGATAATGAGTTAAGTAAATAACATCATCTTATTTTGGGGGGACCTGTTGGGGATTTTTTTTTTTTTATGCTTTCAATAGCTGATGATAATTTTCCAGTAGTCTAGTCTAGTGAAAACATTTACTCATGTAAATGAGGGCTTGGGTTTGTTTGTGTTGACATTATTATTTATTTTTGTCGTGAAAAATCCCTGCTTTCTTTATCAACTACTTTCAGAAATCTTTTGGAATGTGCTTAGGAAATGTCATCCTTCCTTTGACATTCATGTTTTGTTTGGGTTTTTTCTTTCATTTTAGTTTCTATGAAGTAGTGTAAACTCTAGCTTAATTTGATCTGGCATCCCCGCAGATGAACATTTGTAAGTATCTTGTATTGTGGCCCATCTGGGTTGTCATAGAAACCGGAGACCTCCATCCTCCTCCTTGTTGTTGGAAATGGAATGCAAACAGGGCATCAAAGTGACGTTTTTCTAGTACAAGCGAGAGCCCTGTGAAGAGCCAAACAAAGGTTTCTTACTGGTTTTATGCTCTTGTGGCCCGTTGTAACAGTTGTTATAGTACACCCTCTTTTCTCTTGAATATCTAGCAGCTGGGTAATAGCAAAAAATGTGAGCATCATGAAAAAGCCAACCTTGTGTGGTTAATCTTGTCCGCAGCTTTTCCCTCTCTATCTTTTCTTGATGTATTTCCCTTGGATTGGGCTGCTAACTAGTAAGGAGGTGCAGAGCGTGTTACTGCAAATCACTTGCGCCGCAAGGGGCTGAAAGAACCAATTATGCAGCACGTACATGTGGTTTAACGTTTCTCTGCGCTGATCCGCCGTCCTCTTGCAAGGAAAACCGGCCAAATAATTCTGGCAAACGCGTTAAAAGTTTTCGCTTGCAACACAGTAGAAATGCCAAGTGATCATTCTTCAGGACCGTATGGATTTAACAGATAAAACTGCAAAATCATACCCCGCTTCCCTTCCCCCACACGTAGGCTCCAGCTGTGTACTCAGCAGTTCTGCAGGCACGCTGGTGAATGGTCGTATCTCCTCCCCAGGACAAAGAACCTTTGAAATCACCGCTGAATGCTACCCAGCGCGGCCAATTGTACGTGATTGTGGATTTCCAAAATAGGTTGAGAAATTATTTTCTCAATAGCGCCTTGCTCATCAACCGAGAGACAGGCTCCGTCAGCACAAAGGGGGCACAGGAACAGTTTGGTTTTGTGTGTGGGAGAAAAATCTTAGTACAGTCTGTTCATGCTGAGCATGCTGTTGCCGGCCTAAAAGCAGCTGCCTCTGGTAGCCTCTGCTGCTGGTGCGGTTTCTCCAGCAACGTGGGTCTCTGGGCAGGCTCCTGCTCTTCTTTGAACTGGTTAAGGGAATCCGTTTCGGCCCCCTTGCAAAGGACGGGTCCTGCAGTCGGGAAAGCCGCTCTGTGTGAGGAGCTGTGCTGAAAGTGTTAAGAGCTCGGAGCAAAAACTCTTCTTTCATCAGTGCTCTGGTAAACTGGAAGAGGAAGACGAGGAATGCGAAGGCAGAGCGCTTACAATCCTGCATTGTTTGTCTAGCTCGTAATAAATACGTTTGAAATGCAGAGCAGGAAAAGGCCACTGAATTATTATTGCTATTTACATAGTAATCATATGTGCTAAATATTTCAAAGGAATTTTGCAGATGAGGTTTTTTGGGCCTGCAGAGCTTACAAGGGAATTGTGCAAGCTACCAGCAGGAGAACCAAAGGGGAAAAAAACAATTAAGAACGTGGGTTTGCAGGGTTAAACTGAGCACGGTTTACAGGTCAGTCTGTGTGTGTGTGTGAAGTATGGACTTTCTTCCAGGAGGGAGATGTTTCTAATACCTTGGGGGGAAAAAAAAATGTCTCAAAAGTATATGCTGTGGTGCTTGTGTCACCTCAGACATCCCTCTGGCACAGACCTGACTTTAAAAGGCGTTTGTGTGACCAGAATCGTGCTCTGTCTTCCAAGTCAGTCTGATAAAATAGAAGTGTTTTTTTCCTGCAAGCCTTGCCTGCCAGTGAGAGCAGAGTAATTTCTGCTTGTAAGACATCACTGCGCTTTGGTTCTGCTTTACATTGTTCAAACCTGTTTCTTCTTACTCCTCTACACATTTCATGTTTTGTTTGTTTGTTTGGTTTGGTTTTGGTTTTTGCCTGAGCTTCCTCACGATCAGTGAGAGCTTGACTGTCTTCCTATGCAAACTAACAAATGTGCTCTGGATTAAGTGTGCTTTAGGTGCTAACATATTTATATGATCCTCCAAAGAAAGAAAATTCTACTCTGCTTGTAATGAGCAGCACTTACCCAGTGCAAAAATCAAGTACTTCTGTTTGCACATTTAAATCTTGTCATGGTTTTTCGTTTATTTTCTGCAACATCTATCTCACACACACATTTTTACTCCAGTTGGTTGATGCTTTCTCAGCCTTTGGTCGTGGTGTTTCTTTTATACAAGTGTGGTTAGATCGCTAGTTACTCACATGTCCTTGCAGGTATTTACTGATACAAGTGTGTGGGTGTGAAGTACAGAGCTTTTAAAAGCCCTTCATTCTCTGCTTACATCCTGTCCCAACTCCAGATGGAATACAACAGAGGATAGTTTTATCAAAACAAATATGACCTATTTTCTTGAGTATGTGCCCTGATGTATGTGTTAGAAAGCCGAAAGAAATCCTGAAGCTTGATTTTACCCCAAAGCACCCCTGCATTTCAGAGTCGCTTTGGTTTCTTCAGAGGTGATAGGAGGGAAAATGTTCTCTCAGCTGCTTTCTTTCCTGTAATGGACCCCACGCCTCAGAGCCCACAGAACCCACTCCCTAGTGTTGAAGCTCCCCTTCTGCTTTTCATTTTTGTGGAGGTCATCTGAGAAGGAGGGTTATGTGAGGGCTTATTTTTATGGACTGGGATTTAAAAGGGTACGCATTATGTGTATGAAACTTTGATTAGAGCCTGCTTTCAAAGACACTGCAGCTTTAAGGTTCTGTCTGTTAGGAAGAGAGCTTGAGATCCCAGCGTGAGTAAAGTTACCAGACCTGAGGACACAAAGCAAGATGGCTTGCTGTAGCAGCCTATGTTCCAGTTGCTAGGTTTCTGTAATCTTTCAGCCTTTCTTGACAGTGCAACGTGTTCTTCCTTTAAAAAAAAAGAGAAAAATCCCATCAGTGCGAGACCATGGGGAGGAAACCTACTGTGCTGTGATCTGCAGCTCTTAGAGCCAGGTGTGAAAGGTATCTTCAGAGAGACCCACTAGAGAGCTGCTGATGCCAGTTTTAGAAGTCTCTGTGTTCTGAGCTAATGATTCCAAACATATTCACAGCTGAACTGTCAGGCAAGAAATGCTGAGTGAGGGACAATGAAAATAACGCTTCTGAGCTTTGCTAAGGCTGGCTGATACCTCTGAGTGCAGGTTTAGCTGGTCAGACCAGTTTGTAGCATGAAACATGTCTGTCCATCTAGCAATGTGCTGCGTGTTCCCTGCAGTAAGTAGCAGGTCAAACGTGTGGCCTGAAAAAGATCTTGCCCTTCATTCTGGGATGAAAATAGGCAGTAGGTTTTTGTTTAATCCCTTAAAAAAATAGTTGATTTGTCTTTTAACTCTAGTATGAGCCTGCAGAGGCCAAGAAGGAGCTTTGATCTCCCCTAAGAACACACCTGTTGTATAAATATATTTATAAATAAACATATGTACATATAAATATGTATTTGCATATAACATATTTGTAAAGCTATTTTAATAGAAATATATTTAATATAAATATATTTTAATGTAAATATATTTAGTATTGCATAAAGAAGAATTGCCAAAGAGCTTGTTTCTATTTCTTACCTCTTTCTGACAGGGAACTCCTTGGAGAATTACAGAACTTCGCCAGAGTTCATTTTACATCTCTCTAGCATTTGCAGCCTGTTTTGAAAAGTTTCAACACAAAACTCTAGACAAAAATACTCCCCCCAGAAAAACTAAAATGCAGAGAGTTTTAGCCAGCTGCACTAAGACTCTTTTCCCATCTTTTAAAATGAGACTCTCACGTTTGTGTTTGTGGTAGCAACAATCTCATAGTGCTCAGGGGTTATTACCACAGCAGTGTAAGAAGTCTTAGCAATTCTATTGTGGCAGTCCTTCCAACAGGCTGCATACTTCTGTAGGTGCTAGCTTAAAAGATCTGTTCACCACCTCATGGCCTTCCAAAACCTTCCAAGGATCTTCTTTCTTGACATAATTATTAAAACAAAAAAAGAAGGTACCTGGATTATTTTTGACAGCTCTTCTGTAAAAAGAGGATGATGACTCAGTGTAGAGCAAAACACTTCCTTCTGAAATCATTGCTAAGAGGTGTTGGGAAAAGAAAAGAAACAGTAGCAGAAAGTTGTAAAGAGGCACGTTTCTGCAGTGATCCCATCAGCTGCAGTGTTGTGTTCTTCAGAGGTGATCTTGGCCCAGTAGTCAGGAAACAGTCCCCCAAAAATGGTGTGAGCAGCAATGGCTGACTGCTCAGGCAAGGGGAAGCACCTCTGGGATGCTTTATTCTGAAAGCAGTTTCAGCCCTGGCCGCTGCTTGCAGCCAGGAATTTTGGAGCTTGCAGTCATGATTCTAGCACATGCTCCAAAACCAATGAGAGAGCAAGTTGAAGAGGTATTGTGTACAATTCATGTGTACATGAATTCAAAAGTCTTTTCTGCAGAAGTAAGAGCTAACTGTGGCAGGAAAATGTGGTTCTGCTTTCCTCTACAGTGCAATCCTGACTGTCCTGCCAAATTTTAATCCCAGCTCAAACATGATTTCCTTGTCTTCCAGCACTGGAGCATTGAAGATCCAGTTTTAAAAAACAAGAGATGCAGATGCTTTAGATTATTCAATGTCCTAATTATGTTTGTTTTACTTTTATTAGGTTTGAGGGTGAACATCATCTTTAGTGGAGAAATTACATCTGACAAAGTTCATCTTGCATCTTAGCTGATATCAAATACATCCCAACAATGGTGCTGATTGCTCAGCCAAGAAACAGTTCTTACTTGGAGCAAGCCTTTCTTGGAGGGGAGAACTAGCTGTCCTCTGACTATTCAACTTTCCTCAGGCAACCTCAGCAGCTTGACAGTTTTGGAATCTGTCCAAACTGCATTAGGCCACATCCACAAATTCTGAGTTTGTCATATTAGAGGCCTAGGCAGCACAGGTTAAATTGCATTAAAGATTGAATTGGCATCTTCAGATTAAACTTCAGAAAGTTCAGGAAAGAAGGTCCAAAATAAAAGTGGGGTTTATATTAAGGGTCTTCTCTTAAGGGTCTTTAATGGTGACTCTGAAAACCAAGTTTCTTCAGGTGGGTTTAGTAGCAGTATTTACCTTTCTGTTATTGGAGAAGGGCCATCTCCCTTATCAACCTTCACCAGAACTCTGACATAAAATTCCTGTGCTATTCCGAGCGAGGATTTGTGGCTTGGGTTTGTGGCACAAACAGATTTTGTTTGAGACACTTGGAAGGTTCTGTCTGTTGACCGACTGGACAGATGGGAAGATTCCAACATGATGACATTCAACAAGTCCAAGTGCTGGGTGCTGCACTTTGGCCATGGCAACCCCATGCAGAGCTACAGGCTGGGGTCAGAGTGGCTGGAGAGCTCCCAAACAGAGAGGGACCTGGGGGTGCTGATTGACAGCTGCCTAAACATGAGCCAGCAGTGTGCCCAGGTGGCCAAGAAGGCCAATGGCATCCTGGCCTGCATTAGGAATAGTGTGGCCAGCAGGAGCAGGGAAGTCATTGTGCCCCTGTACTCAGCACTGGTTAGGCCACACCTTGAGTCCTGTGTCCAGTTCTGGGCCCCTTAGTTTAAGAAGGACATTGAGACACTTGAACGTGTCCAGAGAAGGGCAACAAGGCTGGGGAGAGGCCTTGAGCACAGCCCTGTGAGGAGAGGCTGAGGGAGCTGGGATTGTTTAGCCTGGAGAAGAGGAGGCTCAGGGGTGACCTCATTGCTCTCTACAACTACCTGAAAGGTGGTTGTAGCCAGGAAGGGGCTGGTCTCTTCACTGTAGCAACCAGCACCAGAACAAGGGGACACAGTCTCAAGCTGCGCCAGGGGAAGTTTAGGCTAGAGGTGAGGAGTAAGTTCTTCACCGAGAGAGTCATTATTCATTGGAATGGGTTGCCCAGGGATGTGGTGGAGTCACTATCCCTGGAGGTGTTCAAGAGGAGATTGGACATGGCACTTGGAGCCATGGTCTAGTCATGAGGTCTGTGGTGACAGGTTGGACTCGATGATCCTCGAGGTCTCTTCCAACCTTGGTGATACTGTGATTAGAAATCCTTCTATTACCAGACCTGGGCTAGTACTTGGTGCCGTGGTCTAGTCATGAGGTCTGTGGTGACAGGTTGGACTGGATGATATTTGAGGTCTCTTCCAACCTTAGTGATACTGTGAAGTTCCTGAGAATTAGAAAACAGCAGATCATTTCAAAATATTAGCTTATAGAGGGGAAAACAGTTACATTTATTTATGGAGATGCATGCAGATGTGAGCATCACAGTACATTAAACAGCAGGAGAGGGACGGGAAAGGGTAATGGAGGTAATAGCAAGAAGAGTATCGCCCTCACTCACTTCTGTAGACCAGTTCTGCGTATAACTTTATGTTCTTAGTCATTTGAAGCAGTTAAAAATTCAAGCAGGTAGTATAAAATGTCATTTGAAAGTGCAGATTTGTTAATGTTTCATTTAGTATTTTTTTTTTTTAATAATTTGGATTCTGTTCCAGATTATTTACAGTCCCTCCTTCCAAATTTGTTTCCCTTTTATCCCTGTGAGCTTGTGCCCACACCGTTGCTCAGTACACACAAACGCTAATCTACCTTTGTGCACATGGAAAAGAGCTTTCCTGGCACTGAGTTGGAAACTCCTGTAGAATGCATTATTAATGGAAGAAGTCTCTCCCTTTAGAAAAGCCTATCATTTATGTGGTCGCCAGTGAGAAGGTTAGAGACAAACACAACGCTGTTTGGTAACAGTGTGGTCTTCAGAACACACAACAAACAACCTCAGATAGTGGAAGTGCATTAAAAAAAACAACCCCCAAACCCAACAACAAAACCCTTAAATTTTAGAAGCAATTTTCCTTCTCTGCACTCTGGTTGCATACACTAACATGATCTAATTATAATGTAACGGCAACTTCTTTTCTATTGCCCTGCTTGCTTTAATGCTCTAAATGCATTTCACTTGGCAGGTCTCTGCAGTGAGGTGAAAGCACGGTAACTATTCAGCTCCCTGTAGTGAATAATTCCCTACTTCTGCATTTGGCTTTCAAATGCTAGATCATGTACCTATGAAGTTCAGGGAGTGGAGCTGCGAGGAGAGTGGGTAGGGTGAGGCTGGTGTCCGTCTGTGTGTGCTTCAGCTGAATCTGACTGTGGCTCAGTAACAGAGCTTCAGCCCGGCTTCTGCTAAGTCTGCAGTGCTAAAATGTGCCTTTCGTTACACGTGCTGGTCTTGCAGACTCTGCTGAGCCTTATCAAACACAGCCAGTTGGTGCTGCTGGTATGAAAGCGCAGGGGAGCTCTCATGTGGAAGGTTAATGGAGTGTAATTAGAAAGAAGAATGAACTGCTCAACCACTCTATCTCACTCTACCTGCACTGAGAGTGACAAGTGCTCTGATCTTTTATAAACCCTAGAGCAGAGGTTTAACAGTCTAAAATTATGGCAGTATAACTGTCAAACAAGCAAGCACACTGTGAAGAAGTATTATGAACTTATGGGTAGGAATGTTTACATTCCCTTATGTGGTCTCAAGTACTTTTTATCATCCTGGTTGTTGTCCATATTGATGTAGTAGGTCTCAAATGCTTTTTCTTGTGAGGTGTCTCATCAGAGCCAGAAATATTTTTGTGTTTCATGTGTGGCTTTTTGGTGTCTGTGCCTCACACAGCTGTTACTTTGCAGGATGAAGTGATGGCACCATCCTAAGGCATTTTGAGACCGAGGAATTAAGCTTTCATAGAGAAGAGTTCTGGTGGGAGCAACAACAGCTTCTGGGGTTTACATTCTGGGAACGAACCAAAATCTGAGATTAGATATGAATGTCTGATCCTGTTAATTAAGTTAGTTGCTGTGTACAACTGTTGAAAACCATCCTGTTCATAAAATGTTGGGGGTTTTTTTGGTCTTTCATCTAGTGTGGTGTTTTGGTTGGGGTTTTTTGTTTGTTGGCTTTGGTTTTGTTTGTTTGCTTTGTTTTGATTGTGCTTTGGTTTGGCTTTTTTACTTTCAGCAAAATACTGATAAACTTTACTTGTGAGACTATACCTGGGAAGCAGAGGGAAAACACCACATGACAGATCCAAAAGGTGCAGAGGTTAACCAGGTTATTTTCCTGCATCTTAGAGGTCATTATATTCTACCTCAGTACTCCCACGTGGCATCTTCTGACTTCAGGGAGACTAGGACGGTTTGGTTATCAGGGCACTAAGTTTTTTTACTTCCCCACCATAGTGTTCCAGAAGACAGGTGGTGGATTAGGTTGCCAGTTATTCTGAAGGCCCTTGCAATGTCAGCAGGCTGATTAGGGGAAATTTGCCCAGCTAATCCTAGCAGGCAGTCCACATTCTGCATTGCAGTGAGAGGGGAAAAAACAGCATCCCAGCATGTCTGACCTGGGGAAAGTTTTTCCTGTTCCACGTCTAAAATCATCAAGAATCTGAATATGTAGACAAGACATACAATAAAAAGCAACAAATGAAGAAGAGAGACTTCCTTTGCTTAGCTTTTGGTTTTTTGAGCTGTGGCTTGTGTTGTGTGTTTTAGAGGAAGTTGAAAAAACAAGCTTGGGTACATCTGATTGTGTTTCTGGACTTACTTTGAAGAGCAAGGCTGTCTTTGTGCTGAGTGTCAGTGCTGGAGAAGCACGCTGGAACAGTGCTGGTAAGGGATCCCTGGTAAGGGATGTGAATGAGTGGAGGCTTCCCAGGTCCCATATCTCTCTTCCCCTCACATGTACTGTACAGTCTTCTCCAAAACTTAGATTAAGCATCTCCTTTAGAAAGCTGTATCACTTTGTCCTAAAGACTTTGAACCATGCTAGGCCATTACCTCTCGTATTAGGCTGTTCCAGCGTTTGACCATCTCTGCATCTTATTTCAAGGTTTTTTTATGCTAAGGTAGGTAGAAGGACAAAGACCCCCCTCCTTATGCCATTTAAATCAGGAGGCTAAGGAAGAACCATTGCTTTGTTTTTGAAGTGAGTCACTGTTGACTGATCCACAAACCTTGATACAACTGAAGACCAGCAATTTGGGTCTTGTGTGGTGATTTGATTTGATGTCTCGTCCATGAAGCAGGCATTTGTCTTTGTTTTGATCACGCTTGGCTGATGAAAGACAATAGTACAGCAGGTATATTTAGCTGGACAGAATGTCTGTGTCTGATACACTGTTCAAGTGACTGAGGAAAGGAAAAAATCTCTCATTCAAGCAAGGTGAAGCTATGACTTTTTGCTTTGATAACACACTCTGTCTATGGAGATCAACAGTGGATTGTGATGTGATGATATTAGTGGTGGGTTTTAACTGAGCTGGCACTAAACAGCATTTGTTTGGCAGTACAGGGAAAAAGCCTGTCTGCTGCTGTTAGTTTGTGAAGTTTGTAAAGCAGCCATGGAATTGAAGGGTGCTGTTAAGAACATCAGGGTAATCAACAGGTGATTGTGGAGTCTAGTTTTGAGCATCCAGATCTTTCTGCTCACGAAAGGAACAGGCTTGTGTTCTGTGGTGGAATGAAACCAGTCATCTTGCTTGATCCTTCTGCTCATGCATGAGGCGCCTGAGCCTGAACTCTTGTGTGTTTCCTTTCATGTGGAGGAGAGGAGGTGTGATTCAGTTGTGAGAATAGCTGTAGGATGCACAAGAATCCTGCTGAAGCTGATGCATTTTTAGTCAAGGGGACTGTGTTACTGTGCAGTAGTACACTATAGAATTACTTGAGGACTACCTTTTCTGCTTAGGTTATTAGAAAATATGAGGAGTGATCAGGTAAGAAAGTGGACTTCTATTTAGATTGATCGCTTCTGAAACATGAAGCAAGTTCACTAATTTAAATCCCTGCATTTGCTTAATTTAGATAAATTCACTTTAAAGGTTGTCACATTAGAAGGTAAATGAGAGTAGGAGAAGAGAAGCAGCAGGACTTCCCTGGCAGAGGTGTTTAGCTTAGGCGACTGGCTACTCTATATAGATGCAAATGGCTTTCCCATGGGAGTGGTTATTCCTGGGTGTTCTGCTGCACAGGAATAATAATCCACAGTGCTTTTTGCGATGGGATTTTACATCCCAAACTTCCATCCCTGGCAGCTTTTACAAGACCACGTTACACACTTCTGCAAAACAAAGTTCAGTCAGAGATCATCAAATCATGCTTTACACTGAAGTGCAAAAGAACCCTTGTTTCATTTCTGCACAATCCTGGTGTTTTGGTTTGGTTTGGTTTTGTGGTTTTATTTCCCTGAAACAGACAAATGGGGTTAGAAGAGTACAGGGAAAATGGGGTTAGAATCATACAGGGATAGGCAGGATAAAATTCAAATGAGCACCTTTTCCATGGATGTCAGCAGTTTCATTCTTCTTTTCATTTCTTCAGCCTTTTCATGTGGAGGTGATCCCCACGTCCTCTCACCAGTTTGTGTTTGCACTCAGAAGTCTTTCTGGGAAGCAGAAAAATCTAACCTAAACCAAAGCTCATGGAACTTTGAAAAAATTAATTTAGCTCCTTTCATTCTGTTCTTCCTTAATTACATTCAAAGTACTGCACTTAATTGTTTTTCCTGTTCTGTTTCGCCTGTTGTCATAACACTTAATTCCCCATTCATTAATTGCTTCATTGTTTAATTATTGTAGCTGTTCTCGCCAGTTTCTTTCTGTTAATGCAAGGGCTGGGGTAAGAAGGTAGGCATTGGATTTGTTTAATATGTAATCTACAGGAAAGCCTTGTATGTGTGCTGCTCCTACTGATTCAGTCTCTGTTCCCTGCTTCTTGCAAGAGTCACAATTCTAAACCAGGAAGAGAGTGGTGCAGAAGGCGTTTGGCAGTACAGCATCCCCTTCCAAAAATTAATTGGTCTTGTGGTGCAGCAACTGGTAAAAGACACAGCACTGAAAATAAAGCAGCCAAGCACAACGGCACAGCAGCTATTTTTGGATGTTTTCATTGATAAGTTTTGCTATATTTTTGAATAAATAATAATAATAATAATAATAATTTAAAAAATCAGCATTCTCCCCTGTAAAGAGTAAATGAATGAAGGTTCAGGACTTCCATAATTCACTTCTGAACGATTTCTAGCCATTTCAAGGAGTGTTTATCGTAAAAGAAAGATCCCATGCTTATTGAGATGTTTGTATTCATATGTAAACTGTGTGTCTGTTTCAGAATCACACCTGGAATCAGTCATAGAATCGATAATGTTGGAAAAGACCTCAGAGATCGTCAAGTCCAACCTATCACCCGACACCTCACGACTAACTAAACCAGGGCTTCAAGTGCCACGTCCAGGCCCTTTTTAAACACCTCCCAGGGATGGTGACTCCACCACCCCTCTGGGCAGCCCATTCCAATGGCCATATAGTCCAATGACCTGTAGTAACTATCTTTAGTAGTCTAAAATGTAGTGAAGCATAGTACGTTTAATAGCGTTTAATGGTGGCCAGTCACCAGTGGCGTGCCCCAGGGATCAGTGCTGGGCCCCATCCTCTTTAATATCTTCATTGATGATCTGGATGAGGGAATTGAGACAGTCATCAGCAAATTTGCAGATGACACCAAGTTAGGAGCAGATGTTGGTCAGTTAGAGGGCAGAAGGGCTCTGCAGAGGGACCTCAACCAACTGGACAGATGGGCAGAGTCCAACAGGATGGCATTCAACAAGTCCAAGTGCCAGGTGCTGCACTTTGGCCACGGCAACCCCATGCAGAGCTACAGGCTGGGGTCAGAGTGGCTGGAGAGCTCCCAAACAGAAAGGAACCTGGGAGTGCTGATTGACAGCCGCCTAAACATGAGCCAGCAGTGTGCCCAGGTGGCCAAGAAGGCCAATGGCATCCTGGCCTGCATTAGGAATAGTGTGGCCAGCAGGAGCAGGGAAGTCATTGTGCCCCTGTACTCTGCATTGGTTAGGCCACACCTTGAGTCCTGTGTCCAGTTCTGGGCCCTTCAGTTTAAGAAGGACATTGAGACACTTGAACGTGTCCAGAGAAGGGCAATGAGGCTGGGGAGAGGCCTTGAGCACAAGCCCTGTGAGGAGAGGCTGAGGGAGCTGGGGTTGTTTAGCCTGGAGAAGAGGAGGCTCAGGGGTGACCTCATTGCTCTCTATGACTACCTGAAAGGTGGTTGTAGCCAGGAAGGGGTTGGTCTCTTCTCCCAGGGAACCAGCACCAGAACAAGAGGACACAGTCTCAAGCTGCACCAGGGGAAGTTTAGGCTGGAGGTGAGGAGAAAGTTCTTCACTGAGTCATTCATCATTGGAATGTGCTGCCCAGGGAGGTGGTGGAGTCACCATCCCTGGAGGTGTTCAAGAGGGGATTGGATGTGGCACTTGGTGCCATGGTGTAGTCATAAGGTCTGGTGACAGGTTGGACTCGATGATCCTCGAGGTCTCTTCCAACCTTGGTGATACTGTGATACTCTTTTTAATGTCAAAAAAGCTCTCTGCACCATAGCAATGCTATGTAACAATATTTGCCTGACCAAACAGCATAGTAGATTTTTTTACTGAATGAAAAATTAATATATTCATAAAATACCAGGTTGGAAGGGACCTCAAGGATCAGCCAGTCCAACCTTTCAGGGTAAGAATATAGTTGAAATGAGATGGCCCAGCTCCCTGTCAAGCTGGGCCTTGAAAATGTCTAATGTAGGGGAATCCACCACCTCCCTTGAGAGTTTATTCCAATGTTTAATAGTTCAAATAATTACTGAATTCTGTTTTACACAAGGTGCCCTGTGTCACATTCAGTAATTACATTAAACATACTAAGGCTGCAAAGCAAGCTCATGAGTTTAGGCTGTACCAGAATTAACTGTTCTGCCTTGGTGCCATCTCTAGTGCTCATTGGTATCTTCACAGAATCACACAGAGTGACAGAATGTTAGGGATTGGAAGGGAACTCAAAGGATCATCCAGTCCAAACCCTCTGTCAGAGCAGGATCACCTATACCAGATCACACAGGACTGCATCCAGATGGGGCTTGAATATCTCCAGAGAGGGAGACTCCACAACCTCCCTGGGCAGCCTGTTCCAGTGTTCTGTCACCCTCATAGTGAAAATTTTTTCTTCATGTTTCCATGTTTCTGTGCCTCAACTTTCACCCATTGCCCCTTGTCCTGTCAATAGGGAATCACCAAGAAGAGCCTGACTCCATCCTCTTGGCACTCACCCTTTACATATTTATAAACATGAATGAGATCACCCCCTAGTCTCCCCCAAACTAAAGAGCTCCAGATCCTTCAATCTCTACTTGTAAGGATGATGTTCTACTCCCTTAATCATTTTTGTGCCTCTGTGCTGGAGTCTTTCAAGCAGCTCCCTAAGGTCCTTCTTGAAATGAGGGGCTCAGAACTGGACACAATATTCCAGATGCACCATCACTGGAGGTGTTTAAGAAGAGACTGGATGAGGTACTTGGTGCCATGGTTGAGTTGATTAGATAGCTTTGGGTGATAGGTTGGACTCAATGATCTTGAGGGTTTTTCCCAACCTGGTTAATTCTGTTCTGTTCTATTCTGTGTGCTCACCAGGGCAGAGTAGAGGGGAAGGAGAACCTTTCTCGACCACAGCCCTTCTAATACATCCCAGAATGGCATTGGCCTTCTTGGCTACATTGCACATCTTCCCCTCTTGAACACCTCCAGGGATGGTGACTCCACCACCCCCCTGGGCAGCACATTCCAATGACGAACGACTCACTCGGTGAAGAACTTTCTCCTCACCTCCAGCCTAAACTTCCCCTGACACAGCTTGAGACTGTGTCCCCTTGTTCTGGTGCTGGTTGCCTGGGAGAAAAAACCAACCCCTTCCTGGCTACAACCACCTTTCAGGTAGTTGTAGAGAGCAATGTGGTCTCCCCTGAGCCTCCTCTTCTCCAGGCTAAGCAACCCCAGCTCCCTCAGCCTCTCCTCACAGGGCTGTGCTCAAGGCCTCTCCCCAGCCTCATTGCCCTTCTCTGGACACCTTCAAGTGTCTCGATGTCCTTCTTAAACTGAGGGGCCCAGAACTGGACACAGGACTCAAGGTGCGGCCTAACCAGTGCTGAGTACAGGGGCACAATGACTTCCCTGCTCCTGCTGGCCACACTATTCCTAATGCAGGCCAGGATGCCATTGGCCTTCTTGGGCACCTGGGCACACTTCTGGCTCATGTTTAGGCAGCTGTCAATCAGCACCTCCAGGTCCCTCTCTGTTTGGGAGCTCTCCAGCCGCTCTGACCCCAGCCTGTAGCTCTGCATGGGGTTGCCGTGGCCAAATTCAACCCCCGTCAGTGTTGGTTTTGTGGTATCAAACATCTGCACTGCAAGGCTGTTTCATACTTTTCTGTCTCATTTTTAGAAGTTTTTTATATTTTTGAAGACTTTGGAAGGTTACAAGGAGACCCTGCATTAGCTGTGCAGGCTTTTCTGAGTGTGTTTCCTGGCTGAAGAAGACAATGTGTCACCCAATATAACAGAGGATCTGGTACTGTAGAAACCGTTGTACTCAGGGAACCACTTTTGTTATTGATCGATCGATTAACGTGGCAATAACGCTTACCTGATAATGTTATACTGAAACCTTGCTAAGCTTTAAGTTTGCTCCAAGGACTTTCCTTATCTTCCAGCAACATATTCTTGATAGTTTTTAATAGGAGTGCAGAGAGGACACCTTTTGGCACAGATACATGGCCAACAAGTCGTAGAGGCAGGTTTTCTGCTTAATCAAACCAAAATAATCTTCTAATGCTGTGTTAAGATCTGGCCTGTGGCATGAATGAGAAAGTGGTATCACTGAATGTCACAGTATTGATTACAATTATTGCCTTTAAGAAAGGGTCATATAAGATGTCTAGGGCTCGGTGAACGGCTCGTGATGAGATTAGCGATAAAGATGTCAAGCCAGCAAGAGCTATGAGATTATGTAGTATCCTCACAGGGCACCACTCAACAAATGCAGTTTGAAGTAGCCTGATAGTAAGTATTGCAGAGGGCTAGCAGTTACTTTTTGGGTAGAATAGAGTTTGGAGGAAGGGATGTGATCATTAATCTCTTTCACATTCTGGATGCAAAGAAGATTGGCACTTGGCTCTGAGGAGAGTTTGGTAAACTTGAAAGACAAATGCCTTTCCCGTATCTGTAGCTGGAAAGGCAACTATTTTAGGAATGTGGGGAGAATTAGAGCTTTGGGATGTGCAGGAAGCCATTCTATTGTGTTTGTGATGATGTGTTTATGACTGAGTTAATGCCAATTTAGGATTTTGAAGTTGTCAGTAAGATTTTAATAAAATATTCTTAAATAAGAGTGGGAAGGGGAAATGGCAGTGATTACATTTAAAATGAGGAATAGTTCTTAAGGCTTCTGTGGTAATTTTAGGTAACCTCAGTCTCACTGGCAGTCAGTCTCTAAGGCACGTAGGACTTCATACCAGCCTTGGCAAATGTCAATCATGCAGACTGTACTTTCTGCAGCACAAACCGCCTTCGAAGTTGATTAAGAACAGTCAAATAACTGAAGAACAATTCTAAAATAGGCTTTTAATGAAGTATCAAGTCTGACAAGTGTTTCTTTCACACTGCCCTCCTGTTTAATCCCCTGCAAGTCAAGGCTCTGCCAGCCTTGCTGCAAACAGACCTGTGTCAGGGCTCTTATGCAGTTGCAGAGCAGTGGTTCCAGCGGGACGCCGTGCAGGAGCCATTCAGTGTCAGACCAACGGCGTGGGTTGAGACCACGCAGAGGAGGATGCAGCAGCAGCGGGTAGTGCTGAAAAGGGGTGTCGATCTGCTCTTGGTTCCTGTGTAGGTGCAACCCTGAGAACCTCCCCTGGGTTTTGCTAATTAGGCTCACTCACTTTGGACTGTGTTGTTCCGGCTCCCTTTTAATAGCTGCTAACAAATGGAGAATCTCACCAGCCTTGCAGGTAGTAAAATGATCTCCGTAGTTTGATTGTGGTACTTTCACTGACAGTTGGTAGAAGCAGCTTCATAAACCACGTAAGCAATTGGCATGCACGGCAAACTTCAGTTTTACTCTCTGAATCTTAAAAGCATTAGATGTTTCTTCCAATTTAATATCTGCATAATGGATATGGATGGCAGGATGTGCTGCTGCCAGGCAGCTCTCAGCAGCCTCTAGCAGGCTAGCGTAGACTTCCAGAGCAACGGCATTTTTCCACTCACGTTATCCATCTTGTGCCAAATATGCTGAGCCTCACTTTTTGCACAAGGCACTAATAAAAGTTGTGCTTCAGACCTGTTCTTCCCCAACTCTGCACGCCGTGTTTCGGGCCCGGGGGTGGAACAGGCGGCATGTGAATGCAATGTGACTCACCTCGCTCCTGCTCCTCTGCTCCCGTCCTCGCTGGCTCTCGCCCTGCCGTAGCAGGATAGCAGAGGAGTCTTCCAGCCTGCCTCTCCCTCACCTCTCTCTCCTTTTAGTTTATTTTATTGTTTTTTTTAAATCCTTTCACTATTGTTCTTCCCATTGTAAAGGGCAAGATGGAAATTAATTCTTGGGCCATTGCAGCTGATTTCCTCCAGTTAGGGAATCAATAGAAGAGCGCTGTTCTCACTGAATTCATACAGGCAGCTGTGGAAGACAAAATCTCCCTTCCCCTTCATGCCGGGTACAGTAATTCATTAGCCTCCTGTGCAGTGCTTGCAGTCCATTTTTTGGCAGGTATTCCATAGGCATGTTCCATTATTTCCTCTCTTACTTTGCTTCACTCCCCTCTCCTCTGCCTCGGGTTACTCTCTGGAAATGCTTTTTTCCCATCTCTTGTTTCTGCTTGCTGACATGGCACTTTGGTTTGCATGTTAATGTGGCTGATGTTTTCAGAAAGCAATTTTAAATGATGGTTCAGTTATTGCATATATGAATGAGCTGATAGACACAGGCCGTTTAAAACTATGTATAATACTTGCATTGGAGAAATGCCTTCTACACTCCTGTTATTTTCTCCTCGTTGTAGAAGGGAACAAACAATTTGCAGCTCTTAGGCTTTGAAAGCTTTTAGCACTTTTCTAGCTGCACTGTAAGATAGTTCCTTCACGCTGCCATCCGTTACCAATTCCCTGAATTTTCCGTGAGCTGGGGCCTGTGTTTCCCTTGTTGTCAGAGCTGAGGGTGCATCCCCAGCTAGGGTTGTGGCTTTTGCAGAAGCCAGGCAGACCTCCTTCTGTGCACCTCTTGAGTTGCTGAATGCAGGCTTGTGCAAAAAGGTCAGTCATGTGAGCTCACACATTTCAGGCTTAGGAAACAAGGGTGATTTTTCTGTCGTTGCTTGTATGTTTTCTGTGGTTTTATTCAAGTTCCAGTTCTCAATTCCAGCAGATTGGAACCCTGTGCCTTTTGTTAGCTTCAGCTGGGCTAGAGGTACGCTTTCCGTGCGTGGGGCACTGTGCAGTTTTCACTCATCATAAGCAAGGTACTTGGAATCAAGAGCCTACAGTGTGTCCATATGAACTATGCAGAGAACAGATATTTTCTGAGCTGAAACTTCCGTAATCCTGTGTGAAAGATACATGAGGGGAAAAAACTCTTTCAGTTGGTTGTAAATGGTTGAATTCTTCTTTTTGTTTGGTTGGGGTTTTTTTTTGCTGTTGTGGGTTTGTTCTTTGTTCACTCTGTTTTGTGTACTGTGTCTTAATACTAATGTGTCAAAACAAAAATCCAAACCTACAGTATTGTTAGAATGACTATTTTTGACTTTTCCTTACCATGTAAATGGAACTGCTTGGGTCAGCCCATGGTCAGCCCCTAGCTCTCTGGTGGAGGCTTCCTGACCATTTATTTTTCCATTAGAGCTTTCTGAGTCAACCCCCTGTCATGTCTGTTGACTTCATTGTCCTTTTCCAAAGCCAGCCTTATCACATAACTTTTTGGACTGTGTGTATGTTTGTGATCAAGGGGGATTATGTGTATGTCTGAACTGTTTTAAACCTGTCCTACTTTGGGAGTTGTTGAGTTACTAAGTATACATAATGGCCACCAGGAGAAAAAACGTCTCTTTTAAAATAATTTCAAACTTCACAGAGGCTATAATGTAATAAGAAGCCTTCAAGCTGTGAGAATTAAGTGTTTCCTTCCCATATAGGTAGCCCTATCATATTTTCTTCCAGGGGACACTAATATTGAACAGAATGACCATACATCCATGCCCTTCCTGTGCCCCATATTCACTCGAGCTGGCTGTCTCTCCACCCATTTTCAATGCCTGGTGAAAACTGGTGCCCCCATTGCCTTGAGGTCGGCTCTGGGGCTTCAACCTAAAGTTCTTTTTGGTCACTGTTTAGGAATGTTGCACGTTTGAAGGAGTCAGAAACTGGAATCTGAGTGCTAGCTAACATGTCTCGAGTGAACGCCGCTTAATGAGGTCTTGCAGTGGTTTGTGAATAGGCTGAATTTTGGTGGGTGAGTTTCTGCAAGGACAGCAGTGTCACCCTGCTGGGCAGCAGTCCTCTGTGGCCTATTTTGACCCTGTGCCTGTTAGATAACACCGCTACGTAAAACTCCAACCAGAGAAATCCCACTCAGCTTTGGGAGCAGTTCTTTCTTCAGTTCTTTTTAGCTGTTCTTATCCTCTCTAACGTGTGCAGCGAAATAACTGTCCTCAATTCTGTTTCTGTTTGTCCGGTAGAAAAGAGTGGTGGAGCAGCTTCGAAAGAATTTGATAGTCAAGCAGGAACAGCCAGACAGTAAGTTTCAAATACAGCCCTTGGCACAGTCAGAAAACAAACTGCAGACACCGCAGCCGCAACCACTACAACAGCTCCAGCAGCATCACCATCAGCAGCAGCAGCAGTCTACTGCACCCTCTCCAAACGTCATTGGATCACAGGTAAAAATCTCCACGATACATCTTGTCCTTGCTAAAGGTGATGTGCACTTAAAAAAAAAAGATACCACAGTGCAAGGAGAAAATCAACAAACTTTTACTGACTCCTGTTAGTGAACTAATACGAATTTCACCTCCTATGCATACGCAGGTATGGGTCTTGTGGGGGTTTTTGGCAATAACCTCCTGCCTGAGTCAAAAAACCCCACAACTTTTATGTGGTGTTTAAAAGTCAAATCGTAACTTCATGGAAAATAAGGGTGCCAATATCACCTTTCTTAAAGTCCTTTCTTAAAACAGATGAAAGATTAAAACCTTTCTTAAAAACAGGTGAAAGTTTAGCACGTTAATCTGTCTTTTCCAAAGGGGCATGAATGATGTCTGTCCATACCCAGTCTCAGGAAGCAGTAAAGACTTAGCACACCCTGCAGATGTATGATTAAAAGACTTTATTTCTAAAGGACTATCAGAGTTCTCACTGTATCTGTGAACAGAATTAAAAAAACTCAATTCCTTCTTCTTCCTTGGTTCTTTCTAAGCAGGTATGGTATCAAATAATAGCTGAGTTTGCAAGGATTTGTTTGTAAGTGTACAATGCTAATTGCAAAGTTTGAGTTTTAGGAAGTAGTGCCTTTGCTGGGAGGGTATACTGAATTTCAGTGCAGTGTAGACTTAGAGAGACATAATCCCAGATCTCACCAGGGAAAGTGGTCTGCTTCTACTGTGAGCAATAACCCAAGTTTCTCCTGTTCAAATATGTAGAATCCTAGCAGCTAGACCATGCAGGGAGGTGTTTCATAAAAGGAAGTGTACATGAGATCTTTTTTTTTCCCTGTTGATGGAGTTGCAGCAACTCATGCATACCTGGACAGGCAGGTGGCAGAATTCACCCACAGAGTTTGCTTTATGCACTTTGCATCAGAGCTGTAGCTTTGACCTGTTGTGAGTCTTGTTTGCCCTCTCTCCTGGTCAAAATGGTTGGGCTGTCAGGTCTCTCATTACCTGGAGCACAAGCCCTATGACGAGAGGCTGAGGGAGCTGGGGTTGCTTAGCCTGGAGAAGAGGAGGCTCAGAAGATACTTTATTGCTGTCTACAACTACCTGAGGGGAGGTTGTAGTCAGGTGGGGCTTGGTCTCTGCTCCCAGGCAACCAGCACCAGAACAAGAGGACACAGTCTCAAGCTGTGCCAGGGGAGGTTTAGGCTGGATGTTAGGAAGTACTTCATAGAAAGAGTGATTGGCCTTTGGAATGTGCTGCCCGGGGAGGTGGTGGAGTCACCATTGCTGGAGGTGTTTAGGAGGAGACTTGATAGGGTGCTTGGTTGCATGGTTTAGTTGGTTAGGTGGTGTTGGATGATAGGTTGGATGCAATGATCTTGAAGGTCTCTTCCAACCTGGTTAATTCTATTCTACCTCAGCAAGCTGTTTTGTATGCAGTCTACCAATGTGTTTGTGAGTCTTAAGGTAGTTGTGTTTTTGAGAAAAGAGCACCAAAGAAATGAAGCAAATTTACTAAGGAAAAGACATTTCTGAACAACAAGATCAACATCAGAGCTAAAACAGAACACAGAACTAAATACGACTGTGGCTAAAAAATTTATGGGCAAACAAGTGGATCACTCTTTGCTGTGTCACTGATCTCTGTTTTTCAGTCAGGGAGCATAACTGCAGAAGCAGTTTCTTGTGTTTCTTCGTATCCCACACTTGGCATTCGTGCTTTAACTTCCAGGTCATTTCCTGGGTTGTAAAAATTGAGGTTTTGTTCAAAGTTAAAGAGCCCTCTAGTGAAACAGTAAAAAACTGCTACAGCCTTCCGGCTCTCATCAATACAGTTGTGCTTGGAAAGCAGTGACACACTGAAAGGCAGCTCAGCCTCCTGTTCAAGTAAATAGACCAGCTTTTCTCCTTAACACTTTGCTGGTTTTGTTGATGTTGGTTGAATGGTGAAGTAGCCTCACTCTGTGCACATTTTGCATGTAAGGTTGCGCTTCTGTCCTGTTGTCCTTCAATTCTCTTGTCAGCAAAGTCAAACCTTTTGACTTTCCAGACTAGAACGCTTTTTTGCTGCCTACTTTTGTAAACAACACATCTTTCAGAGGTGTGTCACCAAAGAGAGTGCTTTTAATGGTTCCTCAGCTTTTCAGAGTTTAGGAATCAAGGTATATATGCTGCCTTAATAATGTCATTTTGTTACTGTAGTTCAGTAAGGAGGGCTTTTAAATAAGGCACCAAAGCCTGCTGAAAGGTGATATTATTGCAGTGGTGTTGTTTGAAATAATGCAGAGGTACTGTGAATGCCACTTCAGCGTGAATGCATGCACTGAAAACTTCTTTAGTTTTAATTACCAAGGTAATTAATGCTTAGCAAAGCAAGAGGAATATTCAGGCCTTGTGATCTACTGACCGAAACTCTACTCTTGGTGCTTACAGACTTACTAGAACCCTTTGAACGAGTCACAGTCTTGTGTTACATGATGGATTACTCTTTTCTTTAAGCTGTTTATGGATGAATGTAGTGCTTGTGAAACTGATCCCATGTTACATCTCATTGAAAAGCATGAATGGTGTTACTGCATTGGGGAAATGGAGCCTCTTGCTTTGGAGAAGACGCAGCAGAGGTCGATAAGCTGCTGAATCTCAGCTAAAAAGTTAAGGGAATTGTTCATTTTGATACAAGGGAAAGTTAATTATGTCTGGATTTTGTATAACTGTATAAAATTGAAGCAGGAATTTTCCTTGGCTTTATCCAGTGTTTGAATACTGTTTTCACACTTGCGTGTAATGAACAGTTAGGGGATATAGTTTAAGCATTGTGAAATTAGAGGCATGAAGGTAAACTGCATTTTTGCTTAAGGAAATAATATTGGTGAAAATACAGAAGAATCCAACTGGAAATATATTTGCATTACTTTATTAGAAGGAGGAGAAAGGTCTTGTGTGATTAAAGTCAAGCAGTCTAAATCAGGCATGTTCAGAACGTGAAAAAGACCACTCGATCCCTGGTTCTCCATTTTTTCCTGTTGTGAGCCCAGCACTGACATCAGGAAGGGGAATGGTGGTTATCTCATACTGAGAGCATTTGCTCATGCCACAAATTGCTTGGAAGAGGCAGTGCTGTTTGTAGAAGGAATTTTTTACACCAAAGAGGAAAGAAATAAGCTCACTTGTGAGTTTTCTGTGCACGTTGTGTTCTGGTTTTCTACGGAGGCTCTCCTGCCTTGTTGCTTTTTGAATGAGATTCAGAATTGCCTGTTTTCCTTAACCCCTTAGAAGACAATACTTTTTACAACACAACTATGAAATTAGAGTTGTTTTCACTTTGGAATTTATGGGCATGGAGTGTTCAGGCATTTCAGATAAATGCTGGCATTAACTGATTGAAAATCACTCTCTTAAAAACAGACCAAGGGCAATCACAGTGTCAAACATGCGTTCCAAACCCAGCTCATTCCACAGAAGTCACACTTAATTACTTGCATCAGGACAGACTGACAGCCAACTCTCACAACTTCAGGCTGATCCTGCCGATGGTGCTTGTAGGAAAGAAAGTTAAGGGCTAAATAACTATGCATGGGGAAACCTGAAAGGTGGATCCCCCCAAATCAAAATGCATTTCTCTTCTTAAAGGAACCAGTTTATGGATGTGTTTTCCCTGCTTCCTCTGGTTGTGAGGATCTCTGGAAATACAGTCTCTATTTGAAAACTCGAGGTTTAATTGGTGAGAAGCTGGCTTGCTGGTATGCTTCATAAACCTCCACCTTGTAGGTTTGATACTGATAGTACATGTCTGTAAGCAATACAAAACTGGAAGATCCAAAAATTCATTTGCTGGAACTAACACTTGTCCTTTTCTCAAGAATTTGTTTTGAATCAGTCTGTAATGCTGCAGGTGATTAAAAAAGACCCAGCCAGTGCCTCAGATGACAGTCCTTTCTAGCTACTCAGTTTTCAGAGGCATGAGCTAATGTGCTTGCCTGAACAGTAGCTGGATAGACTCAGTGCTGCCTTTTCTTTCTCTTGCTCTCTATTGTTTCTGACTAACCAACCCACGTCCTGTCTGATAACGGAGTGTCTCTGTCTCTTACAGTGTATTTTCTGTTTCCCTTAGAAAACTGTAACTACAGCTTCTATGATCACCACTAAGACACTACCTCTCGTCTTGAAAGCAGCAACTGCGACCATGCCTGCCTCTGTTGTGGGTCAGAGACCTACCATTGCCATGGTTACTGCTATCAACAACAATCAGAAAGCAGTCCTCAGCACTGATGCGCAGAATGCACCAGTCAACCTCCAGACAACAAATAAGGTCACTGGGCCAGGAGCTGAGGCAGTCCAAATAGTGACAAAAAACACAGTAACTTTGGTAAGCGTTTCGTCTGTTTGCCCTGCAGATAGAGTGTGGTCTGTTGGAAAAAAAGTAGAGTCAGTAGAATAGTAGGGACATGTGGTGAGTCTCCACCAGTTGGCATTGTTAAAATGATAGTCTAAAAGCAAAGTGTTTACTGTCTACATGGGTTGTTACTGTTTTGCTCTAAGGAATGACTGCTACCCATCACCTCTGTCTAAAGTTTCCCCTGCTAGTGATTGTTAGTGACAGGGAAGTAACAATCGTTTCACCCCTACCTCATCTGTGTGGCTGTGTTCTGCAGAATTCCTACTTGTTTCTTTGGTGAGGGAGATGTCAGGCTTCCTTCATGTGATCAGTTGGAGCTTTCATCTTAGATTTTTTTGAGTCACTCTCTCTTGTTCCCTTTGCATGATAAAGCCTCTGGTATTAGACACGTTACTGAATTCTGCCCGCTGCCGTGTCTTCACTCGCCACTTTCTCGTGCACGTACACAGATCATGTTTCTCCAATCATTTATTTTGGAAAGTGCCTTGATTACATCACACAGTCCTTCCCAGAATAGTTTGCCACCTAGACACAAAAGAAGCAATGTTGTCGAATTGGGTTATAAAGGCTTCTTGGCCTGGGGACCAGGCGTAGTGTAGCAACACGACAGGGAAAATTTACTTCTGGAGTAAAGGCTGCAGCTTCACTAAACATAAATTAAATGCATCGTTGTTTAAAACTGCAGTTTAGTAATGCAAAAGGAAGTAATTTTGCTTCCTAATGAGGCATATGTTTGCTGTCAGAATAGAGAAGGCTGTTTGAGTGGAGCTTTTTCTACTGTTCTCTTTTCCCATGTCATCCCTTGCACCACTCTCACCTGTCCTTTGTGCCTGTGCTTTATTTCTCTGCTGAATAACTTCGGTTTGAGGAGAGGATTGTATTTTAATAATAGCCCATGATTTATGTTTCTGTAGCAAATTGCATCAAAAATCTCAAGACTATTTTCCCAAGCATTAATTAATCAGTGCAAGGCCTTTTTGAAGTAAATTGCAATTGTATGTGGGTGGACAGAAGTAAGGAAGAGTGGAAACTAACGTGGACATTAATTTCAGAGAATCTCGCTGGGTACTCAACTCAGGGTAGCTAATAGTGCTCTTCAGAGGTTAATCATGTGGCAGCTTCGTCCAACTGCTTTCACTTAGGGAAGTACTTAGGATGCTTTAAAATCAGATCTTAATTGTTTCAAATCAATGGCCTCCTCTAGAACATTTCAGGTTGTGTTTTTAGAGCTCCTCACAGTGTCATGACTCTTGCTGAAGGAGTTGCCTCTTCCCTATCTTCTCCGTCCGTGCGAGGCGTTCTTTCACTCTATATGCCATTTAGTGTGAAAGGACTGTGGTTCATGTAGCTGAGCATCAAAAGCCTGTTACTATTCTTAACTGTTAAAACAAATAGGTTATTTCATTATCTCAAAGTGCAGTGGTTTTAGATTGCAGAGCACAGTAGTTAGTAGAGTTGCACTGAAAGGCAAGGTACCTTCAATTTAGGAAGCAAGGTGTGTAGGGACTGAAAAGTGAGATTAGCTCTGTCTGTAATACATTTCTAATGAGGAACCTATTACTGTGAAAAAAATTATTTACAGAGTGGAAAACTGGGGGGATCAGGGCTGCAAATACATTCAGGATGTTGATTTTGGTGAGCAACTTCAAAGCTCTTCTCCTCTCACTGCCATTCCTTATGTTCTCCTAGCAGGTTCAGGCTACGCCACAGCCCATAAAAGTGCCGCAGTTCATCCCTCCTCCCAGACTTACTCCTCGTCCTAATTTTCTTCCACAGGTGAGTGCTCAGAAAACAAGCACTAGAAGAAAGAGCTCAGTTATTAGCATAGGTAGGAGATGCTTCCTAGGAACACCATTTTGTCAGTCTTTGTTGGTGACCTGGTGGGGGAGGCAATACATTCTCCACATGTTCGCAGGTGATGCTGAACCTGAGGGTGCTGTCAATACTCCTGAGGGAAGTGCTGACATTCGGGTGGCCCTGGACAGGGCAGAGGAATCCCAGCAGAAATCCCAGCAGAAATCCCTCGAGCTTCAGCACAGGAAAAGGCAAAATCTTGCATCTGAAGTGGACTAACCCCCTGTGTAGGAACAGGCTAGGAAATGGCTGGCTGGGGAGCAGCACTGCTTAAAAGGTCTTGGTTGATGGTAGCTAAAACTAGTGGTGTGCTCTGGCAGCAACAAATCCTAGCAGCATACTGGGCTGTACCAGCAGGACCACAGCCAGCAGGTTAAGGGAAGAGATTATCCACCTCTCCTAAGCAATCATGAAATTGAATCTGGTACACAGAATGCAGTTTTGTATCCCCTGGTTGACAAACCTGAATGAATCCAGGGAAGGAAGGCCACTAAGATAGCTGGCAGCTGGAATATATGACCTACAAGGGCAGGTTGAGGGATCCGGGCTTGTTCAGTTTGAAGAAAAGGGTTTGGGGTCACCCCACAAGGAAATTAACAAGAAGATAAAGATGTAGGTGCTTGACAGGAGAATCACAGACTGTGATCTGTAACAGAGAAAGGTTAGACTGCATATAAGGAAACAATTATCTCTTTGAGAACAATTAAGAGTGGAAGAAGCTTCCCAGAAACATTGTGGAAGCTCTGTCAGTGAAGTTTTACAGGACATATCTGGACAAAGTACTGAGCAACCCAGTCTAAATTTAGTGGTGGCCTTGCTCTGAGCAGGAGATTGAATTAGAGACCTCCTGGGCTGCCTCTCAACCTGCATGAGTAGGTAATTATGAATTTCTCATATGCTGATCATCTGAGAAATCAGATTAAATGGAACAGGTGTCAGCAAAATCAAAGTGTCACCCAAGGCCTTAAATTGCTCTAATTGTTGTTTGCTGCTCATGAGCAAAGAAATGAAAAACGAGATGTCTCTGGAGACAGTTCCCAAGTATTTCTGTATTGCAGCAATGAATGACCTCTGGTGAGCAGTAAAACTTGTGGTTTACTTGATTATTTTTTTTCTTCATGGTTTGGGAAAGACACAGACTGCTTCTTCATTTAAAAAAACATCTTAGCAGAACCTGATGCTCTTTAATATCTTTATCGACGATCTGGATGAGGGCATTGAGTCTGTCATCAGTAAATTTGCAGACAATGCCAAGCTGGGGGCAGGAGTTGGTCTGCTGGAGGGTAGAGAGGCTTTGCAGAGGGACCTCGACAGGCTGGACAGATGGGCAGAGTCCAAGGGCATGAGATTGAACACATCCAAGTGCCAGGTTCTGCACATTGGCCACAGCAACCCCATGCAGTGCTACAGGCTGGGGTCAGAGTGGCTGGAGAGCAGCTAGGCAGAGAGGGACTGGGGGTGCTGGTCAATGGTAGGCTGAACATGAGCCTGCAGTGTGCCCAGGTGGCCAAGAAGGCCAATGGCATCCTGGCCTGTATCAGGAACAGTGTGGCCAGCAGGAGCAGGGAGGTCATTCTGCCCCTATACACTGCACTGGTTAGGCCACGCCTTGAGTCCTGTCTCCAGTTCTGGGGCCCTCAGCTTAGGAAAGATGTTGACTTGCTGGAATGTGTCCAGAGAAGGGCAACAAAGTTGGTGAGGGGTTTGGAACACAAGCTCTGTGAGGAGAGGCTGAGGGAGCTGGGGTTGCTTAGCCTGGAGAAGAAGAGGCTCAGGGGTGACCTTATTGTTCTCTACAACTACCTGAAGGGAGGTTGTAGACAGGTGGGGGCTGGTCTCTTCTCTTCCAGGGGAGGTTCAGACTGGATGTTAGGAAGAAATTCTGCAGAGAGAGAGTGATTGGCCATTGGAATGTGCTGCCCGGGGAGGTGGTGGAGTCACCATCGCTGGAGGTGTTTAGGAAGAGACTTGATAGGGTGCTTGGTTGCATGGTTTAGTTGATTAGGTGGTGTTGGATGATAGGTTGGACGCAATGATCTTGAAGGTCTCTTCCAACCTGGTTTATTCTATTCTATTCTATTCTATTCTATTCTATTCTATTCTATTCTATTCTATTCTATTCTATTCTATTCTATTCTATTCTATTCTATTCTATTTCATCTGTAAGAATTACGTCATGCTGTGACTAAAAGTCTAACTCTTTTACAAAAGGAAAAAGGAAGGCTAGGCAGGTACCTGATTAAGATTTGGGGATGGTGAGCTCTATTGGAATGTGACTTAGTTTTCCATGATAAAATGCATTATGAGGTATTAAAGGTAGATAGGACAATAGGAGTCAAATAATACAGTAATGTATTCTCTGCTGCTGTGCTCTGTAATGATGTGATAAGTACAAACTTAACAATGGGCAAGAAATAAGCAAGTAGTGGTGGTGAAGTGTTGGAAGATACTTGTGGCTCTTTTCCTGTGAGAGAAGAGTAATGAGTGCATTCACCTCTAGAATTTAGCACTTCCAATGAGGTATTAATATGTAATCTTGAGAATTTCTTTACTTAGCAGGATTGGTTGTGGGGGGAATCTAAACAACATGCAGAGCTGACAGAGGTAACAGGGACTTGCTGCAAACTTTAATTATTTTTTTTTTCACCATGATTTCTTGGAGGCTCACTGTAAAGCCCCAAAACACTTCCAGTGCGAGAGCCCCAGCTGTGCCTGTAAATATTGCACTCATTTTCTTGGCTTGCAAACCCAAGCCATTGATTTAGACACAGATAAAGCAGTTGGCAATAAACATACCATCTCTGTGTCTGTGCATCCAGATTCCATTTCAGGGACAATCACTGCATATGCAAATGCTACGGACGGGGTTTATGCAAGCAGGTTTGAAACTGTGGCTTTTCCTTCTCATAGCATACTTAGGACGCTATGCTAAAAATTGCCTTCTATAAAAAAATCAAGCAGCCTTCTGCAGACTATACAGCCTGAGTTGAAAGACTTCTTTTTTACTTGTTGGGTTTTTTTTTTCCCTCCCCTCTTTTGTAGGTTCGACCTAAACCAGTTGCCCAAAATAACATTCCTATTGCCCCAGCACCTCCTCCTATGCTTGCAGCTCCGCAGCTTATTCAGAGGCCTGTGATGTTGACAACAAAGTTCACACCCACCTCTTTACCCAACTCTCAGAACTCCATACATCCGGTCCGTGTAGTTAACGGGCAGACAGCAACCATAGCCAAAACGTTCCCCATGGCACAGCTCACCAGCATCGTGATAGCAGCGCCGGGTACCAGGCTGGCTGGACCTCAGACTGTACAGATCAGCAAACCAAACGTTGAAAAACAGGTATGGGTGTATAGAAAGCGTCTGCTAACGCAGCCTGCTGGGTTTATTGCTTTGCTGTACCAGTTTGGAGAGGATGACAACCATGGAGAAGTTTCCAGTGGATATTGAAGATACCCCTGTTCCAACAGCAGTACAGATTATGGAACGACTTGTAGAAGTTGCCATTTTTCTTTCACGTGGACCACTGGAATCTCTTCCTCATGCTTCAGTGTTTTTATGCTCCCTCTACTGTCCTAACTTCAGTAGCTTACAAGCTGCATTGCCGGCCCTCCTAGTGCCTTGGAAACCAAGTACCAGCTGAAATCCATGTTCATGGCAGGCCTTTAAGCAACACTGGGAAAATATTTCCTGGGTTTCTGGTTTGTTTTTTCTTTTTTCAAAGGGTGGCTAATTGAAAGGCAAAAAAAATATACAAAATCACAAGGGTATTTAATTCAATAAATGTTGTCATTTCGTCCTTGATCTGCAGTCTTGTGAATGGAAGCAAAAATAGTCTCGCTCAGCTTCTGAAGGCTGGTAGTGCCCTGTGACTAAATTGGATTGCTTGGGTGGAAGGGAGCCCCTCAGACTCAGAAACAGAGAATTCTTAGGTGTTCAGTTTTAAAAATCTCTTTGCAGGAAAGACTTCTATAAACCAAAACATTGCTTTAGTTGCTGTGGATTGCAACTGAGAGTCCTTGCCATTCAGTTCAAGTAAAGCAGTCTCCTGTTTCACTTCTCTGATATATGTTAGTATAATGCTGTGTACTACATAATGCATTACCTGTAACATCTAATATTCATGTGATTTATCTAAATAATAGTAGTATCTATTTTGCTTAGAACTCTTTTATAGACTGATGTGCCTTGAAGTTACCTTCTGCTTTTTCAGTCACCTGTGGAGGCTGTGAAAATCATGTGCATGAAAGATACGCTCATGCTCAGTTCTGCTTGTGAATTCTCAGGAGCAGGTTCTTGCATAGCTCAAGGCTGTTCCACAAGTTACTCAGCAATACTTGCCCTTTTCCTGCGATTTGAAGTTGTGCTTTTACAGTGCTGTGCTTTTGATGCTCACTCCTTCTGATGTCAGCAATATTTGTTTGCCCTTTGAATAATTGCTAGCAATGCAACTGTTGAAAAACACAGAACGCTGGTGGATTAATACACATGAATATTGCTCTTTATTTCCCCCATGTCATAAAGGGGGAAAGTCTGTCTCTCTGTAGCTTACCTCAATTTGTAGCCTTAACAGCAATGGGATGAGGGTTGTCGTGCAGGGTTTACGATACCATAGCAGGAGATTTATGACTTCAGGAAAGAAAAAAGCTTGAGCAATATCTGAGATCTTAGGAATCAAAGAGGCAGTTTTTGAGACATTCAGAAGTCTGTGAAATAGGAAGACTGAGGAGTGAGAAGCACGACGTGCCATACGGAATGGTTTCTACCTGGGAGTCTTCCTTGGGATGATGCTTCTTAAAGTGTCTGTCTGTTTAGTGATTAACTCTTAAGATGACTTTAATTGCTTGCATGGCTGCGTGGGTTAATGGATTGGCGGTGAGGCTGTTTCATCCTTTGTTAAAGGAAAGCACTTTACTTAACATTCCTCTCACATCAGATTCCTCATTTAAGTCTTTGTTAGTGCACTGGCAGCTTCAAACTGCTTTTCTCCAGTATCTGCAAAAGTATTTGTTTTGCTTTATTAGTCAAAGTAAAAAGAAGCCATTCTTATCACTGAATGAGAGAAACTGTTTCTTTTCAGACTATTAAACCACACGTGGAAGCAGAAGAGAAGCAAACAGAAAGTCGTACAGTTACTCCACCTGCTGTACCCAAGCCAAAACGGGAAGAAAATCCACAGGTATCAGAACACACCCAGAGCTTTCTTTTAAGAAAGAAAGGGAGCACTCTGCCCTTTGGAAAACATTTTTTCCCTTCTCTGTTCCCTCGGGACTCCTTAACTTTAGCATTCCATACGTTCCTATTGGACAGCAGTAGCTGATAAGGCTACAGAATAAGAAATCTAAGCAAATACAGTGCATTGCATTTTTCAGTCCTGGAATGCACTTCACCTCTGAGTCTTCTGTAGGTTAGAAGATAGTAATTTCCCTCTGACACTTTCTTCAACCAAGTGGCTTAGGTTACAGAGTTGATTTCCATTCCTTTGAGGTTTTAGACTCCTGGAGCTATTTTTAATACTGTTTAAATGTCTTTATTTTGCATTATAAAATATTTCTCTGCTCCGGTGAGCAGGGTGGAAAGAATCAATTCACACTCTCCCCAGGTTTTAGTCTCGTTTAGGTACAATTGGTATTTTGAGGGAAAAGAGTTGCCAGAATGGATATTTCTTAAAGCCTTCCTGCCATGCAGAGTTTTGGAACTGGTTACAGCTGTGTTTGTTTCTGTAGATGGATTCAAACTGACTACTGTGTGAGCATTAACTGTTGCAGTACACATTCTGATTTTTACATCTCTCTGCACTTCCTGCAATAAAATTAGAAGCCTTTAAGAAAGCCATAGCCCTTATCAAACTGCAAATGTAAACCAGACTTCTTCCTTGTGGTTCACAGTGTGTGCAGAATGATCTTCAACCAGCAGTACTTGCTGGCAGCTGAACTGTATTGGTATTTACTAAGAAGCAATCACATAGTCGGTTTGGTGCTGGGCTGGAAGTAAAGAAACTCCTTTCTTGTTCCCAGCTGTGCCAACTTTAGATCTAGAAAATGGCACTGTTGTCTGTCCTCTGTAAGGCAGTTTGACTTAGATGAATGAAAAATGGTTTATAGAAGCCAAGTATTGCTAATAACATTTTTGTTGCTTAGTTGCCTGTCAACTGACTTTAAAGAGCCTCAGTGACATAGCTCATCCTAACAGCTGGACTTGTCATGATCTTGTGTTTCTCCCCCCTCACAGAAACTTGCCTTCATGGTGTCTCTGGGACTAGTTACTCATGACCACCTGGAAGGTAGGAAAAATGTCTTAAGTTGGTTCTTGAGCTCTAGTTTCAGGGCCATTCTGAAATGGCAGTACAGATCCAAAATATTTCTGCATTAAGTGCATTGTTTTCTTGCACAAAAAATACATCGGGGTTGCCTGGATTCTTGATCTAACTTAGGTTTTGCATACTTCATTCCTCCTGTTGCACTGAAACAAAGCAATTGCTTATGCAACAGAGATCAGCAGTAGGGGGGAAAGTGTATGTCTGCTGGTGGGAAAGGAACTTGTGACAGTCCTGTGGCTTTCTGGACACCCCCTGCACCTGCAAAGTTACACCATGGATGGATGATTTTATTGCACAATTTCATGGAACTGTTTCCTGTAGTGAACAAGTTAATAGATTACAACTGGGTTTATACTTCAAACTCCTTAATCCTGTGTAGTGGAATACAACCTGATGTTTCAGTGGCTTCTACATTTCTGTATTACATTTACTTTTAAGTGTCAACAAGGTTCCCAGAGGCTTTTCATTTTAGATCTCAGTTACACTGACCATGAATTTAGAATCTCTTGGTCATGGAGCACTGGGCAAGAAGATGGCAATCGTTTCATTTGCTAGTTGAGCAGGGTGTTTGTAGTCCTTGCCAGCTTAGTTTCCACACCTTCAGAAATCAGAAGTGCTCGGTGTGATTGGTATTCTGTAGAAATCTTCACAGCTCTCCTCACGTGCAGCCAGTTCTGAGAGCTGTCTGTGATTTCCAAGACCCATTGTTTCCTAACCTGAATGCTTTGTTTTACAAGAAATCCAAAGTAAACGACAAGAGAGGAAAAGAAGAACAACAGCAAATCCAGTGTACAGTGGAGCTGTTTTTGAGCCCGAGGTATTCATTTTTTGCTGGGGGAAGCGGGAATTTTCATTCTGAGCTTGTGTGTTTCTGCCATGTTGCTGTCTCCTAAGCTATCTCAGTCCTAACTAGACGGGCAAGCTATCATTTATCATTCAAAAGGCCATTGCAATAATGTGACCCTCAAGGCTTTTAAGGAGTAAATACATTGGGATGCTCTTATAAAGTTAGAGTCTTTTATTGCCTTCTCCTATGTAAAGCCGATGTCAAATGGCAGTGTGTGTTAAGTCTTACCAGTAGGTCAGCTTGCCTCTCTGCCTGCAGCAGTCCAGGTCTCAGGAGCAGCGTGAAAAAAGCTAACTTCAGAAAAGAGAAGAGCCAGTAATCTCACTTAGCACTACTGTGCTAAGTGCTAATGCATGGAGCTTTTGTGGCCAAAGCTGTTAGCCAACAAAAATTGTTCTGTTCTTCCCTGCAGCGCAAGAAGAGTACAGTCACGTACCTGAACAGCACAATGCATCCCGGGACACGTAAAAGAGGTGAGGTGGACTTAGACCTGCTCCCTGCTCTGTGCCTGCTTCCTCCATCTTGCTTTTGCAAACCCCTTCAGCAAAGGACGTTACAGTGCTTGATTTGTCCAGTAATTTTCCATGGTTGGCAAAGGTCATGACTTCTAGGAATGAGCATAGCAGATTTATTAGGCAGCTCAATGTTTCATCACAATTTGACTCTCAAACCCTTCCCCCCTCCCCCCCACCCCCAAAACCCAGAGCAAAGTGAAAGGTGGAAATGTTTGAACATCATTTAGTGGTATAAAGCTGCTGTCAAGATCCTCTTGTTAATGACTGAATGGTATTGGTACTGTCAAGAAGAAGGTGGCTCTGGAAAAGAAGTGTCTTCACCTCGAATAGGAGAGGAAACTTAGTGCGACAAAAGCCTTGTTCCCCACTGGGAGTAGAGATGAGTCCTTCAGAAGAATTTCATGAGCAACAAAGGCTATCATGCTCATACTGAGCACTTTTTTGCAACCAGAGTGCCAGTTGCCACTTGTCTTAAAATGAGAGACAGTCTTTCATACAGGTATGTGGTGTTATTCAGTTGAAACCCTTCTGCAGAGCAGGTGAAGTTTTAAGGCTTAGATTATGGTGAATCAGATGAGTCAGAGCAGCGCAGGAGACAGCGTGGTGCTGGGTTTTGTGAACAGCATCAATCACAAGTGCATGACAATCTTTCCCTGATTTTTGATGATTTTCTGCAGTCCTTAAAGACTCTTAATACCTTCTCTACTCCTGAGTTTGCTGCCTAAAAAAAGTCATCAGATTAAGAACCCCACAGTCCTGCCTAGCACTGACCAGTACCCTTATCTTTAGGGGTTGGCTACAAGGTCAAATAATCATTTGACTCGTGCTGTCCTTGATACAGCTCTTCAGTCCAGCAGACAACGTGGCAGAGCTGACACTTGAGTAGCTATGCTGTTTCTAAATAAAAGCTGTTGGTCTCTGCTGCCATCCTCTAACAACATTAAATGTGGGTTTGCAGTGATACGATGTAGATTTTAGAGAGAGTTTTGCAGTTGCTCTGTGGATAAGTCAGTGTTCCTTCTTCTAGCAACGGTTTCTTAATTCTCCTTTGTAACTCATTGTGAACAGTTACTGTATCAATGAAAACAACTGCATGCTTTTGTACTTGACACTCTCTCAGCCTGTTTTTGCACGCTGCCTGCTATTACACTTTCTGTTTTTTTTCCCTCACGCTGTTGTGAGCCTGTACCTTGCATCAGCACCTCGCCGGTAGCGCACGTTTTCAGTTGGCAAAAGATGGGGATGTATACATTTGGGTCGTGATTTAGTATAGCTGTGTGTTAGGTGAAAACCTTATGCAAGCATGTGCCCTTGAGAGCTTTAGTTTAATTCTAGGTGGTGCTGAGCATGTCAGAAATTTCAGCCGTGGACATCACGAGCAGGAATCCGTTTCCAAGGGCACGCTGAATTCTGGAACCTATCCAGACCTTAAATGCAAGGTTTAGCATGTTAATAGGTATAGACTGACAATCTGTAAACAGAAGATCTGGGGAATTGTTCCTAGATCCTAAGTCCTTTATGTTTACATATCCATAAATTACCCTGGAGAAGAGAGGCAGAAATGATGGTTGCATACTGGGTTTTGCTCTCTTGCTTTGCATAGAGAATTTAATGAAAATTGTTAGGAACACATCTTGCACGGCTGCTAGTTTAAAGGAGTTGTGCATAATCAAACATACCTGACTGGGAAGATCTGGGAAAGGATACAGAAATTTGGGGAGGGGTTACAGTGGAGTACCAGTGCTAGGTTACAGCATGCCGGTGCTGTTGTTATGGGTCAGGCAACAGGACCTGTTCTTGAGGCAGCCTTAATCTATAAAAGGTACCAGGAGGGTAGAAAGTGCTGATCTGTGAGTGAGGAGGCTTGAAAAAGGGGAAGAAAAGGAGGGGGTTGGTGAGTGCTGGCCTCTGATAAAGGACTTAACCTTTGTGTAGATTTATGTTGACGCAGGAAAGATGGGGAGGTGTGGGATACCAGCAGAAAGGATTTAACAGTAGTTATTGTAGCTTCTCTCTGTCTTTGGTGCCAGCATGTTTTCCCTGAAAACAGAGTAGCCTAATTCCTAGGAGGGGCAAGTGTCCCCAAGCTGCTTTTGTAGGAGCAATTCTTTGACCTTCTACAGAGCTTATCTCTATTTCCTTCTGAAATACACCTTTCAATTGTTCTTTCCTTGCAAAATTCCACTTTAAAAGATTTCTAAAACAATGTTTTGAATCTTTTGCTTCTGTCCTTCCACTTGTAACTTTTATATTAACTTCCTCTCTGTGCTACATCATTTCCTTTTTCACGCTAGCCAATGAGGACCACTGGCCAAAGGTATGTAAGATCATTTTTTCCTTTTGTTTTTTTTGTGTTTTTTCTTTTTTTCTTTTTTTTTTCCTACCCCCCCCTTCCCCCCTCCTCCCCCCCCCCCCTTTTTTTTTTCCCCCCTGTGTGTGTGTTCCCTGTTGTTACCATGTAGGTCGTCCACCTAAATACAACACGGTGCTGGGGTTCGGGGCTTTGACCCCCACGTCCCCCCTGTCCGGTTATCCTGACTCCCCCGAAAATGAAAAGACAGAGACCACATTCACTTTCCCCGCAGCCGTGCAGCCCGTGTCCCTGCCTAGCCCCGGCTCCACAGACGTAAGTAACTCCTGGGGAGGGGGTCACTTGTAGAGAGAGAAGCAGGAACAGCCACAAGAAGAATCCACGCAGATTCTGTTTCTCTAGCCTGGCTCCCGACATGCCCTGATTCACGCAGAGGAGCAGCCCAGCGTTCTCTGAACACCCTTCCCTTTTTTCCCCACCCCTCCTGCACCTATGTTCTTCTCCTGTGGAGATGTTATTTATAACTCCTTCAGTGGATTGAAACATTGGGAGGCACCAGGCATGCTAGATGAGCTCATTTCCTTTGTGCAGTGTCTGAGATCTTGTCTGACTGAATTGAATCTGTCATCCATGAAAAAGGGGGAAGGGGAGAATGGAAAGTATTACTTACAGAACATAATAACAAAAAGTTGTGGTGTTTCTGTAATGAAAGGAGGAGGGAGACTGCTTAGGTCATGCTGAACAGCCAGGAGGAGCAGAGTATGCAGCACCAGTTTGGCACTCCTGTTGTACTGGCGTGGCTGAACACATCTCCCCTGTGGTCACCTTGCAAAATCTGTCTTGAATGAAATCTGCCCCTGTTGTTAAAAAGAAGGAAGTGTCCTTATTTTAAGTTAATTCAAAGATAAGATTTTTGCTACTCGAAGCACAACCTTTCTTAAGTTGCTGAGAACTATTCAGTTATTTCATTGCTTCCATTTCTTGCAAACACAGGAAGGTAAAAAAAGAAATCAAAGGTCATGCATAAATTTCAGGAGATAAAAAGAGTGTGAGAAGAATTGGCCTGAGTCACTGTGTAGGTCCAAAATGGCATAATGAAGGGACTGGACACTATGGCTTGCTTGCTTGAAAGTGCACTGTGGGTGATAAGTAGAGGTGGAACAATTCATTGCACAAAAGTCCTCAGGAGCTGGAGCATGCTTCCAGTAAAGTGCTTATGTTTTAATGACTGGTGCTTAACTGGACACAGCTTAAAAATAAAAAGGTGCTTGCTTGTTTCTTCATAGCAGTGCTGCAAACTCCTTCTGCAGTCTGAGTCAGAGCAGCCTCTTTATTCTTTTTTTTTTTGCCTTTGCCTTCCTCCCTCCTTTCTCTTTTTTTTTTTTTAAACCACGTTACCACATATAATTGAGGCACAATGATTTGAAATGAGCTTTAAGGAGGAACTGAGCCACTTTATTTTCACCTATGCAGTTGCATCATTGTAACTGCATAGGCTGAGAGGCCAACTCTACTGGGCACATACAATAGCGGGTAGAAGCCAGGGCTTCTTGCCTCTGAACTGTGTTTGTTCTGCAGAGGTAACAGGAATAGAAATGGTACAAGTGTGTCTGAGTCACTGAAATAAATAAATGCAATTCTGATACCCAGGGATTATGTATGTGAAATTAAAAGGTTCTCTTTTATAGAGTCTCTTTCTGAGAGCAGAATAGCACTTGAGTGTAAAAACCCTTTCCTGACAGTCAGATGAATAGGGCTGCGGAACAGCCCCTCAGGGAGAAGGTGGGGCAGCTCCATCTCTGAGGACTTTTAAAAGTAAGCAGTACAAACAACTGGCAAACATGCTAGGGAGTACAGGTTTTTTTTTACACTAGCCCCAAGAGAATCATATGGTGGGAGGGTCTTTCCCATCTCTGACCTTTGTGTGCAGACTGCCAACTCTCTTCCCACTGTGTAAGAGCTCTCAAAGCTGTGTAATGAGGTTTTGCCCTGTTCTTTGCAGTCCCTGGTGGCAGCAAGCTAAATCCAGAACGGGAATTTCTATAGCATTCAAATCTAGTTCTGAATGCCCTGAATTCTCCAGATTTGGATGTATTTAGGCTTAGGTTGCTTTAATGTTCATTAATTAATGAAATAGAAGTATTTTAAAGGAGACAATGAAAGATCACACAGCAGGTAATTAATGTTCTCTCTTACCTGAGCATATTACAATGTAGCACTGTAGCACTCTTTTCCCTTTACAATCACATATAAATCTCCTTCAGTGTGTTCCCAGACAAGGCTTTTAGTTTATACAGCACTGACATTTTTGTGGGTTTAGGTTTTTTTGAAAGGATTTTACCCCAAAATTCCATTCAATGCCTATTCACCTTCAGTTGGGCTAATACTTTTCAGAAGTGTTTGGCATTGAATTCCATCTAAAGTAAAATCCAGATAACAGTAAAAAACAACATTTCAAAGTGCTCATTTTTTGTTTTCTTTTAATTAAAAATAGACTGTTAACCAAAATTTGAACAGTGAGCCCTTGAGAGACAGCAACATCTTGGCAAGGAAGTACATTGTGAGATCTGTTCTTCTGTCGTTACATGTTTTAATTCTTACTTGCTCATCACAAAGAGAGGACTGGCTTCTCACTGCCATCATGAGCTGGTTAATATGTTCTTACCAAACTGTTGAGTAAGCTTGGGGCGGGGTGTTTTTGTGATTTGGTTTTCCCCATTTCTGCATTTGGCATGGTTCTTCCTTTTCCCATCTGAGTTTTGAGAACTTAGCAATACTTGTGAAAAAACCTTTAGCATCCTTGGCTGGAAAAGTGCCATATAATGCTGGGGAAGTACTGTGTGTTTAAATACCAACACTACCAGCCGTGCTGGAGGTGAAGGCAAAGAGGAAAATCAGGTCTTTGGAGCTTGCATGTTTAAATAGATAAAGTTTATATATATATTTTATATATATGTGTGTGTGTGTGTGTGTGTGTGTGTACATATGTGTGTTACACACACACACAGACCCATATAGAATCAATAAGGTTGGAAGAGACCTCAAAGATCATGAAGTCCAACCTGTCACCCAACACCTCATGACTACTAAACCGTGGCACCAAGTGCCACGTCCAATTCCCACCTCCAGGGATGGTGACTCCACCACCTCCCTGGGCAGCACATTCCAATGGCTAACAACTCTCTCTGGGAAGAACTTTCTCCTCACCTCCAGCCTAAACTTCCCCTGGCACAGCTTGAGACTGTGTCCTCTTGTTCTGGTGCTGGTTGCCTGGGAGAAGAGACCAACCCCCACCTGGCTACAACCTCCCTTCAGGTAATTGCAGAGAGAAATAAGGTCTCCCCTGAGCCTCCTCTTCTCCAGGCTAAGCAACCCCAGCTCCCTCAGCCTCTCCTCATAGGGTTTGGGCTCGAGGCCTCTCCCCAGCCTCATTGCCCTTCTCTGGACACATTCAAGAGTCTCAATGTCCTTCTTAAACTGAGGGGCAAAGAACTGGACACAGGACTCAAGGTGTGGCCTAACCAGTACTGAGTACAGGGGCACAATGACTTCCCTGCTCCTGCTGGCCACACTATTCCTAATGCAGGCCAGGATGCCATTGGCCTTCTTGGCCACCTGGGCACACTGCTGGCTCATGTTTAGGCAGCTGTCAACCAGTACCACCAGGTCCCTTTTATGTCTGGCTGCTCTTCAGCCACTCTGACCCCAGCCTGTAGCTCTGCATGGGGTTGTTGCAGCCAAAGTGCAGCACCTGGCACTTGGACTTGTTGAATGCCATCCTGTTGGACTCTGCCCATCTGTCCAGCCTGTTGAGGTCCCTCTGCAGAGCCCTTCTGCCCTCTAACACCTGCTCCCAGCTTTGTGTCATCTGCAAATTTACTGATGACTGACTCAATCCCCTCATCCAGATCCTCAGTAAAGATATTGAACAGGATGGGGCCCAGAACTGCTCTGTGGGGGACACCACTGGTGACTGGCCTCCAGCTGATGTGGCACCATTCACCACCACTTTCTGGGCTCGGCCCTCCAGCCAGGTCCTAATCCAGCACATTCAATACACTATACACTGAAATGCTCATGCCATGGTTTGACTGGTGCCATCACTGAAAAGAACTGTCCTGCCTGTCACCAGCAGTCTTCTCTCATCTCTTAAAGGCCTCCTGTGTTGTTCCAGCACAGCTATATCTGAGGACACGTTGTGATCTGCATAATGGAACTGGTGTAGCTTAAAACTGTTAATCTTAGCCAAGATCATGCCCTAATCCAGTTAATTTTATAGACACACATGTTCTTGTGCCAGGCTCATGCAGGGGACAGAAATGAGTGTCTGGGCATTCAGAGCAGGGAGGATCACTTCTTTTGGCAGTGAAGCCAGTCCATGTCATGTTGAAGAGGATCTACACTGCCAGCAGATGATGTGAATATAGAAAGGCCTCTTTATTCTAGATAGGACAGAAAATGATGTCTGCAGTTACAGCCTCCAGCATTTGGGCACTTGAAAACAGGGCATGCCTTAGTAACAGGCTGTTGCAGAAGTCTCAGTTAAAACTATTGAGTAGTTCCTCAAACAGATGTAGAAGAAAACTGCAGTTTTGCCAGTATTTAAAATATTTTGTCATTAATTTGCTGAGATTTGAGTCCTGTAGGCTTTAGAACAGGAATTTGGTATTTAGCACTTGAGTAATCTTTGTCTTTAGCCAGCCTCTGAAAACTGCAAATCAGACCATGTGCTTGGCATAAGGCACCGTGGTCCAGAACAGCCTTCTTGCCTTTCTCCTGATGTGGCATTCTCTGAAGGACAGGGATACGTTTTGAAGGGAGGATGAAGCAAGATGGGATTAGTGGAAAGGATGGCAGGGTAGAAAGTAGGAATGGAAGCTGGAAAAAAGAAAGTAATGCAGCAGGTAGTACTGAGTGAAGCTTCCCCACCACCACCACCCCATATTGTCTTTTCTCTCTTTCTTCATTTTTTCCTTATGGGGCAATTGGCTGTGAACCACTGTGGATATTGTGCATGTGTGCTGCTGTCTCAACTCACTCAACCACACTGCTCGCTGCCCAGGTGTGTCACTTCAGGTTTGGAAGCATTCAGTTAATTTAGAAGATTCTGAGTCTACATTTCTAAATGTCTCTCCCTCTAGAAGCAACTGCTTGTGTCTCCTGTGTAGGTCTCTTTCTGCAAGGTATTAGACAAAGCAGGTTTGGTTTTCAACAGCACACTAGTAAATTTGCACCTGAGCCATGGGTGCAGTCTGTGGCAACTAAGGCACCTTGACACATGTCATTCTTTAGAAGGAGAATTTTCTTCTCAAACCTGAGAATTTCCTCTTAAATTTTTCCTTAGGTGGCAGAGGATTTTGGTATAGTTTATGTGACATCTTCTGCCTGCATTCTTTTCCTTGTAGACACAGAACACATGAGAGAGGAAAAGAAGTTCTTCCCAGCCTGGTTCCATAGATCACTTCACAAGAGGCATGAAATGTCCTTTATTTCATCCTTCCTTTAACACTGAACAACTCTTTGGTGTTAAAGAATGAAGCGATGCCATAACCCAGCTCTCCACGATCCCTGGCAGTTACAGAGCCAAAACATGGCACTGAAAATTCGCTACAGACTGATCCTTTACAAAACATGACATCAGTGCTAACCTTGGGAATTAAGAGAAGAATAGCCTTCCCTTCAAAGAAAGGCCTCATCAGCAATAAAGCTGGGAACTGGAAACCTGAGCAGATTGCCTGTGTGTCATTCTTCTAATACGTTTAATATTTTATCCATGGTAGAGATTAGCACCATTTTTCTTGCCTGGCAACTTAATGTTGTGCACAGCCAAATCTGCTATCCCTCCACATTGATAGAACTTCTTCAGGCAGGTGATGGGTCAGCCTCTTCCTACATGAAACGTTGCACGCGTTGGTATTTCATGCAGGGCAAGTGTGTGCACGCAGTTTCACTCAATGCAGACGTGCTGAGGTTGTGATCTCTCAGATCCAGGGGGGGGTGTGTGTGAAACTTCAACCAAAGTCAGTGGGAAGTAAGTGTGTGTTTGTGCCAGTTTGAAGGCAGATCCTCTCTTGCCTCCCACCGGGGCAGAAAAAAAGCGAGACTCAGACAAATGGATTGCAGAAGTGATGGCAAGTTTAAATGGAAAAGCAGTGAGTGCTTTACAGAAGCTACAAGCATAGTGACCAAAAGGATCCCAAAGCATACAGAGTCCCTTACATCATACCTAGAAGCCTCTCAGCATTTCCCTTCTCTCTACCTGAGGGTACACCTCTTTCTTCACCCCCCTCCACTGTTAGGCTAATCTCAGCTGGCCAGATCTGAGATTGCCCTTCCCCCTTCTCCTCCTGGCATTAGGCCTAGCCATGCCTAAGAGGCCTTGAGATAACTCCCCTTGCATTACCAGATAGGGAGCCTCCCCCATGGGAGCAGCGAGGGAAGAAAGAAGAAGTGTGAGACCTTGCAGATGGATTTATAGGGATCAGGACATAATGGGTATGAAATACACAGCTTCCTGTGTCCACCCACTGGGCTGGACACCCGGGGCACCAGAGGTGCACCCCGTGTGGCAGCAGCAAGAGGCACCCAGCCCAAACTGCCACAGTGTTTTAGACTCCAGGTGAGGTCTTGAATATGTCAAGTGATTCTGTGATGTTGCCAGGACAGCAGCCCACAGGCATGAGAGGAGAGGGCTGGGGGGCCCTTCTGCTCTGTGGATGCTGAGACATCTTTCTTTCATGACTCCTTGTTCAACTGGCTGGAAAACAAAGAAGAACAAATAGAAACACTGCTCCAAGCATGGGATGGGAGAAACAGGAGGAAAGAGAGGGAGAAGTAAAAGTAACAAATATAAGACCTACCTTTCTGGGAATCTAATGGCTGTAGAAAAAAATTCACTCTTCTGGTAAAGCAATAGTAACAAAGCCTAGGTTGGGTGGGGTTTTTTTTGAGAGACACTGCCAGTAATTTTTCTTCTCATTTTTTTTTCCTCTTACAAATCCCTTAGTTAGAAAATCTCATTTGGTGTTCATTCATCCTGGCTCTCAGCCTATGTTAGTGATGAACCATAAAGGACTCTCAAGAACAAGAAAATTTTGAGTCATAGCTTTCCTGGTGCAACAAAGTGTAGTAGGGAGAATTGTCTCAGAACATAATTCATCCTGCTCTTCCTCATTTACAAGCACAACCCCTTTGCCTTCCAGTTTCATTTTTAAAGGTGACCTAAATATTTGACAGTGTTCTTTTAAGTCACTCAAATGGGGTTTTTTACATGCTATTACTGGCAAGAGACAGCCTCATCAGCATTCCTGAGGGGGAGTTGTGTTTGCATCCAGAAATGAGAGGGGTTAAGAAAGTGAGTAGCTCATCACTTTAGGCAGGGTGAAGGGGGGATCTTAAAGAAGACAGGCTAGGGGGGTAGTGGTGGTTAAGAGACGCTGTGGTGACAAGTGTTTGCTGTAACATTCTGCTTTAGGAGGGCAGATGTTCCGGATGTCCTGCCTGGTTTTCCTGTTTCACAACCCAAAAAGGGCTTGACCATTCGGAGTCCCCTTAGAAATAGTTTGTGCTGTAAACTTCCCTGACAAGGAAGATGTAGCTGGCAAAGGTCAAAGTTCACTGTTTGCCTTTTCTCTCTCTCGCCCACACCCGTTCCCCTCCGTTTTACAGGGTGACATCCACGAGGACTTCTGCAGCGTGTGCAGGAAAAGCGGGCAGCTGCTGATGTGTGACACGTGTTCACGTGTTTATCACCTGGACTGTCTGGACCCACCTCTGAAAACCATTCCCAAGGGCATGTGGATCTGTCCCAAATGTCAAGACCAGGTATTGTTCGGCAAGCAGAGTTGTATACAATGCACCACGAGGGCTTTTCACTGTTGAAGAAAATAACCAGATCACATGGCTTGCTTTTCAGGTCAAAACAGCCTGACACTGAGCAAATCTGTTTGACCTGTGGTTAGGGTTGTGTGAATTTGATGGAATTACTGCTGCTGGAATGCATGCCAGGGCAAAACTGTTAGGGGTCTGGCTCCCAGATTTGGGGTCTTTATTTGTGGCCTTTGTGTTTTCCCTCTTTTTCTGGGCAAACTTTTGGGAAAGGTTCTGTGTGACCATTAGAAATGTTGCTGTTCATCTTAAGCTTGTTGTTTCTTCAGAAGTTATTAGTGTATTCTTCTGGACAGATACATGAAACATTTGCACAAGCTTACCTCAATAGAGAGAGCAGATAGAAGCCTCTGTTTGCTCATACAAATCAAATCATTGTCTCCAATGATCTCTTTAATAATACCATCCCACATCAGTATAATGAGGGCACGCGAAGAGTTTGGTGGTTTGTCCTTCCAGATCCCTCTCTGAAAGAACACAACTGGGCAGATGATGATTTAATAGTTTGCTTATAATTGCACTGAGGTTACAAGACAAAGTAGTAAACTGTGGTGTCCCTAACCTTTCTGTGGAACTCCAGGAGTTGCAAGGAATTGCTGCTGATCAGCAGCCTGGAGCTGTTAGCATTCTGTGTTATGTAGCATATTGCTTGGTTGCCCCCATGACCTTTGCTTAGCCAGATGGTAGCAGCATAAGCAAACAGCCTGATGTACTGTGGGGCTCTTCAGAAGAATGAGCATGCAAAACTGAAGTGACTTGGTCCATCATTACAAGAGAGGAGGGAGTGTTAACACTTCACTGTTTGTGCTTTTGCCTACTCTCACCTTACCCCTCCTCTTGGTGTTTCTGTGCTAGCTTCCCACAAAATTAGGCTGGGGAAGATCTTGAATGATTTCACTGTCTTCTTAGACCCACCTTGGATTCACTTACCAAAAATGCCTGTCTTTCCTCTCAATGAAAGTTTGGTAAGAAGGATCTAAAAGACATCAATGGTGCTTACCCTTATAAAGAGGCTTTGACTGCTCCATCAAGATGATTCTAATAAGAAGAGGGGATAGGAGAGTTTCCTGTTTTACTATCCAGGAAGTGTGATGTTTCAGTGTATGGTGTGGAGACTGCTCTGTGCCATGAAAACTTTTCTCCCAGAACAACTAAGGTCAGCAGTTTGTCTGAACCACAAAATAATGTTTATGTCTCCTGGCAAGTTTGCATTCAGATATATTATCCTTTCATTCCTCTTTTAAGTTGTTCAGTTTCATTAGCAGACTTTATTTGTGACTATGGAGGGAATTTGAGGAAATGCTGACATCTGTAAGAAGCAGGTCTGCTTTGTGGGAGCCACAATGCAGTTGTGAATAATTCCCTCTGTTAAATCTCAGAACAGGCCTGTGAAGCTTCATGTGAACAGGGCTGAGGCTAATCACAGCCATAAAAGAAAATCTTCACACTTTTTCTCCTTTTTTCTTTCTTTGGAGGTAGATTTTGCACCAGCTAAATCTCTATAAACACTTTTCTTTCAGATGCTAAAGAAGGAAGAAGCAATCCCATGGCCAGGAACTTTAGCAATTGTTCATTCATATATTGCATATAAAGCAGGTAGGAACATGGAGAACACCACGTTTGGTTCACCTTTAATAATGGAAGGGGTTATTTTGGGAATGAGATAGAATGGTACTGCCTTTACAAAAAGAGAATAAAAGGGAAGAACCTTATTCACTAGTGAAGTGAAAATAGCAGTCTAAAGTTTTGTTGAGGTGTCTGTGATGCTTATGTATGAGGGTGAAATTTTGGGGGGTGATACAAGTGCACAAGTTGTGAAACGGACTTGAAACACAGTTCCCCTCTTCATGTGAAGCAATTTAGAGCCTCTTTCTACTGTTGTGGCAGGAACATTTTAGATACTTCTGATTAATGTTTTCTTGTTGCAGCAAAAGAAGAGGAAAAACAGAAACTACTTAAATGGAGTTCGGATTTAAAACAGGAAAGAGAACAACTAGAGCAGAAGGTCAAACAACTCAGCAATTCTATAACGGTGAGTATTGCCCTCCCAAATGCCTCTGCACCTGTGTCCTGGTGCCAGAATGCAGAGAGCAAACCAGGGTGGCTTCATGTACAGGACTGTCTTCCACTGAATTTAGTGAAGATTGAGTGAGCACATTCCTTTGCTTTTAGGACTTTGGGGAGCAGGAATGTAAGCGCAGGCAACATTGAGTCACATGTACGTGAACCATGCTGACCATATATTGCAGATGTATAATCTCAGCAGGTGAAAAACATGACCCAAAGCATTATTATCTGTAGGAAGTAGATTGTCTAGCTCCCCAGTGGCTCACTTGGTTAAGAAGGTTTGGCCTTTGTGTCTTGCTGTGTTTTCCAGACCTTGCTAACACAAAAGTAAGCATTTACTCCTGACTGACTCTCAGACTCTTGACATGTTGCCAGGGCAGTCAGCAGCTGGACACAGTGCACACCACTGCATAGTAATAATTAGACAGTGCTGTAGCTCTCCCCTGTAGTTTATTGCAGTTAACAGAGCATCTGTATTAATTTGCCCCCTCTTCTCATTTTAATATTTAAATCAAAGTCTTGAGTTTCAAGTGTAAAGTTTGAGCCCCTCAGCGTAGTCAGTATCACGGAATGAGAAACACTGAGTGTGGCAGCATCTGTAAGGCTGCATACAGATGTGCAGACTTTACTGTTTAAATACAGAGGCACCTTCCTGCCTGCCTGTCTTTACCCATTAGAACAAGTAAGTGTCCCACCTTTATAGACCCCTAAAAGCCACCAATACAGATCAAATGACTGTGAGCAAACAGATGTTGAGAGGTGCTGGCTAGCAGTTCTGGAGACTGTCCATCTTCTGGTTAGCAGTAGCTGGGCATAACCTGAGCAGCACTAACACTGATTTTCAGTGAGGTACCCAGCCAGGTGCAAGCCTTTAATTTGAGGGATTGACAGTAGGTAAGGAGAATGGTTTGGTTTATATGGTCAAGTCATTGCTTCGAGTTCCATTGGAGCTGTCCAAGAAAGGCATAGTAGATGTAAATGTTTTGGTGCTTTTACGAGCACACATGTGAGCTGTGTGTGAAAACAGTAACACTGAAATCAACAGTGACTGGAGAGCAGCGTGGATAGAAGGTTTAAAAACTGTAGGAAGGCTGCCACCTTTATTAAGAGCCTGGATGTTCCAGACACAGCTACCATCTCCTCCTTTCTGAGAGTTCCATGTATAGACAGAAGCAGTTTTTCACCCTTGAAACATCATTTGTGGGCCTGTTTCTTTCCCTGACTCGCAGCTGACAAGCTTGCTAGGTTGCTGCCTCTTCGAAGAGAAAAGTGGCCACAAGGTTTTCAAGTGAAGAAGGAAGGGCTTCCTTTTCTTCTCAAGTGCCCTTTTATTTGCTGAGAGGAGGAAGTGATGATGTTCCCGCTCGGATGTGTGAAAGCAAAGGCTGTATCCCATTAGAGGTGTGTGCACCCGATGCCAGCATTCACCTGCAGTGGGATGCCTGAGTTTGCAGATCTGAGCTAGAGACGTTTCAGCAGTGCAATACCAACAGACAAAAATAAGAACAACGTAGACTTGGAAGTTTCCCTTTAAAAAGAACCCAAGGATGGAGCTGTCTGTGTTCCTTTGCAAAAGAAAGGGGGCTGTACCAGGTGACAGCCACATCCTGGCAATTACATTTCTCAGCCTGCAAATAGGGATTCTCCTGTGAACACAGCCCTGAGACTTTTCTTCTGCTGGCTGCAGATTTTTCTGAGCACTTGCATTTAGATCCCTGAACGTCATAGTCCGTTTGGAGCCCTCAATAAAGGAAGGACAAGGACCTGATGGAACAGGTCCAGAGGAGGCAAGCAGCACCAGAACGAGAGGACACAGTCTCAAGCTGTGCCAGGGGAGGTTTAGGCTGGATGTTAGGAAGAAGTTCTTCAAAGAAAGAGAGATTGGCCATTGGAATGTGCTGCCCGGGGAGGTGGTGGAGTCACCATCACTAGAGGTGTTTAGGAAGAGACTGGATGGGGTGCTTGGTGCCATGGTTGAGTTGATTAGATAGTGTTGGATGATAGGTTGGACTCGATGATCTCAAAGGTCTCTTCCAACCTGGTCTATTCTATTCTATTCTATTCTATTCTATTCTATTCTATTCTATTCTATTCTATTCTATTCTATTCTGTTCTATTCTGTTCTATTCTATTCTATTCTGTTCTGTAATGTTCAAAGGGCTGGAACACCTCTGCTGTGAAGACAGGCTGAGGGAGCTGGGGTTGTTCAGCCTGGAGAAGGCTCCAGGGAGACCTAATAGCAGCCTTACAGTACCTGAAGGGGGCCTACAAGAAGGACTGTTTACAAAGGCTTAAATGGTGTGCAGTGATAGAACAAGTGGCAATAGTTTCAAACTGGGGAAGAGTAGATTTAGATTGGCTGTTAGGAACAAGCTCTTTACCTTGAGAGAGGTGAAGGAAAAAACAGGAAAGTGGTTGAGGTCCTAACCATGGAGATACTCAAGATGAGGCTCAACAGGGCTCTGGGCAACCTGATCTAGTCGAGGATGTCCCTGCTGACTGCAGCGGGGGTTGGACTAGCTGACCTTTAGAGGTCCCTTCCAACCCACACCATTCTATGATTCTCTTTCCTTCACAAGCTTGAACTGACTCCTGCTTTCCTGTTCTGCTGCAGAAATGCATGGAAATGAAGAACACCAACCTTGCAAAACAGAAGGAGATGCACAGCTCCTTGGAGAAGGTAAAACAGCTGATCCGCCTCATCCAAGGCATCGACCTTTCAAAACCCATAAACTCTGAGGTCAATTCAGTAGCCATCTCCAACGGCATGGACTCCACTAACAACACTAATGCTGCCACCTCCACCTTAGCCCCCTCCCCTTCCCAGAGCTGCATGGTGAACTGTAACAAGGGCGATGAGACTAAATAACGCCGCGGAGTTCCGCCGGAGCCAGGGGAGGTGGCGGCGAGGAGGAAGAGCGAAATAACGAAACTCTAGAACAGCAAAACCGGATTTCTTCTGGAAAGTGCAGAATTCTTTAGTTCTTTGGTTCCAGAGAGAGCGTGAAGATGCTTGTGCCAGGCGGCACCGGAGTTTGCCAATTGATCCTTCTTATTCTGTGTGTACATGCGAAGTTTGGATCATGTTACATGAATAGTGCCAGCTGGGGGTTCTTTGCCAGCACCATGCCAAGTGAAATAATATATTTACTCTCTCTATATTTTACACCAGTGTGTGCCTGCAGCAGCCTCCACAGCCACTATAGGTTCGTTTTCTTTTTCGTTCGGGGTGAGGAGCAGGGACGAGGGAGGAGAGCAGGTTTCAAATCCTTATTTGCAGAACAGTTTGTTTAGCTAGGGGAAAACAAAACAAAATAAAAAAAAAAAAACCACAAAAAAAAAATAAAAAAAAAAAAAAGATAAAATTTAAAAAAAAAAAAAAAAAAGACAAAAAGAAAAAAAAAAGAAAGACAACAGACAAAACAAAACACACAAAAAAAAAACCCCACCCCAACCCCAAGTCCAAAGAGCCTGTGGGCTTTTCCTGTTTCTAAACTCTCAGTTCTATTAAACCAAAAAAAACAAACCCAACCCAAACACAAACCCACACCCCAAAACAGAACACACACAAATAAAAACCCCCAACCAGAAATGCAGATTATCAACTCCCAGTGCCCAGGAGGGGACAAGTCTTACCAAACAAGCAGTATTGACTATTGTTTAGACAGGAGATGTACAAAAGGAAAGGAGATGGGACTTTTCCACGGAGCAACCAGCACATGCACAGGCTGAGGAGCTACTGTCCCAACAGCTGTGGGTTCATCCTATTGCTTCACCTTAAACAGCAGACGTGCTTTGCAGAATTCGTTTGGGTCCTCACACTCATCCAGGAAAAAAACACACACATATATATATATATATACATACACACCCCTATGTTGGGAATGGGAAACTAGAGGGCCAGAATCCCAGGGCCAGCTTGGAGCATTGGACGGAGGTGTCCCGAGAGGGGGAGGAAAAAACCAAGTGTGCGTCGATTACTTGAAAACGAGATTCCAACCCTTTTTCTATATTTATAAACAACAGAGGTATCCTGAACAAAGTAGCACATGACCCAGATGTGTGAACTGAACAGAGAAATGTCCTTTTGCTTTCACTTCCTTTCTCTTCTTCTTTTTTTTTTTTTATTTTATTTTTATTGGTAACAAGAACTAAATATGGAATAGAGAAAAACAAAACAAAACAGAAAAGCTGTTTTTCAGGCTGACAGTCTAATTAAAGAGGTAGATGGGACCTTGCATGGTATAGATTAGAAGTACTAGTGTCAAGTGAGATCCAGTGAGTCTTTGTGAGTCCTTGTGTCATCGTTTTGGGCACTGTTTTTTTTAAATGCAAGGGCGAAATCTTTGTATCTGGGGGAAAAAGGAAAAAAAAAACAAACAAACAGACAAAAAAAAAACCACAAAAAAAAAAGGGGGAGAAAAAAAAAACAAAAACAAAAAAGGGAAAAAAAAAGAAAACCAACTTTTTTAAATTAAAAAGGAAAATAATAAAATAATAAATAAAAAAAAAAAGATATTGAGGTCTTCCTAGTGTTACTTATTAAAAAAAAAAAAAAATAAGATCAAGGTAAGAAAACGTTGTAAAAAAAAAAAAAAAAGAAAAAAACACACAAAAAAAAAAACAAAAAAAAAAAAAAGAAAAGAAAAAGAAAAGAAAAAAAAATAATAATTACAAAAAAGTGCTATTTGTTTCCTAAACAAGTGATTTCTATTAAAAAGGTGTCAGAACTGGAGAAAACGCTGTGTACTTAGAATTTTTTAACACAGACTTTGCTTATTTATGATGCCATCCTGCTGTGTTGGTGTTTTAAACCCCGCCCCCCCCCCCCCCCCCCCTCCCCCCAACCCCCTCCCCCAACCCCGCGACGGGACAGCTTCCATAGGTTACGCCATCCGCGTTAACCGCCTGAGCTCTGAGGAGAAGCGGATCCTGGCAGTGCTGGATCGCAGCCCGCCCGCAGGCGCTGCCAGGCTTGTCTCTGCCGTTGCCATGTCTCTCCCGTCCTTGCCTGTGTTTGTCACCCGGAGGAAAGCAGTTGGCAGCGTGCTGGTTGCAGGCTTTTAGAGCTTTGTGATGCAGGCTGATGAGAGCTTGAGAATGACAGCCAGTGAGTTGGTTGGGCTGAGATTGTCTCCTCTTACATCCTCTTGTTTAAGAAGTTCATCTCTTACGTATACTCTTTTCATGCTAGAGAGCCAAGCTTGCCTTGCTGCCTGTTATTTTGGGGTCTGTCTCAGTTTGGAGCGCTGATTCTGGTCACTTTAGGCTTGTGTCCCAGAGCTGCCTAGTTTCACTAGTGCATGCAAGCCTTTGGGCAAACCCCATTTCCACTGGAAGCGCAGAGAAAACTCCCTGTACTTCCAGCGGGAGCAGAGTTGAGCCACTACAGGCACGGTGCAAGGCAGAGTCCCTGGTGTGGTGCCCTTGAGAGCATGTGTTGGGTGGTGAGGCAGACCTGCTCAGCTCTTTCTAGAGGAAGACAGAGAAGTTTGGGGTTGCAAAAATGCATTTCTGAGCGAGAAGCAAACACTCCAGACACTGCCTCGTCCGAGAGTCTCTTTGCTGCACAGCCAAGTATGCTTCTGTGGGATTCTTGGGGATGTTTTCTTCCCTCTCCTGTATGTTGCCCTTCTGCCCTTTAAGAACTTTTATTCCTTCTGTAGGAGTGTGCACTATTTTCAGCTCTGAGCTCAGAAACGATAGCCTGAGTTCTCACATTTGTCTGCAGTCGGGAAAGTGGCTCTTAAGTGCACTCCTCAGCTGAACCTGTGATAACCTCAACTCTGCCTTTTGATATTTGAGTTCTGTTCTGGAACTAGGAGAGCTGGAAGGATAGGTAGGGAGATAGCTGGGCAGACGACATCAAAAGTGCTCTAACTCAAAATGTCCTTACATCAACCCAGTACCAGTAGCAGGGGCCATAACCATAGGGCAGCACTGGGCCAGCAACCCATAGCATTTAAACAAAGGGCTGTGTATTTCAAGGTGTGAAGGGGAGAAACAAGCTGAACATAAGCCTTCTTTCTTTAGAGTATGAACCAGCAGCTAACAGCCTGATTCTCAGGAGAAACTGCCCTTTTGGCCAGGTGGCCACTTGGGTGACATCACCTTCTGAAGCACTGATACATTCCTGGTGAGAGCGTCTCTAGAGATAGGTGTGCTGAGTCTTCGTGGTTCTAGCATTTTATTTCTGATGTTACCTTCTGAGCTCTCTTGGAAGCACTGCACTATCTGGAGGTAGTGCAGTGAAGACTTGATCATCCTCCTGTTTTCCTTGGCAGTTCAGGAGGGGAGGGGAGGGAGGTTCACTGGTAGCTGTACTTGAATGTGAGCGCAGTTAACCAGCCAGGAGATGTTAAACCAGCTGCTGCTGCTTCTCCCAGGCATCCACAATCTGAGTAGATGACTACAGACTTTTATGTCCCTGTGGTTGCAGCCTTTGTGTGCCAGACTGTGAAAGGCCAACTTTAGTTAATCATTACCTGGCAGGAAAATGATCTTAACTTAGACTTTCTGGTGCTGCTGGGTAGTTTTCTCTCTCTTGCTCACTGATCCTGCTTGGGTGCTTTCCCTCCTGGCTCAGCAGCACTGTTGGGTCAGTAGGCAAGGAGCATTCCCAAGGCTGCCCTCACACTAGCAATGCTGCTGCTACACAGACACAAGTAAAAGGGGGTTACATCTGCCCAGTTAGCAATAAGAGGCTGGAAGGGGAATCAGCATTTGCTGAATATGGAGGGAAATGGGACTGGTTTTCTTTTAGCTGCTTTAAGAGCTTCCCATCAAAGGGGGAGAAATTTAAACTCTTTTGACAGCTGAAAGACCAAGTGCATCTTCTGGGTTTGGATTGGTTTGGGGGTTTTTCTCAGGTAATATTTGAGATTGTGTTTGTATTTAAACTTCTGCTCTTTGGGAAGTGTCATAATGACTGGCATTCTGCATTCCCAAACCACCCATCAAGCTATTAACTAATTCTTATGTCATTGCTTCTCATTGATGGGAAACAAGTGGCTTTTAAATCTCTGTTGTAACGGAGGAGATGAGACCAGAGAGGAAGTTCCTATCAGAGATGGTCCTGGCTCTCAGCCCAGAGCTAAGGGCTTTAAGAAGTCACCCCACTTCTTTGCTCAGAAACAGCGTAAGCTTTGCAGAAGCAGGGTTTTTTTTTTCCCCCCTTCTCCTTGCAATCTGTTGTTCTTTAAACAGCTGGAAAGGTGTGAGTGTATGACCTGGCCAGAAGACTCAGCATTCTCATTATCTGTGCGTGGAGCCAGCAGTGGTTGTAGTGCTGTAGAGAGCACAGTGAGCTCCTAGGGGTGACTGGCCGGTAGAGCGAGCAGCGTGGCTGATTCTTTGAGGACATCATTAGCCAGGAGTTGCCAGGTTGTTAGGATGCACTAATGGTTTGCAGGGGCAAAACAAGGACTTTGTTCTTTGTTGCAAGCAAGTTTCTGCCAGAGGGGCTATGAATTAAAAGCTGCTCACCTGGTCAGTTAAAGGGGTGATAATTTTATGGGCAGATCTGTTGATTTTTGTTACTGGTAGGAAAAACGATACTGTGTTCTATCCTTCCTAGCTGCCCAGGCTTAAGAGAGCAAATCTGTATTCCAGCTGTCTAAAAATGTGAACCCCAATTCTGACCTCCTTGGCTTCAAATCATCTTCTTCCCTGTCCTGTTGCAGAGGCAGCCCTGAAAAGCAGCATGATCAGCATTCAGGGCAACCCAGAGTGAAGCCTCCCTCTTAGCCTCACCGTGCTCTGGCAGCCCACAGTCCAAGGCAGTCAACTCTGCCATGTCCTTCCCGTGTGGGTGCAGTGGAATATATGTGTGAATTTGCAGTGCACATGTTTCTCTTCCTTTTTTTGTTCTCCCCAGCTGGGTTGCACCCTGCCCTCTTGGCTTCTGAAGCACTAATGGTGAATACATGTTTTTTTAATGGTTTTAACATATCATACTCAGATGTCAAACCAAAATTCACTCTTTCACTGAGGGCCTCTCCCAGTTTGCTGCTCAGATAACCACTGAAATACCAATACTCACTTCCCTGTGGACCATGCCCCTCTGGGCAGAACTTCTTGTGTCTTCTCACAACTGTTTTGACCCTTCTTCACCTCCACTTGTCCTCTTTTGGGATTCTGAAGATCCAGAGCAAGTTCAACCTTGCTGGGTTACTGCTGAGAGCTTTCTGACGAGGATGTAGAAGAGGAGTCAGGAACCTGGAGAAAGAGGAAGATGTTTTGTGGTGCAGCTAACTCATTTGGCGCTTAGGCTTGCCTGGCCAACAAAAACTACCTCAGCAAAGGCCATTCTCAAGCACTCTGTGGATTCTGTAGTTCCTGGCATTCAGAAAGCAAAAGCTCTCCAAAGAACCCTTGCAACAAGCCAGCAAGACACTGGGCTCTGAGGGCTTGCGAGTGAGCCTCGCAGTGACACGCTGTTGGCACCTTGATCTCAGTGGGCAGCCCTGAGCCGGGGAATGCCCTAAAAATCAGGTGGGATCAGGAAAACACAAGAGCTGCAGACATCCTGTCTCCAGGTTATTGCTGTCTTACTGGGATCCTTCTTTAAGCCTCAGTCCTGTTTGTAACACCTACAGAATGGAATGTAATACTTGAAGAAAACAAAGACTCTTTATCCTTTAGCTCCCATTTCCCCCATGTTTATATATTTTTTTTCTCCCCTTTCTTTTCTTTTTTTTTTCCCTTTTTTTAATTTTCTCTCTCTTTTTTTTTTTTCCTTTTTTATTTTTGTCTGGGACAAGAACTTTCTGCATCGTTGTGTCTTGTATAGGCTGAGCACATAGTTGAAACTTGCCAATAAAGACAATTATTTATACCGTGCACTGATAAGCTTGGTAATTACAGACCCCATGGGAAAAGACAAAACACCTCCCCTAGAGGTGAGCTGGCAGCGTGGGCTTGGTTCAGAAAAACCAAGGCCTTGCCTGGCTGAGGAGGCTCTGTCTGTATCCCTTGTCAGTGCTACTGAACTAGGTACCTGAGTCTGGAGAGGAGAAGGCTCCGAGGTGACCTCAGTGTGGCCTTCCAGTATCTGAAGGGGGCCTACAGGGAGGCTGGGGAGGGACGTCTCAGGATGTCAGGGAGTGAGAGGACTAGGGGGAATGGAATGAAGCTGGAGGTGGGGAGGAAGTTCTTCACCATGAGAGTGGTGAAGCCCTGGAATGGGTTGTCCAGGGAGGTGGTTGGGGCCCCGTCCCTGGAGGTGTTTAAGCCCAGGCTGGATGAGGCTCTGGCCAGCCTGATGTAGTGTGGGGTGTCCCTGCCCATGGCAGGGGGGTTGGAACTAGATGATCCTTGTGGTCCCTTCCAACCCTGACTGATACTATGATACTATGAATGGAGAAGAGGTTTGCTGAGGGCATGGGTGCTGTGCAAATCCCTGTGCTGTGCAAGTCCCTGGAGTGAATTGCCCTGGCAACAGCCAGGCCAGGGCTCCTCATCTCCCTGGGCTCCTGAGGTGGGTGCTGCAGGGCCAAGGGAAAAGGCAGAAGCCTCTTTTGAGAACCTAGAGCAGGGAGAAAGGGCTGGAGGCAGGGGAAAAGAAGAGAGGAAGCAAGAGGAGCAAAGGAGATGAAAATTGCGTGGGGTGAAGTGGAGCAGAGAGAAGAACTGGAAAGAGATGAGAAGGGGAGAAAGGGAGGGTAGGGAAAATCCAGGAGTGAAATAAGGCTCCATTGTGAAGAGACAGGTGTTGCTGCAGTTTCAGGATGTGAAAGCTCAGTGGACAGGCTAGAACAACAAAACAGCTCTTTCTCCTGCCTCAGTTTCCGATGTGGCTCGGGCTGTTTTCTGCAAGGACCAAGTGCAGTGAGAGACAAGAGCTGCTCAGCTGCAGATGGGGGTGGAAGCAGGCACTACGAAGTCATCCTTAGCTCTGCTTCTGCTGCAGAGTGACCCCATCCTGGTGAGAGTCTGATTTGACTTCTGTTGCTACATTGTGGGCTAAGGCAGATCAAGCAGACCTTAAGGCAGCCACAGACCTGCTTTAATCTGGACCTTAGTGATTAGAAGTTTCTTGCACAGAAATAAGCCTGAGGCTAGCCCTGCCAGTGTGGTTTGCACCTTCCTAATTCTAGTGTCACCATCAGCGTAGTGTCAGTTTCCAGAGGTCCCCAGTGAGTGAAGGAGATGCTGCCAGGCAGGACCTGTGATTTGGATACTTCTCTCAGCCATTTCTTGGAGTATCTGTGCGAGATTCCTGCAGTCTGGGCTGTCACTTCTGACAGCTCTGTGCCAAAACCCCTCTGTGCAGCAATGCCTCCCTGTTTTCTTAGGATCTGGTTCCTTCAGGGGTGCATGCAAAGGGGCACTTCACCAGTTCAGCTAGTCAGGGGCATGTGGTAGGTTTGATGGAGCCCTTGAGGAGCTGATTAAGTAGCAGCCCATGGGGCACTCCCCTGGGAGAAAAGCCGTCCCAGCGCTCGCGTGTCAGCAGGGAGTACGCGCTGTGTCTGGTCTTCTTCACTCTGCTATCCAAGCAGGTGTCAAATGCTCTGGAGAAACTCATCCCAGCCCCATCTAGGAAGGAAGAAGCACTTAAGGGCATGTTTACTATGAGGAGTGCCTGGGGAACTCAAATGCCTTCTAAGCTTGGCTCTGTCTGTCCTGAGTGGAGAGGTGGCACGGAAAGGCCACAGCAGCAAGCAGTATCGCTCTGCTGGTGCTCAGCAGAGTTCTACCACCTGGGGAATTTGCATCTTTTCCCTCAATTTCCTCTGGCAGATGCAGACCTCAGCCAATTCCTGCCCCTTTGTGTTCTGCTGCCTTTTACCTGTGCCAACGGGAGAGAAGTGGAGGATTGTTGCTTCTGAGCCTCGAGAAAGCCCTTTGCTTAGTGAGCAGCCAGCATGGCCTTGGGGGTGTAGTTCAAGTGGGTAAGGGAAGCAGTGGCTTAAGCAGGTGGCATGGGCCAGCTCCCAGGGCTGTGTTCAGTGGCCACCCTTGATTTTGGATTCCTGGAGCCGAGGGTTGGGAGTGCAGCAGCACTGGGCTGTGCGTGTGCAAGCACAGGCAGGGGCTCCCCTCATCCAGATCTTGGCCTCTCAAGTGGGGCATGCCAAAATTGAGGGGAGGAGGGCACTTATTTAAAAACAAAACAAATCCCTCCATGCCTTGCATCCCTCTCCCTAAAGCGGGTCCTGGCAGTTCTGACAGTGCCAGAGCTGGTTTCCAGGGGCTGCAGGCACTGAGAGAGGAGGTTCAGCTGTGCTCCGTGCTGGGTGCGGCAGGAGGCTGCCTGTTTCTGCTTGTTCTGGGCTAAGGTGCAAGTTCTAAGCGTGGTCTCCTGTTTCTCTAATGATCACTGGCATCAACCATCTAGAGTCAGGAGTAGCATCTTGGCTGTCAGCTCCCATTCCAGAAGCTGTGTTGTCTCTGAGTCAGTCCTGATGCCATGTGTGACAGGCAGCCAAGACCCTCCTTAAAGAGGAGTTTGGTTACTGCATAAGCCCCTGAGCTTTGGCAGCTTCCCAGCAGCTCTGTGCAAGCAGATCCAACAGGCAGCTGTGTCCCCTGGGCTGCTCCGCTCCAGTTACAGCTGCAGGGCCCCCACAAGCACCCTCTTCCACTGACAGAGGTGTCTTGCCTGCCTCTCCTACAGCCACGGCAGCAAAGCATGGGTTGCAAACTCCACTAAGCAGGGATGAACCTGTTCAGGCTCCTGCAGAGAAAGGAACCACCTTTGCTGCAACCAGAGCAGTGGAACCTGTGGTGCAGGGAAGTGGTGGTGAGCTGCTGCTTGCCTGGGAGCTCTGGTGCAGCAGTGAGGTGGCTTCCATGTTCGGTCTTTTGGGGGCTTTCTGGCTCTAATCTGCAAGCAGCCAAGGTCGGTGTCAGCTGCTGAGGGCAGGCAGGCTGTGAAGGCCCTGCTAGTACAGAGAACAGACTCAGGCCTCAATCATGGCCTGCCATTCCTGTGATGGTGGTGGCACCATCTCAGCAGCCTTGCTGGTACCACCCCTGCTACATGCCATGCTTCATCCCATCCTCCCACCCCCCCACTGCTTTACCAGAAACCCGTGCACAGAAAGCTGTACCGCTGGACTCCTGCCTTGGGGGCCAACCAGGAGCTGACTCTGAAGGGTGCTGAGGCTGAGCCCCAGCTCTTCCCCAGCTCACCCAACTTCTCCAGCTGCTTTTGGTGAACAGCCTCCAGTTCTGGTGGTGCAGCCCTGTCCCTGCTGCAGGCCTGGAGCTGCACGAGGATGGTGGCAGCTTCTCTCCTGGCCAGTCTTCCACACAGAGAAGGCATGGCTCTGCCCTTCATGAGCTGGTGGCACCTGTGTTGCCCTTCTCCCCACCAGTCTCCCACCCTTGCAGGCCCTGGTGTAAAATGCCCTTTCTGACTGGCACTGCTCTGTTGTCACAGACTCACCTCCTGAGAACAGCAACCCCTGGGCTGCTTTGGTTTGGGTATTTTTTTTACCATATCTCTTATTTTTTTTAGGCTGATACTCAGAGTGATTTGCAGTCTCTTTGCTGCCTTCCAGTCCCTTGTGATTCCAGTTTTGGTACAAATGTGTTTAGATTTTAGCAAATTAAAGTTGGGGGGGAGGGAGGGAGGGGAGAAGGAGGTTACAGAGCATCTGATCAATTTGTATTTATTTATTTTAACATTTTACTAAATAAAACACAGTAAAATCTCTTGGCTCCCTAACTGTATGTACCAGGTGGGGACAGCAAGTCCCCCAGGCAGAGGGGTTGTCATGGTGCCTGCAGAAAGCTCCCAGCCTAGGAGGGGTTTCTGGTTGAGGCTTGCTTGCTTGGCAGGGAAAAAGGCTGCTGCCTCAGCAGAAATGAATTTGAGCTCTGGAGGGGGCTGTGCTCAGTCAAGAAAACCTTCAAGCTCTGAGTGGTTGCCTCCAGCTGATGCTGCCCGGCAGAGGGCACAAGGAGACCAAAACTGAGCTGCCTAAGCCCCAGTAGGCACATTTTGGGCTAAGGACTGGCTAGGCTGGGAAGGATTAACCTGACAGTGATTGGCAGAGGGTCCTCCTGCTATAGGCACAGCAGTAGACCTTCCCAAAACACTGCAGAGCCAGTATTTCTCGAGCCACATAGCTATCAAAGAAACATCCAGAAGGGGCCTGCTTGCTGCAGGCAGTGCTTCACTGCCATGTCCCTAGCCAGAAGCAGGCTGAGCTGCTATCTAGAGTTGATCTAATCCTGTCTTGTTGCTTGGTGCAGCAGCAGAGCCCTATCAGAGCACTTTGGCTGCATTAAACAAAGGCTGGCTGCCAGGGCCTGGTTGGGTGGAGCTGCGTCTGGCTTCATGGTCATTACCAATGTCTTCCCAAGTCTTTCCCAAATAAAGCCTCAACAACTCGCTGCTGGCAAACCTCCCTCCTCCTCCGTCCCTGCAGAGGCAAGGTTGGCAACTCCTGCGGCCTGAGAGCCAATTTTTATTCCCAGCAGTCTCATAAACCCGAGGCCCTTCAGCGGAGGAGCCCTGGTCAGTCCCACTGCCTGCATCGTGGCTGGAGCTGGGTGCCTGTCCTCCTCAGTGGGCAAAGCGATGGTCCTGCAGGCCACAGCACCACCAGAAATAGAAATCTCATCCCTTCTACCCCATCCCAACCTGTGAAGCCCCAGGCTCCATTTAAAGGGTGCTGCCCAGCTGCCAGCCCCATTGCACTGCTGGGAGACAGCAGACTCGATCCCAGCGCAGTCAATGACCACCAGTGGTTTCAGAGCTGGCAGGGGCCTGGCACACTTGCCACTTGGTGACATGGGCATTTCTTCTCCCTGCTATTGGTCTCTGCTCCCCAGGCCTCCCCCTCTGCCAGCCAGAAGGGAAAAGGCTCCAGCTGCGCCAGGTGAAGCCAGCCCAGGGAGGCTTTTTCCGCAGCTAAGGCTCAGGCCAGCCTGCACTGCTCCTGCTGCCTTCCCTCCAGGGGACAGCTGCAGGCACACAGCAGGGTGGGGGGAAATAATTAAGAATAATAATCAGGCAGTTCTAAACAAGGATGTGAAAAAGAATAAAAAAGCTTTAATTTAAAAATTAAATTAAACAGAGAGAGTAAGCAAGAGGTGCCTGTGCCCTTTCCATACCCCACCTTCCTATGGCTCCTGCCAGCCACTCCCACCATGGACGGAATCCTCCCAGCAGCACAGAGATGGCACTGGCAGCCCAGAGCAAGGCTAAGGAGAGGACAGCAGAGACTGCAGCAGCAGCTGGCCTGGAGAGCCTCCAGGGCCATCAGCAAAATCATCCAGGAGGAAGAAAGGATTTGAAAAAAGAAAAGAATAAAAAGAGCAAAACCCCTGCACAACCCCCAGCCCAGCCCCCAGCCACCCCACTCAGGCAACCCTCAGGAGAAAAGTATTCAATAATTTAAACAGCATGAGGAAAGCAAAGCATCCTCTGTGCTCCAGTGTGTGACAGCAGTGGGACAGTGCCTGGCCAAGCTGCTCCCGGCACGGGGATCCTGCCACAGTGCTCTGCTGCAGCCTTGTCCAGCCTCAGCCACATCCCTGATTGTCGGCGGCAACATCTGTGCCGCCGAAGAGCTGGGGAGGAGCAGGGTGGTCCCTGCTGGGGATTTCTCGAAGCAGCTGCTGGCCCATGAAGCTGCTGTTGTGGCCATCCCTGCAGGGCACTGCCAGCCCCGGGACAGGACCTGGCACCTGAGCTTCCAGCTGAGAGGTGCAGGCCTGTCCTGGGAGCCCACTGCTGGGGACATCAAACAGCCTATCCTACTCTGGAAGCTCATCCTGCTCTGGGTGACACCCACACTAGTACTAGGCCAACCCCACTCGAGACTTTGCATCCATATGGATGGGGCTTAGCAATATTTTTCCCTGTCACCTAGCCAGCCTTGACCCAGCCTTCAACCATGTTCTCCTCAACTCCTGGAACTCCCCAGCCCCTCCTCCCAGGGTGCTGGGAGACTTTCTCTGAGTCTGCTCCCCAAAAGATGCAAAAGGATGCTCTGCATCCTCGTCTCTCACTCACCAAAGCTCTGGAGAGGTGTGTGCAGGACTGGGACCTGAGACCACAGAGCAGAGGCACAGCAGGGTAAGGTACAGCTGCCAGGCTCTCAGTGAGGTGAGATAATGAAGGCAAAGAATCTACAGCTGCTAAAACAGGGGAGGGAGGAGACCCATTCCCCTGGCCCCTGGCACAGGGAGGCTCCCCTGTAACACAGAAATGCTGCTACTGCTCAAAAAAACCCCTTGGCCACAGCGCAGCAGCTTGACCTGCAGGCACTGCCATTCTTGCAGCTGGCATCTTCCACCTTACGTAGAGGCATCCGTCCCTTTGCTGTGCCGGAGAGACTCTGCCGCCAGCTGCGTTCCCTTGGGCCAGGCTGCAGCAGGGAGCCGGGGCAGGAGGGAGGCCCCGTGCCCTCCCTTCTCCACCGTCCCGCTAGCACCCCACAGCCTCTGTCCCCAGGCGTCACAGGCTCCTGTCGGCGGTGAGGTATTTGAGGGCGGCAGCGCCGTAGCGCCGCGACAGGTCCTGGTGGAACTCCTCGCGCAGGGTCTGCAGGCAGCCGCGGTACCCTGCACTCAGGCGGAACTTGGAGATGTCGAAGCTGGGGGCGTGGGGCATGTGGATCATGAAGGCGTTGGGCAGCACCAGCAGCTCGTACTCCTGGGGGCAAAGCAGCAGCCTTTACTGTCAGCCCTGGCCTGCCGGTGCCAGCCCAGCCCAGACTGCAGCACCCAGCTGCAGCACCCAGCACCTCCGAGGTGCTGCCCACCTGCGCATCCAGCTCCATGATGTGGGACACCTTGTTCCAGCCGAAGCCCACAAACCTCTGGTCGTACTTGGGGCAGTCTCGCCTCACTACAACGTAAGGCTCGAAGTCTGGCTGCCAGGCCACGCGGTATGGCACGGTGGCCGTCCGCCACTTGGCGTAGTCGGTTGGGGCATGGCCTTTTGGCCACACGTGGTACCTAGAGGGAGAGATGGGCAGGAGAGACTGAGGAGAGCTGGCAGTTCCCTGGGACAGAGGAGGCAGGTGATCCTCTGGGCCAGCTGCCCCGCAGCCCCGAGGTACAAAACTGCCTTCTGCTGGGTGTGGCAGCCCTGCTGGACGGCAGGGCAGCTCCAGTCCCTACCTGAAGGTGTAGAGGGAGCCCATGTCCAGCATGGAGAGCAGCTCTGCTTTGGATTTAGGGAAGGTCAAGCGGTAGTGCAGGGTCTCAAACGCTGGCACGATGAGAGCTGCCTTCCTCTGGGGCAGCTCGAGCTGCTGGATGGAGGTCCTGTGGTGATAGGAAGGGTGTGAGGTCTCCCTGGCTGTGAGCCATGGCCACAGCCTCCTTCCTCAGCCCCTCCAGCTTGCCCAGAAGGGTATTAATGGGTTTAGACACTTTGTAGTGGTGTCATTCAGGGGCAGGAGGCACAGGGCAGCCCTCACAGCCAGGGCTGCTTCCTCATCTGCTGGTTGGTGTGCAACAAAACCGAGGGCAGGATCCCGAGGCTGAACACAAAGCTGCTCATGCCTGTTGAGAACTGCTGCCCAGGGCAGTTTCCTGCAAACCCCAGCGCCGGGGGAGCCTGGCAGGCTGTGGTGGGTTGAAATTTCCCCCTCTAGCATTAACTTTGCCAGCCCAGCCCAGCCCAGCTGGAAGCAAATGAAAGCTGTATTTACAGGTGAAACTACATTCTACAATGGAATGCAATGAACATGTACAAAATACACAGTATTTACAAGTATTTGCAATTAATAAACAGCACAAGAACCCCCCTGGTCAAAGACCAGGGGAAGCTACTAGCTTCTCCTTTTCTGCCTCCCCTTACCCACCCTGTGCAAAAGGCAGAAAAGAAAGGAGCAGAGAAAACTGCTGTTAGGCTTAACCAAAACAACGCAGCCAAGGTCAAGCAGAAGCAGGTTAGTATCTCTCCAGGGTGGGTGAAGAAGCAAGAAGAGGAGGACTGGTTTGGTGCACCCAGCCTTATGGTGGATCTCTCTCCACTGGAATTGTTTAGAATTGTCTTTGTTTTCCTTATTTATTTTTTTCTTTACACCCAACAGTGATTTGTTTACATTTTGCTACTTTTCTGTGTGAAAAAAAATTCTGAAGGCGTAGCCTAAAACTAGCCCCGAGGTGGAGCGAGCGCTGGCCGGGGCAGAGCCTCACCTGAGGTAATCATAGAGGCCATACATAGGCAGGAAGTCGATGTCCGTCAGAAAGACGTAGGGCGTCTGGGTGTTGGCCAGGGCCACGTTGCGCAGGAGGTTGATGGGGTAGAACTGCCCCTCCTTGTAGACGATGTGGTAGGCCACGTTGCGGCGAGCGCTCAGCACCTCCGACGCCTGGGCGTAGCGCAGGAACTGCTGAGCCTCCGCGTCCGACATGTACAGCGCCAGGCTGATGGGGCCCGCCCAGTGCTTGCAGATGGCCTCCAACATCTGCAGCCTGCCGAGCAGAGGGGCACCGCCTCAGCAGGGCTGCCCCACGGCAGCGCGGCCAAACCCAGGACTGGGTGCCCCAGGCGGGGCTGAGCCCACTTCAGCGGGGGGGATGCGGTGGGTGGAAAATCCGCCCCCCCCCCCCCCAACATTAAATTTGCCAGCCCAGCCCAGCTGGAAGCAAATGAAGCTGTATTTACAAGCAGGACTACAATCTGCTACCAGCATGTACATAATACACAGTATTTACACTATATAAACAGCACAAGAGCCCCCCTGGCCATAAACCAGGGGAGCTGCTGACAGCTTCCCACTCCCTGCTCCACTCCTTACGCCCCTGGACACACAGGGACAAGTGAAGGTTGTTAGAACTCAGCCAAAACATTGCAGCCAAGGTCAGCAGAAGCCAGCAGAGCACAAAGTTAGTACCTCCCAGAGCAAGGGAGCCAAAAAAGAGAGAGAGAGTTCTCATTACTACCTTGGGTTTGTTATCTGCCCAATGGATTGTTTAGAACTTATCATTATTTTCCTTTTTACACCCAACAGTGATTTGTTTACATTTTACCACTTTCTGTTCAAGATCTGTGGAAAATGTTAAAGGCAGAGCCTGAAACTAACAAAGGGGAGTAAGAGGAAACGCTCCTCCCAGCCTGGGGTGTTGCTCCTCACTGCAAAGAGCTGGCGTGAGGGGGAGGAACCTGTGTGTCAAGATTCCTGACAGCTCCCAAGCCGTGCAGCCACCCCAGAGGAGCGGAGGCAGGATCCAACCTCCCACCAGCAGGTACCTGTCCATGGAAAGCTGGGCCACCAGGGTGACATCACTGGGGCCGGGAAGGGCCAGGAACTCGTACTGCAGGAAGAACAGGTGGATGCGGTGCTGCGTGAGGTGCTGCCGGCGGAAATCGTAGCAGGGATCGTCCTCGTCCAGCTCCTCCAGCGCCTGCTGCAGCTGCAATGCCGCGAGGGTGAGGGAGAGCAGCAGCCCCAGGCTGAGCTGGGGGCGCTGCCTGAGGTCTCCACCCGCCCCACGCTCCGAGGCAGAGCTCCAGCCGCCCTCACCTGGTTGCTGGGTGGGCTGGGGAGGCTGGCACAGCCAAAGAGCTCCCTGCGCAGCAGGTTCCCATCGTACTCCAGGAAGGTCAGGTAGAGGTTGCGGAAGAACTCCACGTGCTTGTTCTTCACCCTCAGCTTCTTGGGCGAGTTCCAGTGGATCACCTGAGGACAGCACTGTGTCACTCCACAGAGGGGAAGCCAACAGCATCCAGTGCAGCCCAAGCCCAGGCTGACTCCTCTGGGCCTCCAGTGCATGTGCTGTCCTGTGGGCTCTCCCCGGTCTCAAAGCCACCCACCTTGAGATCCGAGACCTCGGTGTAGCACTGCTCTGAGCGGGTGTGATCGGACAGCTGCACGTTCCAGAAGCAGGGGAGCCGGTACACCAGGGCTGGGTCCTGCTTGATCACTGCATTAAAGATGTCCTAGGGAAGAGACAGATGAGTGCACAGGTGGATGAGGAAGATAGGATGTCCCTCTCCATGCCACCGGTACTACAGGAACACAGCAGGGCCAGCAGGGTGACTGCAGGATGACTGAAGGACTGGAGCTCTGCCCTGTGAGGACAGGCTGAGAGCCCTGAGGTTTTTCAGTCTGGAGAAGAGATGACTGAAGGGGGTTTAATCAATGTTTATAAATATCTGAGGGCTGGGTGTCAAGAGGGAGGGTCAGGCTCTGCTCTGTTGCACCCTGTGATAGGACAAGGGGTAATGAATATCAACTACAGCACAGGAGGTTCCACCTCAACATCAGGAGGAGCTTCTTCACTGGGAGGGTCACAGAGCACTGGAACAGGCTCCCCAGAGAGGTTGTGGAGTCTCCTTCTCCGGAGACTTTCAAGCTCCATCTGGATGTGCTCCTGTGCGACCTGTGCTAGATCCTATGGTCCTGCTCTGGCAGGGGGGTTGGACTCAATGATCTTCAGAGGTCCCTTCCAACCTCTAACATTCTGTGATCCTATGAACCACCCTGGAGCAGGACCTTTACCTGGTCAGCCAGTGAGGTGGACAGCATGCTCATGAGCTCCCGCTCCGCCGTCAGCCGCCACATCTGCTCCCAGCCCAGGCGACGCAGGCGGTCCAGCAGGAGCAGGATCACCCCTGCGTGCCAGGGAGGAGGACACTGTCACCGGGCGAGCACCCAGCCATTGCAGAGCTGGAGCAAGGCAGCCTGTCTGCTTTCAGCCCCTGGGACTTCTTTCGGCTCACCCGCAAGACCCCAGGACAGCGTAGCAGCCCCTGCATGCCCAGCACCTCCTGCCTCACCTCAGCCTTCCCCAGGCGCTTTGTGCCAAGTGCTGCCCCAGCTCAATGCATCACGAGGCTACAGAGCCCACCTCAGGGGCCCACACTCACCAGTGTTGAAGCCACGGCCCAGGGCCGGCCACGGTTTGTGGTTCTTCCACAGGTTGCCCAAATACCAGTCGCTTTGGTTCTCCACCAGCCCAATCACCTGCTTGTCTGAGGAAACAGAGGGACAGGGATGCAGCATCTCTTGCTGCAGGTCCACAGGGCCCAAGCAACTCCACCGTGCTGGTTGGGAATTGCCACCCTGAGCCCATCACCCAGGGCCCTGCCAGGGTCCCACAGGCACCTCGTCCTCACCGGAAAACTTCCCAAAGACAGCCCACAGCTCAGCAATGTCAGTGGCAAAGGTGATGTCAGTATCCAAAACGATGACCTTGGAGAGGTTGGAGGGCAGTGCCTTGGTCAGTGTCAGCTTCATCAACCCATAGATGCCAGAGTAGTGCTTGTTGGGAATCCAGGACACCTCTGGCTGCAAGGAGACATGGCCTCAGGGCTGGGCATGGCACCCCATGAGGAAGAGGCCAGCAGACAGGCACAACAAAGCTGTGGAGCAGCATCTCCAGCTGCACCATCAGCAGGCACATGTCTCTCCCCAGGCCCTTCAGTCACACACTGGCTGCATCTCCCCCTTTGCCCTCACCCTGGTTTGTGTCTTCCTCCAGCCACCAGAACCCCCACCTGAACCCCAGGGGAGGACCCAGCTCTGCTACTCAGGCAGCGCTACCCTAAAGGGCCTTCCTACCCCTCCAGCAGCAGCCCTATGCCCCGCTTCTCAGCCAGATCACCAAGTCCAGAAAGGGGAGCAGGGGAGCAAGGGACCAGCAGGGAAAGAGTTAATAAAGCCCCTTCCACTCCCCTCTGGGCTGCTTGCCCTCAGATCACCCGGCCGGAACAAAGCAAAGGAGGGACAAGTGCCTGCCTTCAAGTCATCGGCGTTATAGAAGCTGATGTGGACAGAAGGCACCATCCAGGACTCGAAGAGGGTCTGGAGGATCTGGTGAGCCACTGAGTCCGTGATGAAATGAAAGTGGAGGGGATTTTTCCTGCCAAGGGCAAGCACAGCAGCACTCAGCATCACAGCAGGAAGAAGAGGACATGGTCCCCAGCCCTCCCAGTGGAGAGACATCAGCTTGGGCGGGGGGCAAACTGATCAAAATCACCCATCTGGGAGAACCAAATCCCCTTCTGGCCCTCTAAGCAATGGCATAACAGGTGGAGAAAGGCTTAGAGTCTTCCCTCCACATTGCAGCAGCTTATCTGGGAACCCCAAACTAGTGGGCCTCTGGCAAGCAGCTCCCCATTACCTGTGGAAGAGGATGGATTTCACCAGCGTGACCACATCCCGGCTCGCGTTGTGCCCGGCACACACAATGGCAACGTGCAGGAGCTGCCCAGAGACAAAAAACACCTTTCTGAGACTGGACACCCCCGCTTCAGGGCCCTGCCAGCTCTCCCCTGGGGTCGTGCTACGGGAAGAGACCCCAGACCCCAGCCCTTCCCATAGGGAAGGAGCCCCAGAGACAGGTGGGATTCCTCTGCCTCAGAAGCAGGAGCCAGGAGTCTGGCTGCCACTCCTCCTGTCTGGTATCCCTCTCTGGAGAAGCAAGAGACCCTCATTCACCCATCAGCTGCGGCACATTGAGAACCACAGAGAACCAGGACGAGGCTTCTGCATGGGCCAGGGCACAGAGTGAGCAGTGCCAGGCCGGTGGCACATACACCCATGCTTGGGCAGGGTCCCAGCCTCCCATCCGACACCCCCCACACACACCCCTGGTGCCGTCACCCACCTCGCACTTGTGCACCAGGCGCTGCTTAAGGCAGGCCGTGCGGTTCCTCCTCTGGCTGCCGGCGGGGTCGGGCCGGGCGGAGCTGCCCCACCGCAGGCTGCCGTCGCCACCCTCCACCTGCGCCCGGCCCAGCTGGCGGCGGAGCTGCAGGTTCTCCTCCTCCACCCTGCGCACCCGCGAGGCCAGCGCCTCCCGCTCCACGTCCCGGCTCGCCTGCTCGCCCAGGCAGGGCGGCAGCAGCAGGAAGCGGCCATCTGCGGGCAAGGCACAGGGCAAGAGCCGTAGCCTTAGGCTATGCTTTTAAAGTACTTTCACAGATCTTGAGCAGAAAAGCAGTAAAACATAAAGAAATCACTACCGGGTGTCAAAAAAAAAGGAAAATAAAGGTCATTCTGGACAATCCCATTGGAAGAGATAAGGGACTGAAACTGGCTGTACCAAAACAATCCTTCTCTTCTCACTTCTTCACTCTGGGAGAGAGACTAACTCGCTCCTGCCTGACCTTGGCTGCATTGTTTTGGTATTAACCTCTCTGCTTCTGTCTCTTCTCCCTTTTGTACAGGGGGGGCAGGGGGAGGCAAGAAGGGAGCAGCTAGTAGCTTCCCCTGGTCTTTGGCCACAGGGGTTCTTGTGCTGTTTATGAATTGCAAGCACCTGTAAATACTGTAAGTACTGTGCATTTTGTACATGTTCATCACCTTTCATGGGAGTTTTGCCTGTAAATACAGCTTTCATTTGCTTCCAGCTGGGCTGGTGAATTTAATGCTGGGGGCGGGGGGGGGGGAGAAATTTCAACCCACCACAGCCTGCCATGGGCACGGCAAGGCAGAGTTTGGCTGGGAAAGGCTGGGTGTGGATGGTGGGGCAGAGCCCCAGCTGAGGGATCCCAGCAAGCCTGATGTGTGCCCAGCCCACCTCACAGCTCTGCTCCCCTACCCCCTGGGACGCTCCTGGAAACGCAGAGCTCGTACACCCTGCAGTGACTCAGCGTGGTCACAGAGCAGCTGCTCCAAGGTATCAGCCTCCCCTGCCCACACTCTCTTGTCCCTTGATCCAAAGAGGAAGATCCACTCACATTCGAGGCTGCCCACGAAGAGGTAGAGCCAGGAAAGGAGGATAGCCAGGGTCACCGTGGCGAGCAGCAGCTTCAGCTTCACGCGCCAGGAGCGCAGCATGGTGTGCCAGTGGGACACGGGCACCGAGGATCAGGTGGGCAGCCCAAGCCCAGCTGTCCCCGGCATCCTAGAGCCTGTGTGGGGCAGCAGAGTGGTGTCACCAACAGTCCTGGAGCCCCTACCCAGGTGCCTTGACGGCTCCCAGCAGGATGTCCTTCCTCTCCTGTTCCCTCCAGGACACTGCCTGGGCAAGTACAGCAGCAAGACAGGTGCCCTTTACCACTCCAGTAAGAGTCACTCCCAACCAGTACCCTCCTGCCCATGCTGGGCCATTTGGACCTCTGCACGGTCTGCCCCACCTCCATGCCATGGCCTCATGACTCTCAAGAGGGCTCTCAAATATGAAAGGAAGGAAGGAGACCTCCAAGAGATTTCAGTCCAGCTCTGTTCCTTGCTCCTTGCCATTCTACAGGCCAAGGGGAGAGAACCAAGATCCCGAGATGTTGGAGACCGGGTGGTTGTTCATGGGGTGGTTAATGGAGCCTGTCCTTGAAGAGGGAGCACAGGTCCCTCCCCCACCGCCTCTGCGGGCTGAAGGGGCCAGGACTGCTCTTGAGACAGGGGCCTCAAGGACACAGCAGGCTGGGTGGGAGCGCAGCCCACGGAGCCAGGCAAGGAACCTTGCCGGGCATGCTGGCTCCTTCCCAGCCTGCGGGCTGGGGGAGAATTCCCAGACCCAGGTCTGCCACGAGCCAAACGCCTCCACCTCTGCTCACAGCGACCTGCCCCAACAAAGTTAGGTGGAAAAATCCCGAACGCTCCAGTGAAACTCACTTCCCAGCCGGGCTGGTTCAGCGAGGCGTGCCAGGGGATCCCCTCGCCCTGCCACCTCGGCTCTGGCCACACGTGCTGTGCCGCCCTCATTCCTCGGCACTGGTGACACTGGGCAGAGCAACCATGCCCCCCACCCTGCCCCTGCACTCAGTCTGGAGACATAAAGCCCATCTCGAAGGAGCCCTGCCCCGGGACCCCAGCGACCCAGGTGCCCTGAGCAGAGAGAGAGCCCCACAAAGCAAGGGAACACCAACCTCTCCCCGGCAGGCTGGCTCACTCCGCACTCCTGCCTGCCTGCTGCAGCTCAAGGTTGAGCCCCTGCCCTCAGCACAACATCTGGAGGCTCAACAAAAGCTGTTGCAGGGATGAATGAGGCGGATTAGGGTCTGCTCCCCCCTGCGCAGACCCTGCTGGAGCACAGACTCCGCTGCAGCCCATTGATGTGCAGATGCCTGTGGGGCCACCGGGCCAGCGCTTGGGGGCTGAAGCAGACAGCCTGAGAGGACACCACCCTGACAGCCTCCGGGGCAAGAGTGCAAACACCTGCCCCACGGCAGGAATTGCCTGCTGAGGGTGGGCCGGGAGCAAGGGATCTGCAGCAACAGGCTCAGGCTCTGCAAGAGATGGGGCATGGTCACCTTAACCCCACCAGGGGTATGCAGCTAGGACCTCGTGGCAGCAGGCATGGCCCTTGGAGGCTGCACCCCTTTTCTGCTAGAGAAGGGGTCCTGCTGGCACCACAGCTCCCTGCAAGCACGGTCTGGCATCGCTCTGCTTTCCCACTCTACAGAGTGGCCAAGAATGGGCATGGCAAGGAAGAGGGAGCTGAGACATGGAGCATGCCGGGCCCAGGCACTTCTTCTCCCTGCCATGCTGGACCTGGCAGGGTCTCTGCACACTGCTGCCAGCCTGTTTCCTGTCCCACAAGCCAATCTCCACCTCCTCCTGCCTGGCCTGTGCATTCCCCAAAATTTGTGTTGAGCTCTAGGCAGGGCTGAGGCAAGACGCGGGAGGTCAGCCGGCACTGAGGGGCTTTGGCACAAAGGAAGGCGAGAAGGTGGTAGCACACAGCAGCACCCCTCCTGCTGCTGCCTCCCATCATGGCCCCTCTGGGGGGGCCCTCACTGCAGAGAATGGCAGCCTGCCCCTCGCCTGCATGCGAGGACGCTACTGGGAGGGCAATTTTGGAGGACAGAATGGGACCGACAGCAGGCCACTTGTCAAAAAGTCATCCTGGAGGAATCCAAGGACTGCATCTACCCCCACCCCGAAGCACCCTCACCCCTCCTGCCACCTTTTCCCCCCTCCTCACCTAGCCACTCGCCTGCCTCCCAGGAGACCATTTCCTTACCTGCCTTTCGTCTCCTCCTCCCCGGCCGACTGGCAGCCCACTGCTGCTGCTCCCTCCGGGGCTGCCGTTCCCCGGCCTCTCTTTACTCCTCCCTTTCAGATCTGACTCGTCCCCCCCCTCCTTCCCGCTCTCAAACCCGAGCTCCCCCCACACCGGCCGCCCTTTCGGAGGAAGAAAGAACAAACAAAACAAGAGATTAAACTCGCTTTCTGCTCAAGAGCCCCCCCGCGCCAGGGGCACGGAGTTGCCCAAAGTAAATCGGAAGCAACCCACCTTCCCTCCAGCCCCCTTCCCGCTCCCAGACCTCAAAAATCCCTCTTTCGCCAAGATAAAGCATGGGGATTATTTACCCCCGAACCAGCGCCTGCCTCCTCCTTTCCCGGGGCAGGTGCAGGAATTTTCTTCCGCACGGAGAGACATTGGGGAGGGCTTTGGAAGGCAGCAGAACCCAACTCACCTCCCCCTAGCCGGCACAGAGGGGCCGCACGTCCTGCAAGGGTGAGGTGCACGCCGTGCCACCCCGAGAGAAGGGATACCAGCTGCCATCCGCCTGAGCGCTGGTCTCATTGGACAGGATGTAAGCCCCGCCGTAGGTTTGCCAAAGGAAAGAAGAGCTGGCCCCCGATTCCCCGGGCTTGCCCCAGCAGCCCAGGAGAGCAGAGCTCCCTGAAGGAGACAGCGTCCCGCAGCCCTGCCCAGCGCAGCGGCAGCGAGCGGCACGGGGTGGCCGCAGGAGTGAGGAGCGGGAGGCCAAGGCTGGGAATGCTAACTATGCCGAGATGCGATCTACCTGCAGCTCCCCCCGAGCCTGGCCCCAGGGCTGGGGAAAGGCAGCAAGCTCCTGCCCCGGGCTAGAGCCAAAGAGGAGCCCCTGCCCTCCTGCCCGCCTGGGTGGGAGCCTGCTGAAAGGTGCCTGGAGAAGACTGGGTGTGGAGGGAGGAGGCCACCACCGGCAGCAGCAGAGGGATTGGGATGCAATCTGCCTGCACAGCAATTTAGATGAAACACAAATTGCCCCCCACCGTGTAACCCAAGGGCGAGCTGCGACACAAGCCCCGGCCTGTCTCCTAGAGACAGAGCAGTGCCTGCAAAGGCAGCCGCCGGCCTGCAGGGCAGGGGTAGGCTGGGTCTCCACCCAGGCAGCACTGAAATCACTGCCCCAGGAGACACATTTAGCATCCACTCAGGAAGCTCTTGCTTGCCCTTGCAGAGCCCTGGTTACAACAGGCAGTTGCTCCTCAGGAGTGCCTTTATGCCCGGCCCAGCTCTGGCAGGGAGGAGAAACCCCCCACCCCGGGGTACCCTGCCTCGGCTCCCTTGCTGGACCCAGGGGCACATGGGGAGCAGGCTCTGGGACTGTCCTGTCCCTGCCCTGTGGGATCCATGACAAAACAAGTGCTCCAGTTGAGGCATCAGATGCAGCAGCCAAGCAGGGCTTACCCATGCTCCTGGCAGAAGCACTGCCAACAGCACTGCTCCAGGGCAGGAAACCACCTCCAGCTCTGGCTGACCACTGGTGCCTCTCCACAGCTTTTCCTGGCCTCCCTATCTTGCTCACTCCAGCAAGTGAGGACCCAGCACCAGGGTCTCATCAGCTGGGGTAGGAGCAGGCAGGCTGCTGGGAAGCATGGGCAAGACAGAGGCATTTTAGGATGTTTATGGTGCTGGGGAGGAGATGGTAAGCAGAAAAGCAGCTACAAAGCCTCTCCTCCCCCACAGAATGTTAAAGGCACAGCAAGCAGAGGGCACAGCTGGAAGCAGCTTCTACACAAGGGGCACAGAGGGTTCCAGCAGCCTGGGCACAGCACAGGCACCCCAGGTGCAGCCATCCCTGCAGCCATGGGGCTCGGCCTCTCTGCCCTCCCTCCTCAGTCTCCTTGCTTGCACCAGACAAGTGCAGCCAGCAGTAAGATGAGAGGTTTCCAATACTGCCGGCTTCCGAACCTGGCATGAGGGTGCGGGGCAGAAGTGCTGCTCACAGCAGCTTATCCTCACCTTCTCTCCCCGGGAACAGGATGGCTCCTGCTTTGGCAGGGATCAGGAATGCAGGAACACAGCAAACTCAACAGAAAGAGGCACCCAGCTGCCCTCTCTTGCTGGGAGAGGCTGGCAGCAGGCACCAAGGAAGGGGCAGGCAGAACCCCGGTGTCATCTCATGCCTGGACATTCCTGCTGCCAGTAGCGACAGGGCAATAGCCAGGGCACAAGGAGTGCCAAGCCAGCAGAGCCAGGCAGCTGCACAAACACCAGATGCATGCTCACACTGACCTCTGAGGTGTGGACAGGACCCCAAGGCTGTCTGCCCACCAGCCACCCTTTCACGCACAAGCAGCCTTCACTCCCAGGCCAGTGCACCCACCTGGCTTGCCCCAGGCCCCTTCCCAGAGCTGCCCATGTGCTGGCACCCTGCCCCTCCAAGATGCCCTCTCTCTGTAGGAGAGTGATTCAGACCAGCTGGCCTTTGCTCTCCGTGGCTTGGTGACTGTCAGGTGAGCAGTTAATGTTTAGGGAGAGCTGGCAGTGGCAGCTTTCCCACCACATCAGCATGTTTTCCCCAGACCCACGGGCACAGATGTGAGCAGCCCTGTTTTCCCACAACACCGCAGCTGGCAGCAAGGCCCATGGAAGGCTGGGCATCTTAGCCTGTTGTCTCTCCTAGAGCTAATGTGCACCTGCAGGGGGGATGCTGAGACACTGTCTGCAGGTCTGAGGGGCATATGGAGAGCCACAGGCTTGCTGCACTCCCTGTGTACCCAGAGGCATTACAAGTGAAGAGATGTTGCCAGTAAAGAGATGCAGAGCAGCCAGCAGTGACTTCACAGACTCTCGCTGCCTGTTGTCCTACCTAGCCATAATCAACAGAAACTGCAAATCCTTCTCCCAGGTCTCACATTTGGAGCTGGGAGAGCAGCAGCAGTTTAAGCTGACCTGCTTAGGCTGCCTCACGAGAGAGCAGCTTCGCAGGAGGCAAGCAAAGGGCCTGGCAGCCAGGGCGAGAGCTGCGCAGCAAGGCTGGCAGCGGAGCAAAGGCACCCACCGCGCTTTGAAGAGAGGGGACTGGGGACGATCTCTCTTGCTCTTACAAAGGGATGGGAGGGGACAGGCCGGTTCCTCACTCAGCAGGTCACCTTTCAAGCACGTCCCACAGCACCCCCGTCTGACAAAGCACCTTGCGGCTGGAGGTCACCTCCCGGTCCCGGCTCCCCGTGGCTGAAACGCTGCGAGTGGAGGGGGGGCTGTGCCAGCCGGCGGATGCCACACAGGCAGCACTGAGCGGGGCAGCTGCAGGAATTTACAGAGGCGGAATGGAATTTGGCCAGGGGAGCAGGATTAAAACCCCATGCTCCGGATTACCATGCTCCCCCTCCCTCCCTCCCTCCCTCCCTCCCTCCCCAGTCTTATGATAAGCAAAACGTAAGTGAGAAGCTTTGTATTTCCCCAGGAAGGGCAACCTATGGCAAAACAGCCCCCCCCATTCGAGAGATGGGATGGGGCAGCAGCCACAGAGCTGGGAAACAGAACCTCAGACTTACAGAAACTTTCAGGTTGGAAGAGAGCCTCAGGGATCACCAAGTCCAACCCAGAACCCTACTCTACAAGGGTCACCCCTAAACCATGTCCCCAGGCACCACATCCAAACCACCTTTAAACACATCCAGGCTCGGTGACTCAACCACCTCCCTGGGCAGCTCACTCCAATCCCTGACCACTCTTGCTGTGAAGAGATTTTAATGTCCAGTCTAAACCTACCCAGCCACAGCCTGAGGCCATTCCCTCCTGTTCTGTCACTAACTACCTGTGAGAAGAGACCAGCACCAGCCTCTCCACAATGTCCTTTCAGGTAGCTGTAGAGAGCAATGAGGTCTCCCCTCAGCCTCCTCTTTTCCAAGCTAAACAGCCTCAGCTCCCTCAGTTGCTCCTCATAAGATTCATTCTCCAAACAGCACATGAGCTTTAAAGGAGGAAAGGATCCCTGTCTTCCTACTGCCCCAAACACCACCAAACTGCAGAGAAAATCCCAGAAAGGTGAAGCTCTTCCTGGGGCAGCAGTCAGCTGCACCTCAGTTGGGCTCATTGTCCTGCACCTAGCTCTCCCCAGGCCCATAACATTCTCACCACACACAATGCTGCTGCTCTGAGAGTTCAGCTTTTTGTTCTGCAAAGGTCACACACTGAAAAGCCATCTTCTCCTGCAGAAGCACAGCACGTGGGGAAGAGAAGCTAGCAGTCTCTGAAGGGTGTTAGCTGAAGCTCCAAGCTTGGCTGAAACAGACTTCCGTCGCCAGGCTGCTTCCTTCTCTCCAGAGGAAACAAGCAAGTTCAGGCTGGGTTTGACACTGGAACACGCCTCACTGCTTACCTCTCCACGTCTACAACCTCAGGAATGCATTAGGGAGCAACTCTTCTTGGCAGGGACTCCTGATCACAAGGCTCTGATAGACACAGTCTGCCACTACAGCCAGGCTCCCTGTCCACCACCAGGCACGGGATTCAGCTGCCCAGCAGAGCCCCAGCTGGAGACAGGGCTGTGGAGGGCAGACGTGGGAAGTCCAGTGCCAGGGCAGAGCATGCAAGAGTTGTGTGGGAGGCTAAACTCTGCCAAATAGCCTGCAACACTTGCAAGTTGGACAGCTGCATTTAGCCACAACTCTCAGGCAAGTCAAAAGGTGGCCACCCAGCTAGGGACATGGCCCCTAAGCGTTCTCACTCCTGTTAGACCCAAGATGAAGCTGGAAGGTTCCATCTGGCAATAACCTTCAGCCATGTGTGCTGGAACACCACGTCAGCAGAGGGCAGCTGCTGGCTTGCACTCCTCTGCATGTGTTGCATTTGTCCCTCACTGCAGCAGGGGACCAGCAAAGGGACCTGAAAGCTTGTGTGTGAGCAGAGCTGCAGCACACCAGGCAGGCTGCCCAGGACACTCACCCAGACCTGCCAACATCACTTGGGTTAGAAGTAAGGATCACCCCTCAGGGACCAAGTCACTCCCTGCCAGCAGGAAACCTCTCACCCATGAGCTGCATAAGCCTCCAGCACGGCTCTGGAGCAGACCACCTTCCCCCAGTGCTCAGCCAGCTCTCTGCCCACAGTGCCAAGCTCAGGGCAAGGGAGGACCTTGCATGTCCTATGCTGGTCATGGTTTTTCCTGCACTTCCTGGTGGGGTGCACCAGCCTCGCTCCAATATGGCACCTGGAGGTGACCCCAGTGCCTCCTTCCACCCTGAGACCCTGCCAATGTGCTGCTGAGACTCCCAGCAAGTTCACAGAGGAGATACCTGTTTAACACTGCTCCAAGGTCCCTTGACTGCAAGTTGTTCAGTGGCAGGGGATACCTGGCAGGTGAAGCATCGACACTGACTGCCCTTTTTCTGAGCCTGATGGAGCACGAGCTGCTCTGACACCAACATGGAGGCCACAGAGTCCTGGAGCAAATCCCTTCCACATGCCCCATGGTCAGCACAGATAGGCAAAAGAGGGACCCAATCTGTGCACTGTGCAGGAGCACTGCGAGGGGCAGGAGGACCCTGCCTGCCTCTTGAAACAGAAGAGGAGCAGCATTTGGGCTGTTCTCCAGGTCCCTTCCCTCCCTCTGCTGGGATTAGGTTTCTAGTATCTGCATTTCTGCTGACTGCAGCTCATGGCCAGCTCTGAATCCATTAGGTTCACCGTGTCCTGCTCGCCGGATCTGCTCCGGGCATCAATACCTGACCATTCCCGACGCTTCCCCACGCTTCCACTGCCGCAGCCTTGCTGCAGATGGCAGGGCCTGGGCTCAGAGCTGAGCAGGGTCAGCAGCCAGGAGCTCCTGCTTCTCCCCAAGGCAGTCTGCAGCAAGCTCTCTGCCAGCTCCAGCTCTGCCATCAGTGCACCCAGCAGGCATCATGCCCCACGCAGCAAAGTGGTGAGAATGTCAGCCTGTGAACTCCTGATGCCTCAAGTTTCCAGCTAGCAGTGCCTACAGCAGTGACTGACAGGAGACCTAGGCACACCTGACCCCCCCAGACCTCTCTGCTCCCTTGAAAGGCTCTTCACCTGCACCGGGAGCTGCTCCCCAACGGGACAACAGGGGAGACCATATCCCAGGGCAGACAGAACACTGGAACAGGCTGCACAGGGGGCTTGTGGAGTCTTCCTCTCTGGAGATACTCAAGGCCCAGCTGGATGCATTCCTGTACGACCTGGTAGTGGTGATCCTGCTTTGACAGGGGGGTTGAACTGGATGATCTCTCGAGGTCCCTTCCAGCCCTTAACATTCTGTGATTCTGTGACCAGATCTGACTCCCTACACATCACAGAATCACCAAGGTTGGAAGAGACCTCAAAGATCATCAAGTCCAACCTGTCCACAGACCTCATGACTAAACCATGGCACCAAGTGCCACGTCCAATCCCCTCTTGAACACCTCCAGGGGTGGTGACTCCACCACCTCCCTGGGCAGCACATTCCAATGGCTAACAACTCTCTCTGGGAAGAACTTTCTCCTCAAACATGTGGAGTCTGCATTCTCTTGTGCAAAATTAATTAGGTTAATTACAGCAAAAAAGGGAGTCAAAGGGACTCCCCATGACCCCAAACCAGCATTCTGCCTGGCAAAGTCCTCAAGAGGCATGACACCATCCTCCCTGCCACCTCTGAGAAGGTGCCAGGGGCATGGCTATGAGCCAGGCCCTCAGGTGCCTGCCATGTGCTGTCACTGGCAGAGCTGGGGAAGTGTTCTCAGCTGAATAGTTATTGATTGGAAACTGCAGTGTCCAGAATGCTCAGAGCTACTTGCTACCTCATGAGAAGTTTTGGACAGGAACAAAATGCTTTGTTTTCCAAGCAAAAAGGGGGGGAGGTGGAAGGTGTCATTTTGCATTGTTTAGCTTGAAACTGAGCTGTGCTACATTTAAAAGAAAAGATAAAGAGTCTCTCAAACTCAGCTGTGTTGGTTGTTCTTTTTTATCTCCAGCTTTTCATTTTGGGCACTAAATCAAGCAATTAATTATTTGTTAGGCTCTGCTCTCCAGACTAGCAGCAACCATCACAGAAGCATTCAGGTTGGAAAAGAGCCTCAGGATCACCAAGTCCAACCCAGAACCCTACTCTACAAGGGTCACCCCTAAACCATGTCCCCAGGCACCACAGCCAAACCACCTTTAAACACATCCAGGCTTGGTGACTCAACCACCTCCCTGGGCAGCTCACTCCAACCCCTGACCACTCTTGCTGGGAAAGTTTTCTTCCTAATGTCCAGTCTAAACCCACCCAGTCTCAGCTTGAGGCCATTCCCTCTTGTTCCATCACTAACTACCTGTGAGAAGAGACCAGCACCAGCCTTTCTGCAGGTAGCTGTAGAGAGCAATGAGGTCTCCCCTCAGCCTCCTCTTCTCTAAACTAAACAGCCCCAGCTCCTTAAGTCACTCCTCATGAGGCAAAGGGCCGGAGCAGCTCTGCTGGAGCAGATACACTGAGGAGGGTGTTGGCGCTTGCTGTGCTGCAGGCTCCTTTCCAACCTCAGCTCAAGCTCCCTCAAGGCCAACAGGTGCAGGGCCCTGTGCAAGGGAGGGCAGGTGCCTCACCATAAAGGCAACCCCCTGCCCTAGTGGGCAGCAGTTCAGGATAGACAACCAAGAGGTCAGAGTCACTGTTTGGAGGGCATGCCAAGGGGCAGGGCTTGCCATGCCAACTGCCCTTCAGAGCGCAAGCAGCTCACACCAAGGGTCCTCGCGAGCCCCACCGGTACCTGGCCGTGGAGTAACTCTTCCAGATGCCATCTCTCGCAGTGCTGAGCTCTTCCCCAGCAGCCACAGCAGCACCAGGGAGCCAGGCACACACAAGGGGCAAGGAAGAGAAACCCTTCACCTCCCCTGTGTGAAAAGCAGGAGAGGCTGAGGCTCACCGAGAGACGGCGCTCACAGATGCAGCCTGGTGCCCCTTCCATCAGGGACTAGCCCAAACCTGGAGCTGTGCTCAGGCAGCCTCTCCCATGTCTTCCCTTGCCCAGAGCTATTCCTGGCACTGGTGCCTCCAGTGCCCAAGCAAGGCTGAAAGCAGAGCTCGGGGACAGAGGAATGGAACAACTGCACTATAAATAGCAAGCCAGGATGGCTTAAAGCAGGCTCTAAAAAACCCAAGCAGCAATAGTGCCATCCACTCAGGGTGCCCTGGGCATTTTGTAAGGCCTGAAGCAATACCTGAGCTATAGAGAGGCTTACAGATTGCCCACAGGCTCTGGCAGCAGTGTGGAGAAAGTGATGCTGGTGAGGCTAAGAGACTACAAACTTACCTGCAAAAAAAAAGGCATATGGGGCATTCTGCAAACTGGAAATGAGGTAGCTCCTGATGGGGGTAAAATCAATGAGGTAAGGTAGATCCCAGAAGGGAGGCAGTTGCCAAGGTCAGGCAGTGGAAAGGAGAATGCCCCCTAGGTCCTTGCTGACCATTCCCAGCACTCCTCCTCTCCTGCTGCACCTTCTATTCCCATCCTTGGAACTGCTCACACTGCTGAGCTAAACCTGAACTCACACTCCAAAGGGCAAAGGCAGGGATACCACAGCTCAACCAAGCAGCAGATGAGTGGCTTAGGACAAAAGCTCACATTTCTGCAACCCACAGCAACCTCTGTGCAGTGTCCAGCTTGCCCCAGGAGTGGGACAGAGGCATAAGTGCTCAGCTGATGAGCTATGACCCTGAGGGACAAGTTCCCTTCCTGTCTCCAGAAAGTCTTATCCTTCCCACCACACTTGTCCTCCCCACTCCTCCTTCCAGGCTCAGTGCCTCCATCTGGGACAGCAAACACTCTGCCTTTCCCCTCACCCTGACAGCATGTGTCCTACAAATGGATCTCACCCTCCACAGATCGCAGGATGTTAGGGGTTGGAAGGGACCTCCAACCCCCCTGCCAGAGCAGGGCCACAGGATCTAGCACAGGTCACACAGGAATGCATCCAGATGGGGCTTGGAAGTCTCCAGAGAAGGAGACTCCACAACCTCTCTGGGCAGCCTGTTCCAGTGCTCTGTGACCCTCCCAGTGAAGAAGTTCCTCCTCATGTTAAGGTGTAACCTCCTGTGCTGTAGTTTATATCCATTACCCCTTGTCCTATCACAGGGTGCAATACAGCAGAGCCTGACCCTCCCTCTTGACACCCAGCCCTCAGATATTTATAAACATTGATTAAATTCCCTCTCAGTCTTCTCTTCTCCAGGGCTCTCAGTCTCTCCTCACAGGGCAGTGCTCCAGTCCCTCAGTCATCCTGGTAGCTCTCCATTGGACTCTCTCCAGCAGATCCCTGTCCCGCTTGAACTGAGGAGCCCAAAACTGGATGCACTATTCCAGGTGAGGGCTCACCAGGGCAGAGTAGAGGGGGAGGAGAACCTCCCTGGGTCTGCTGGACACAATGAGGGTAGGACTGGCCTCACACAGCAGTGCCAGGCACCAGCCTCCCACTCTCAGCAGGGTCCTGAGCTCCCAGCCATGCTGCAGCGTGGCTCAGTTGGGCAGATGCTGGGAATAAGGGTAGAGGGGAGAGAAGCTGGAACCATGGCACAAAACCTGCATGGAATCACCCAGCACACAGACACAGGGAATACAAGGAAGCTGTGGCTTCCTCTGACAGAAATAATGTTTTTGTCACAACAGGAAGGCAGAGCTCAACACAGCCCAAGCCCAAAATGCTTTACTGCTCCTGAAGCACCAGAACCAGCCAGGGTGTGTGAGAAGGAAAGACAGCCAGTGCTGACTACAAACCCACCCTGAGAATTGCAGAAGCCCACAGCTCACTGCCCTCCTCCCCCAGCAGTTCTCCTATCATCCCTACATCCTCTGCACAGCAAGCAAGAGGAGAGGTAGAGGTCCTGAGTTTGGCTGAGTTTCCACAGCCAAACTTCTGGGGACAGAAGCTCGATAACAGACTGAGCAGGATGTGAGCACCCATTGAAGAAGAGGATTAGTAACCCCCTAATCTGCACATTTTGGAGGCTAAGGACTTTACTGCACTCTCTAATTAAACCACAGAGCACAGAGATTGCCAGAAGGAGGAGGACAAGGAGGAAGAAGGAAAGGAAGCGGCAGCTGTGCCTTAAAGGCTGTTCCTTGTGGCTTAAATGCAACACAAGGGTCACTGGAAGGGATGCATTTCCACCTCAAGTGCTTTATGCCAGGGCTGCTGAGCACCCTCTTGCCTCCCCTGATACAATTCATAGCAGGGCTGAGGGGAGGATGGAGGGAAACCTGCATGATGTCCTGGGGGTGGCAGAGGAGGGAGCAAGGGGCTGACAATGCATTACCTGTGGCAGCCTCACCTGGCTGGCCATATGTCACCTCCCAAGCCCCTGACTCCTGGGAAACAATACAAGTGCCAGACCAGGTCTGTCTCCACTTCACAGACCTGTCTGCACAGAAGGCCCTTGTTCAAGTGCTTATCTGGCTCCAGGCTGGGGAGGGGCAGGTGCCTTGCTGCCCTGGCACCCAGGCAGGCTGCTCAGCTCTGTGCTGGGCTCTTTTGAGGCTGCCAGGTGAAGGAAACTTTCTTGGCACAGGTAAAGAGGGAAGCCTTTTACTGCAGCCCATGACAAACAAAGCAGGTCAAAGAATGGCTCCTTTGCCTTGAGCTGTGTTCAGGCTCGTGTGCCTCTGCTGAGAGGAGGCAGTAAGCAAACCCCAGCTCCATTCTTCTCTGCTGGCACTTCAGCACACAGTGGGAAAACCTCACCAGGGCAGCTACCTACACAGTGGTGACAGGAGCTCTCTGGGCTGCAGCACCCCATTGCCTCCACAGCACAGGGAGCAAGGCAGCTGGTGGCACAGCTGGGAGCAGGGTGGTGGGGAAGGGCCTCCCTGCCCAAAATGCTCTTGCCTCCGGCTCTGCCCCCGCCAGACAGAGGCAGGGGGTGTGCATGTGCAGGGGCAGCCTGTCACTCCAGCCTCCCTCTCTTCCCTTGCTCCCATTCTTTGGAATTCCTCTCTTCTGATTCCTTTGTTTCAGCCCTCAATGAACAGGAAGAAAAGGGAAGGAGCCTTGACAAATCCGATCAAGGCGCAGACACGCTGAGGCTCCCTCCTGCTGGCATGCCAAGCCCTGCACTAATGAGGGGCAGGGGAGAAAGCTGTGACCACTGAAAACAGTGGCCCCACAGAAACACTTGCTGCAGGGGATAGAGGGAAAAGCAGCTGCCAGGGCAGGACAACGCCTGCCAGCTTGTTCTGGTTTGTTCTAGCTCCTCAGCCCCGGCCCCACTCGCTTACTGCCCACTACACTAGAAAGAAGCAATAGACCATAGCAGCGTTTGGGGAGAAGGATCCAGGTGTGCACATTCAAGGGAAGTCCATCTGGAACAGCCATGGAGGTGAGACCACACTTTGTTCCAAGCTTCCATGCAGGGAATCTGGTCTTTCCCTCCAGTGAACTGGGCCAGTGTTGTCTTCCCACAGGTCCCAAACACTTACGTGTCTAGAAGAGAGGAAACCCACAGAGGCAAGACCTTCTGCCATGCAATTACCAGTTTGGGTAGAGAAGCAGTAAGACAGGAAGGGTTTGAGTACATGTAAACCATCTACTTCACAAGCAAGATAACTAACCTTTGGAGGCTGCCAATGTTGCAGGGGTACAGCTGGAGAAGCTGGCAGGGCCCGGTGGTGGCTGTGAGGACCACCCTTTAACCAGGGATTTTCAGCTCCAAGGGCAGATAACACATTTCAGCATACCTGAAGTTTTTGGAGCTTGCTGTCACCTGAAACTCAAAAGACAAACAGTCATGTGAATTGCTGTTGCATAAGAGAGCTCTGGGGACAGCCCAGAGTGTCAAAGGCCAGCAGCACCCAACACCTTGGTCCTGTCCCTTTCCTCCAGCCTGCTGCAAAGCACAGTTCAGTGTCACCTTTGGCTACCCAGACAGCCCCTGGGAGAATATCTGTGTGCTGCATGTCCCTGGTCTCAGAGCACTGCACTGTCCACCCACACTGGAAGGGCTGTACACGTGTCCCCAGAAGTGCTGGCAAAGCCACAGCCATCGTGTTCCACCTTAACACATGTGAGTCCTCACACTGATCTTCAGCAGGACAAGGGGCTGAGGGAGGGGTGCGAGGTTCCTGGCCCCCTCCCAGATATGACAGCAGCAGGGCTCAGCTTGTGAAGCAGTGAAGGGATTAACGATCATGTCCAGTAACCTGAGCCTCTGTGACATACCCTGGGCACTCCCAGGAGGGGAGTCAGGATGAATCTATCCAGAGAGATGCACAACAAGGATAAAGGCAGAGTAGAGAAGGCAGGCCAAAACCACCACACAACTTGGGCTGCAGAGAGCAGAGCAGCCTGCACGTCTCAGCTCCTCAGAGGAAGAGGAGATGGTCCCCCTCTGTTGGGATCCTACCAGCACACCCCTTTCCTCCAGCTCCCATGCCACACAACTGCAGGCTGGAAGGGATGAGCCCTCCTCCCAAGGAGGCTACAGGGGTTATCACCTCCTGACTGGCAAAAAGTACAGACCAGAAGCAGAGAGCCATGCAAGCAAGCTGGGGCAAAGGAATCAGAGAGGAGTCAGGAGTTTAGATGTAAGTCTCCTCTATCCACACATCATTGTTCCGAGACACAGGAGGAAGAGGACCTTCAAAGCAAGTAAACCCTACCAAAAACCATCTTTCTGGCAGGTCCCACCTGATTTAAAACCCCAGAGAAGAGTGCAGAGTGCTGGGTACCAGCCCTGCTGCACCCCTCTGCGAACCCTGGGTCAGCACAATATGAAACAAGCCAAACAACATCAACCCCAACAAGGGTTGGAAAGAAGTCCTTTACAACAGCTGCTACCTGCACAGTGAAGCTCAGCAACTCCACCGAAGAAGTACAGCACCACAGCTGCTCAGCAAAAGCCTCCTCCACCACCAAAGCCAGGCACTCCCTGGGCTTTGTGAGTCTCCCGACAAGGCGGCAGGCAGCCAGTGAGAGGACACACATGGGCAGTGAACAGGCATCATCCCTACTCTGCTTGTCTCCCACATCAGCCAAAGGGGTCTAAAGGGAGAATCTCAGATACTTCTGGAGCAGAAGGAATAGGATATGAAGCAAATCTGCCTTCTGCAGTCACAACCCCCTCCCTTCGGTGTTACTAGGGCCCTGCACTTCCAGGGAGCAGTTCAGCAGGTAAAAGCCAAGCCCCCCGAGACCCACCTGAGAGAGGAAACGAGCTGCCAGCAACAAGACCAAGTAGCTTCCACAGCCAAGAGCTGGAAAAGCAAAGGCACCTCCAGCAGGGCTAACACTGCATGTGCCTGCTACCACTCGGGGAGGCACTTGCCAGCGGGCACGGCCAGCGGCGGCACCCGGAAAGCAGCCTGCCCCTGCGCACATGGCCAGAGCCTCACCTCCAGGGTGGAGCCCACGGCCCACGGCCGCAACCCGGCACCACCTCTATCACCAGCCTGCAGCCAGCCCTGCAGCCAGCCCTGCAGCCCGGCGAGACCCACCTCCAGACCTACTGCCTTCTCCAGGTGGGGCCAGGGGAGCTCGGGTGAGGCAGGTCAGGATCACAGACTCACAGGCTGCTAGGGGCTGGAAGGGACCTCGTGGGATCATCCAGTCCAACCCCCCTGCCAGAGCTGGATCACCTATACCAGGTAACACAGAGCTCATCCAGGCAGGTCTTGAATATCTCCAGAGAAGGAGACTCCACAACCTCCCTGGGCAGCCTGTTCCAGTGTTCTGTCATTTTCACAGTGAAATAACTCTTCCTCCGGTTTCCATGGAACTTCCTATGCCTCAGCTTCCACCCACTGCCCCTTGTCCTGTCATTGGGCACTGCTGAGCAGAGCCTGGCTCCATCCTCTGGGCACTCACCCTTTATGTATTTATAAACATTAATGAGGTCAATTAATGAGAATCCACAAGCAGTTGCCCATCTCACCCCACAGCATTTGCATCACTCTCCCCCTCAGCTGCATCTCTGCTTTGGAGCTGTTTCCATTAACCCAGGCCACCAGAGTACTGCATGTCCAGAAGTTTTTTCCAGCTGCATCACATGGTTATTAAAAGATAAAGCCTCTCCTGCCTAGCCCTTAGATTCGGGACATTACAGAAGAGACTGCACATTGCTAATGAATCAGAGAAGGGAGTCATCCAAGGAACAGGCTGGGGCTCTAAATGGCTTTCTGGAAAAGGCATCTGGAGGCAGGAGGCAGTCACTGCCTCGCAGCAGGGCTCTGCACACATTGCCAGGCGTGTTGTTCCTCCTGAAAAGCCAAAAAGAGACTCTCTCCTGAGATGCCAGGCTTTGGCTAAGCTGAGGGCAGTGGCACCCTGATGGAGAACAGCAACAAAATGCCTCCAAGTCAAAACATGCACTAAAAGGCCCTTAATCTTGTTTGACCTGGGTTTCCCTTCCCCTCAGACTACCACTTCAAGCAATGGACCTATCAGCAACACTTCAGGAATTCAAGGACTACACCACCAACATCCCCTGCCAGCTGCTGCCTTTCTAGGCCTCAGGAGGGCTGTCAGAGATCAGAGGTGCAAGCTGCCACCACCAGTGATGACATGCTTGGAGCCTGGAGCACTTCATTGCCTTTGCATCCTCATTTGGACAGAGACTTGGAGCTATCTTGAAAGGTGCTGGTCTCTAGTGTGGTATTGTGAGTGAATCAAGCCTTCCATTCTAGGCAGGGCTCATGTGTCAGGGACTAAAATACTCCCTGGCCGTGCCTCTGTCTACAGGTTATTTGAAGCAAGTGACAATTTATCCCCAGCTCTCCCAAAGTATTGCCTGAGCTCATCCAGAAGCAAAGACAAGTCAGCCACAGCACAGTGCAAGAGCTGAGCAGAGCAGGAAGGGAAGCCCTGAGGAGACAGGGACAGAAAGACCATCTCATCCCACACCAGCACAGCCAAAAAGATCCACATCCCTGACCTCACACAGCCAGGCTCCTTCCATGTTGGTGGTGGGAGGACAGCAGGAAAACATGTTTGGGGAGAATACCCACTTCCCCCCCACTAGCAACCTCCCAGGACACCATGAAGCATCTGTATACTGAAACTGTTCTCCCATATTCTGCTCACCAGCTCCAATGCTGGTAGGTGCTGCTAAGAAGACACCCTCACCCACCTCAGCACTCTGCAAGGAACGTTTTGGGCAAGGCTTACTTAGGATGAGCTTCCTCCCAGGCATGGCAGTGCTCCGCCAGGTGTCAAGCTCCCCAGAAACGGCGTGGTCTCAGCAGAGTGAGCTGCTGGCAGCCAAGCAAGCTGCACTTCAACACTGTACCCACTCCTGGGCTGGCAGAGCCTTTGATTTTTTGGGTTTGCTTCTTTGCCTACCATTAGTGCTGAGGCTGCACCTCTCATCACCAGAGCACAGGAACTATTTGGCCTCAGTTACAGCCAGTGGATTTCCAGTAAGCAGGAGCCCTCAGCACCCCGCACTGACAGTAAGTGCTAAGAAAGGACCTGCTCAGAGATCTTTCCCGGTACAGTCATGAGATAAAACAGCTCCTCAAAACCAGCCTTCCACCTCCCACCCAACCCCACCACGGGCACCATAAGCCAAGCCTTGCCCAGTCTCGTGGGCTAGCTGCTGCTCTGACAAGCCACCCTTCCTCCAGTGCTCCCTTGCAGCGCTTATTTACCATAAAAAGGCAGCATGATGCTGTTCAAACTGTACTCCAAACTCACTTACTGCTGGAATAAGATGAAGAGCAAGGGAGACAGGACAGTGGGTGGGACGAAGAGGAAGTGCCTACCAAAGAGCTTCTCACTCAGGGGCAGAACCACATGCTGTGCTGTTCAGAGTAGCCCAAGGACTTTGTGCATCAGGCTTCACCTCTGGCTGAAGACAAGGTGTCTTTGGCAGTCTCCGAGGCAGCCAGCTCTCAGATTGCTGTCTGGCAGAGTGAGAGCTTCTCCTTCAAGGAGAGCAGCTCCAGCAGTCTGCACTGGATATGCCCCTAGAGTCATACCAACAGCACACAGCTACCCCCAGCAAGCTGTGCTCCAGATCTCTGTCACCAGCTTCAAGTGCTATCTCACCCACCTTGATGCTTACACTAGCAGCTCAGCCACCGTGAAAAGCAGTGGAGCTCACAGGTAGCACTGCATGTGAATGGAAAGTTGGGTCTAATCCATGTGATTCTGATTAAAAAGGTTTGTTTAGTGCCAGACTTCTTGCCAGCCATATCTCGTGCCCCTTTTGAACTCAGCCTGCTGGAAAACAAACCCTCAGGGGAAGGGGGGAGAAGAGGGGAGATCAGAAAGAATAAAGTGCCTGCCCATGCAACTGTAATTCTTGCAGAGGAAGCTGCAGGCACACACTGCGTCCATTGTCTGGAGGTAACTGGACAGGAGGAAGGAGGGGCAGCTTGGCAGAGCTCTATTGGCACTCGAGAAACCTGTGCGAGGCCACGAAACACCCTCCTCACCCACCGCAAAGGTTCAGCAGGGAGCCACGCAGCCCTGTCCATGCGAACCGCTGCCGATCTTTGCACCGCAAGGTGTGCCGAGGGCCAGGCCCAGCTCAGGGGACACCGGGCAGGGTGGCACTGGCCAGGCAACCTCAGCGCAGGGTAACTGTCCCGGCAGAGCAGGAGGCGTGCTCCGTGCAGCCCAGTACCACTCGGCACGACTTGGGGGCCGGGGGGGGTCGGCAGTGCTGACAGCGGGTTTGAGTCTTTCCTGCAACAGGCGGCAGCCGGACGAGTCCCGCGCCGCTGCCTCCCGCCCCCGGAACGGGGATTCGTGCCTAAGAGCAGCGAAGACCGGACCGTGACTGTGGCTCCGGGGGCAGGAGCCGGGAACTACGGACAGCACGGCCCTGACCACCTTCCTTCGGCACCTCTGCTCCCCCCTCAGCGGTCCGTCCTTCCTTCCTTCCTCTGAACAGACACGTGGACAGACACGGCCACGCAGGGCAGCACACGAGGTTGGCAGGGCCCCGTTCCCACGACCCCCGTCCCCAACATCTTCCAGTCGTGCCCCCATAGTATGCTCGGTCACACCTTGCGCTTCCCCAGATGAAGCCCTGGGTCAGTTTCAAAGCGCCGGCTCCTCAGTGCCTGCCACGGAGCCACCCACACGCGATCCCTGGGTGCTTATCACGGCCACCCCCGTCCTGGGGGGAGACACAGGCCCCCCTGGCTGGGACAGGAGCTCCTGCACTTCGGTCCTCGCTGTGTGACGATGCGCCAGACACCGCTCCAGACACCCACGCTCACTCCCCAACACCACCGAGAACTTTTTACCGGTGCCGCCAGCAGACACAGTCGCTTCCCGGAGCGACCCCACGCCAGCTCCCCGGGGGGCGGCCAGCGCTCGCCACACCGCCCAGGAACAGCGCTGCCCCCCGGCTCCCAGGCCTATAGAGCGCCAGATCCACGCGTGGGCCGACCCTTACCCCGCTGCAGCGCCCGAGGAACGGATCCCTCTCGGCGCTCCCCCAGACTGACCCACACCCCGGCTTCTCACCCTGCGGCAACCACATTCCCCACCTCGGGACATCCGCAGCCCCACGCAGGTACCCCCAGCCCCACGCAGACTCCCCTGCACCCACACAGAAGCCAGATACCCCCAGCTCTCCTGCCAGCCTCCGTTCCCCCATCCGCCCCGTACCTGCCCGGCCGCCGCTGCCGCTCCTTTAATCCCCCGCCCCGTCGCCCATCGGCCGTTCGGCGCTCGACTGCGCCGCCTGCTCCGCTCTGCTCCGCTCGGCTGGGCTGGGCTGGGCGGGGCGGGGCGCGCAGGCGCAGAGGCGGCTGCCGGAAGTGCGCTGCCGTGGGAGCCATGGCGGCGGCACCGGCTTCGGCGGCGGCCTCGGCACTTGCCCGCGGCGGTGGCCCGGTGGCGCGGCTGCGCCTGCTGTGTCAGCGCTACCAGGAATACGTGAGGCGGCACCCGGCTGCTACGGCCCAGCTGGAGGGCACCGTGCGCGGCCTCTCCTATCTGCTGCCAGGTGCGGGATGGGGGCGGCCGGGCCCTCGGTCCTCCAGCCGGGGCCTGGGTAGGGTCCCGCTCTGGCCCTTACCCGGGGAGGTGCAGGGGACTGGAGCCCAGCGGGGTGCCAGCTGGTAGCCGCTCTCCTTTCTTCCCAGGTCGCTTCTCGGACTCCCACACGCTCTCGGAGCTGGGTAGGTGGGCAATGGGGAGCCGGGGGAGAGCCTGCGGCTGCGGGTGTGCCTTCGTGCGGGTGAATGCGGGGCTGCTCCCCAGACCTCTTGGTGGTTTTGTTTCTTTTTTTTTTTCCATGGCTGCATTCTCCGTCAGCCTACGGGAGGAGGGATCTGCAGCTCTTGCTGCCTTTCTTCCTTTATCCCTTCCCGCGGGAAGAGGCAGCAGCCCCAGTTTGGTTTGCTTGCTGTGCATCCCTATCTGCGGTGTTCTTTTCTTTTTCTAGTGTACTCTGCCTCCAACCTCCTAGTACTATTAAATGACTGGATCCTACGAAAGGAGCTGCAGCAGAGCCTGCCTGTGGTAAGGCTTGAGTGTGTGGGAGCAGGATTTGGGACACATGCTTTTTTCTTTGCAGAAGCTTTCAGGGTGTGTATACAGAAACTAGCAGGTCTTTGCTGTGGCCTCACTTTGCTGGCAGGTATGTGGAAGCCAGAGGCAACGTCTGAGTGTGGGTAAACAGCAGGCCTGCCCCATAGCCCCTGGCTTGGGGGAGTGGCTAGATCATTCCCTGGACCACAGAAATCAGGCCCTGGCTTGCACCAGGAGCTCCACTGTTTTTTTGCAAAGCTCAGAGGCAAGAGTGTTGCTGCATAATCATCACTGTTTCAGCTGAAGCTCTTATTTAGCTAAAGCTCTTATCCCATCCCTCAGACTCTTCCTTTTGAGCAAAGCCAACAAGCACCTTGCTTCTGTGTCTTTCATGCAAGAGCCCCAGGCTGGCTCACAGCCTTTGGGGGATGAGGAGGAGGGTGCTTTTTCCAGCCAGACCTCATCTGTTGCAAGCCTGCCCGCTGTGTGGGCTTGGATGTAGGCAGCTCGCTGGCTGGAGAGTCAGGTGTGTAACAAACAGAGACTTGCTCCCCTGGCTGGTAAAGGTCAAAGTGAATTTCAGCTGTATTGTCTTTTGTGATTCTTTTCATTGGGTCAAAGCCTGTGGCTGACAGCATCAGCAAGTTCCCACCTCCCCCAGCAAGGGGCCTGGGCTGTCTTGGGGTTCGTGTCAGCAATCTAGGCTGATGCTGAGCCATTCACTCTGGTGTGACTGTGGACTCTGGGTCTCCTTCCCTCTACTGCAAGCATTCTCCTTTATCAACTTTAACTGGGGAGGAGCTTTGTCATGTCCTCCAGCTCTGGGACAAGGAGGAGGAGAGGGTTTTCTTGTGGAGTTCAGGCACAGTGCCCCAATCCTGGAGACTGACCTGCAGTGTCAGTTGGGGTAGAAGGCAATCCAAGACAGAACTGTGGTGTTCTCCCTGTTTCTTGGGTGGTATCTCTGTGGTGCTGTGATGTCTCACTCTGCCCCTGCTTGGAGATAAAGAAGTGGGCTTGTGCACAGACTCTGGCCACAGCAGAGGCACCACTTTTGTATTGCTGGGGCTGTGACTTCCACGGCCATCCGGTGCTTTTTTCAGATGAGTCCCACCAGACTGGGCTGTGCTTCTGCCCTGTTCAGCTCCCAAGCAGAGCCTGCATCCTGTCCTCCTCCTCCCTCTGTGTTTTGCAGTCGCTGCCCCAGCAGAAGCTGTTGACCTGGCTGAGTGTGCTAGAATGCGTGGAGGTCTTTGCCGAGATGGGGACAGCCAGGGTGTGGGGGGAGATAGGCCGGTGGACCATCATTGTGCTCATCCAGCTGGCTAAGTAAGTGCTGTGGGCCGAGGGGAAGGGCCAGTGTGTGCTTGGAAATGGGATCTGGAGGGGAGTTGGCCTTAGCCCAGGGGAAAGGCTGAGCAGGACAGCTGCTTGTCCCTGCGGCTGGGGGAGTTTGGAGCCCCAGGGTGTGCTGGATACTGTGCCACGAAAGGGCACGCTTGCTCCTCCTGCCAGTTGCCCTGAGCAGGCCTGAGTGTTTCCCTCTTCTGTGGAAGCCACGTTTCCAGCACAGCTGGAGCCCATCTCCGTAGCCTGGTACTGAAGGCTTGCATGTGTCTGCTCACAGAGCCATCCTTCGGCTCCTGCTCCTGCTCTGGTACAAAACTGGCATCCAGACATCGCCTCCCATCGTGCCCCTGAAGAGGGAGCAGCAGCAGCCTCTCCACCCCCAAGGTGAGCCCACGGTGCTGTCGTGGTTGGCTTGGCCACATGTCTTGTCCTGCTAGGAATTACTCACCAGAGCAGTGGCTTGGCACAAAGAAACGTAAGGCTTTATCAGTACACAAAGCTGAGCTGTGCTGAACTTCCCGTCCTCTGCAGAGCACAAGTTAGCTTAGTGGCAGCCAGGGTTGTCCTGCAGTCTGGAAGGAGTGTGTGGAGGAGTCTAAGCCTGAAATCATTGGCTGAAGTGCATGCTCCCTGGCCAAGCTGTGTGTGCCCTTGTCTGTTCTGATGGTGAGGAGAGAGATCCTAGGTGTAGGCCATTGCAGATGCCGGGTGTCAACCTCTGCGTGGTCTTAACCCCTTCAGGATGGTCTGGTTTGCATTAGATCAAACTTTCAGTCTGGTCTTTGGGATGCAGTGTGGGGAAGGGTGCTGCCAGCTCCTTTGGAGCCTGACTGCTGTGGCTGTTTTCTCCAGCAGACGTGGAAGGCAGCTCCTCAGGGAAGGATCAGACCTACGTTGGGAAGCGTTCCAGCCGCGTGGTGCGCTCTCTCCAGAGCAGTGAGTAGCTGAGCCTGTGCTCTGTCCTTGCCTGAGCTGTTTCTACTCCGTGCCCCTTATGTGCTACTGGGAGTGGGCAGCACAGGGCAGAACCTTGTGCTGGGGCATGTCTTGCCAGTCGTTGGGTGCTGTGAGTGGGAGGATATCCAAGCAGCAGGGGTTCAGGCACATGCTGCAAGGTGTTTTCCCACGCGAGCTGCGTGACGGAGACGATCTGTCAGCGTGGTCATGCTTCGAGGAACATGGGTCTTACAAGAACCTCTCCCTGCTGTCCTCCCTCTGGTGGGGGCAAGCTCTGAGGGCACTGGTCAGCCACAGCCGCCGCTGTGCGTGCAGCTCTTCCAGCTTTGCCGTTTCACACCTTGGGAGGCAGCGGGGAGGGGAGCAGGGAGGAGCCGTAGCGTTCTTCGTGTTTGTGACCTGATCTGCTTGTTTCAGCCCCATCCCTGCATTCCCGGCACTGGGGGTCGCCGCAGCAGAGGGAGGAGTCACACAGCCGAAGAGCAGAGGAGATGAACCAGCTTCCCACCCCTCTGGGTCTCCAAGAAACCATCGCAGAATCCCTCTACATCACCCGCCCTCTGCTCCACCGTATCCTGCGCTGGCTGCCCGCGGGCTCAAGCCGCAGCTGGGTGCCGGCAGAGGGGGCTGCGGGCTCGGCCCTACTGCCGGGCAGTGCGGCGCAGGGCTGCTCTCTGCTGCTGCTCCTCTGCTTAGACGGGGCCTCGGCACTCCTCCCTCCTTCCTTCTCATAGCCTCTCCCCCCCTCCCCAGCCTCAGCCGCTGGAGTTGTGGGCACAAGTCCTCCAGCCCCTTCTTTGGACCTCCCCAGCACTACCTTAGAGTGTATTCTCCTGCAGCCAGCAGAGCTATGCTGGTACCTAGCAGACCACTTGTCTACATGCCTCTTGTTACATATCTCTCTTTCCCTTCCTTGACTGTGTACTCCTAGTATTGAGTTTAGGAGTGTGGGGCCAGAGATCCTGGAAACCCTGGCTCCTCTCAGCAGTCCTGGACATCTCGAGGTCAGTCAGAGGAAGAGTCTTTGCGGGTGTTTGAGGTTGGTGGTGGCTGTGAGCTTCACAGTTCTCCCTGTTCCCCAATTCTGGGCAGGCCCAGCTGAGAGAAACAAGCACAGGGGCTGGCCTTTAGGTGCAAGCTGCACACATGCAGGTGTCTTCTACAGCACTTGCAGCGCTCCCCGTTATGAGCCGGCGCAGCCTGCGCTGCGTGCAGCTTGGAACAGAGGGCATTTCGAAACCTGCTCTCTTTTCCCTGCTGGCTGCTGTTGCTGTGGGTTAGCTCTCTGCCCTTCTCCTTCCAGCCTGAGCTTGCTGAGCGACCTGAAGGACCTGAACCGGCGCGAGCGGGCGGAGCTGAGGCGAAGAACCATCCTCCTGCTGTACTACCTGCTGAGATCTCCTTTCTATGATCGATACTCAGAGTAAGGGGCCCTTGATGGGCTTTAGCTCAACGTTTCCCTTGTAACAGAAACGGTGGCAGGGGACTGGGTGAGTGGATGCAAAGAGGTCTGGGTGCCTGAGACCAGGTTAATCTGAGCCTTTGTGTAAGAGCTGCCATTGCTGTTTGTGCAGCTGGGGCAGGAGCTGTCCTGCTTGACTCCTTCCTGCTCTCTCCCTTCCTAGGGGCAGGATCCTCCTCCTGCTGCGCCTGTTGGCTGATTATGTGCCTGGAGTTGGCTTTGTCACACGTAAGTGGGCCCCACTGTTTGATACATCCCCATCTCTGCTGGGTGGAGAAAAGTCGGGGGGGGGGGCATGGGCAGAATGTTTTGTCAGTTGGTTTCCAACTCGGGGAAGGTATTGGGAAGTCCCTGGAACGGTTAGCACTGCTTCACCCTTCTGTTGATGCTTGGGTTGTTTGAAACTGGAATGGGAAAAGATCAATTGCTTCCTGCTTCCCCCACAGGTAAACCTCTGTGTCCCCTCCCAGGCTGCAGAGCTGCCACCTAAGCCTGGGCTCCTGGGCTCTCTTTGCACCTCTGCTGGCACAGCAGAGCTCTGCCTTGCAGCCCTATTTCTGAGCTCTTTTTCCCTGATCCTCAATCTGCAAGGGGTACAAGGTGCCTAAAGGTACTGACCCTGGCAGGAACTGATTGTAAATCAAAGACCCAAACCAGGTCTGTCTTCTAGTCCTTCACCAGAGGATCTCTTTGTTAAAGGCCAGAATTCCACCTCCCCCTTTTCTTTGCTGATGTGCAGCCTTTTGTGGAGTGATTCACAGCAGTGATGTGGCATTAAATCAGCCTGGCATCAGGGGATTGTCCTCTCTTTGGGGAGGTCACAAGGCTGGCTAGCTCAGGAGCTGCTTCCTCCAGTTAGTGATTTCAGAGAAGCTTTGGAGCCTGCATTAAGCCATGTGCTACATAAGCATTTTCACTCTACAGCAGTTGCTTCTGTGTCTGCACCTGCTCATTATTGCTGAGTTGTCTCTCCTCTTCCACGTGCCACAGCAGTGTCCTCCTGACTCACTACATGCACTGTGGACCTCCCTCCCCACTGGAGCTTGGACATGTCAGCTCTGAGGGAGCAGTGTCCCACACCATGGCTGTGCTGGGCTTGTTTCACACACTGCTTGGTCCCACGCTAAGCTCTGGCACCACACCCCAAAGCTGTCTCCCATCTTGGCAGAAGCAGTTGGTTCTGTTCTTGGGTTCACCTGAGTTGAGTGCCTGGAGATCTGGGGTTGTTGGATACCCTAATGAGGAGGAGGGGGGATGTACCCTCTACATACACAGCTTCAGATTCTTGCCTTTTGACATGTGTGATCCCTTTCTTCTCTTGTTCCAGGGCCACTGATGGATTACTTGCCTGCTTGGCAGAAAATCTATTTCTATAACTGGGGCTGATGAGGAGAAGATGATTATTCTCTGCTAAGATCATGGGTGGACACTTCTAAGGAGGGCACCCAGGCTGGGGGAAGGGATGTTGATAATGTCTAATTTTCAGTTAAACTACCAATGAGAAGCTCCTGTTCTGCAGGGCATGGGGAGGGGGTGTGTGGAACTTTTTTAACTGATCTAGCTGTGAATGATGGACACTACATGTGTGAAGAGACCCTGGCCACCTCTCTCTCTCTCTCTGGACTGTTTGGTGGCTGCAGTGATGGTGGTGGGATGGCCTCTTTCTGTTTTTTTAAGCACTTGATTTTTTTTCCTCCTTTTGTACAGCTGCACTATAATAAAGCCAGGCAGGGGAGTGGATTTTTGGAGAGCATTGTCTCCCACCTCGTGGCACTGAGGCTGACCTGCAGCCTGCTTGTGTTGGCCAGTCCTGGCCTATCTGCTTGGAGCGGGCTTGTCTGTCAAATAAACTGACTGAAGGGAAAGAACTGAGCTGAAGGACCTCTCCCTCTTTGCCTGGGATCTTTGTAGCTGGTTGCCAGCAGCTCTCCCCCTGGCAGAAGGCACAGCTTCTGCAGGTATGCTGCCCTTCAGAAGCCTTTTGCTCTGGCCTGTCAGGCAGGGCCCCCACATTGCTCAGCTCATGCCTCTGTAGCCTCTGATTCCAGGTGCCTGGTTCACTCCCCAGTTTCCTGGGGTTCCCCTGGGGGTACAGAGAGCTGCACTTTGCAGGCTGCTCTCCTAGCACCTAAAGCCTGTTGAAAGGGTTTGCAGAATGGCTGCCAGCCAGAGGCTGTGGGCTTGGCCAAAGGCAGAAGAGAAATAGAGGCTAATTCGCAAGCAGTGCTGTGCCACAGTTCATAAAGGGCCCAGGAGAAGCCTGGACAGCCATGGCCATCTTTTGGTACCTGCTATACTCAACTCAATGACAGTTGAGGCATCAGTCTGCTCACTGAGCTGCTGTGGAGGCTTCCTTGGCCAGAAGAAAGGAGCAGCAAGCTGGTGGCACTGGATTTCCCCACAGGCTGCTGCAAGCTCTCTGCAGAGCTTGGAAGCTGGGAACTGCCAGCTGCATTGGCCTCAGGTAAGCAGCAGGAGCTCTGGGGCTGCAGGGGTCACAGCCTGCTTGCCTCAGCACCTGAAATAGGGTAGTATTTAGCCCCTACAATGGGCTGTCACATCAGGGGGAAGTTTGGACTTGATCTTAGAAGCTCTTCACAGAAAAAGACATTGGGCATTGGAATGTGCTGCCCAGGGAGGTGGTGGGGTCAGTGTCCCTGGAGGTGTTTAAGAAAAGGCTGGATGAGGCACTTAGTGCCATGGTCTAGTTGATTAGATAGGGTTGGGTGGTCAGTTGGACTTGATCTTGGAGGTCTCTTCCAACCTCAATCAACCAGGTTGATTCTGTGATCACAGCTGGGGACCACAAGGCTTAGGCAGTGCCTGGGGTCTCTGTTGCCACCTCAGCTGGCAGCAGTGCCCTGTAATGAGGTGGCAGCATGGAAAAGCCATGAGCAAGGGACTGCTCCCTTCATTTGGGCTTTCAGCAGAGGAAACTGAAAGGCTCTGAAGTGCTGGGGAGATTCACTCCTGGAGACTGAGAGGAAGGAGGTTACTTTCGGAGGGGTTGAGAGGGGAGGCAAAGGGTGCTGGTGAGGGACAGAAATAGCTCTGGAGCTGTGGCAGGAGGGCTGTGCACCAGTGCAGGAGGACTGCAAGCAGCTGGTGGCACCTGGGCAGCCCAGGACCAGAAGCTTCTGTACCAGGAGGTGGGAAGCAGAAGGGTCCTACCTCCCACCTCACCAGGCTGGTGTCCCAGGGTTACTGGTGGGATGACGACTCTGTGACCTCACTGTGGAACTGGTGTCAGGGTGCACCATGTTGTGCAGGCTCTTGCTGCTCTCCCTGCTGCTGGGGGCTGTCCTTGCACGGCCCTTACCAGACAGGTAATGATTTGTCCCTCCTCCTCCTCTGTGCCCCAGCACCTGCAGAGGTACTGCAGGGCTCCCGGCCTGGGCTGGCACTTGTGGAACCAAGCCCTCATGAGCTGGCTGGGCTGGGTGAAGTGGTGCAGGGGAGCTCTAGTGCCAGTGTGGCCAAGTGCCCCAGGGTCTCATCTCACTCCTGCCCCTGGTTTTGCCTCTGCAGTGACAGCTACTCGGTCCCTGAGGACTTCTCCGCTCCCCTGGAGCTTCCACAGGAACACTTTGGCCTGGTGGATGGTATGGCGCTCTCTTTGTCCCTCTGAGCACCCTTTCCATGAAGTCACCTCTCCAAGTGGTTGGTTGTCCCCAGCCTTGGGAGCAGCCCGGGGCTGAGCCCAACATCTCTGCTCCGTCCACAGATTACGGCATCAAACCCAAGCAGCCTCACCTCAGGCCCCCAGGGGGCCGGCGGCGGCCGGCAGGGCTGGGCGGAGCTGCCAAGAGCAAGCGCGGCGAGCTCCAGTTGCTGGAGTACTACGACGATGCCCACCTGTGAGCCACCCTGTCCTTGTGCCCACCGCAGCCCAGCCTCAGGGACACCCCGCTGCTGCAGGACTGTGTAGGTGCTGGGGTGTAGGGAATGGAGGGGGATGATAATGGTAAACCCTGCTTCGGGTGGGCACCGGAGCAGTCCCTTCCCATCAGCACATGATGGTGCCAGGGGAGGTTTAGCCTGGAGAAGAGGCTCAGGGGAGACTTTATTGCTCTCTACAACTACCTGAAAGGAGGTAGTAGACAGGCAGGGGTTGGTCTCTTCTCCCAGGAAACCATTGGCAGAACAAGAGGTCACAGTCTCAAGCTGTGCAAGGGGAAGTTTAGGCTGGAGGTGAGGAGAAAGTTCTTCCCAGAAAGAGTGATTGGCCATTGGAATGTGCTGCCCAGGGAGGTGGTGGAGTCACCATCCCTGGAGGTGTTCCAAAAGGACTGGATGTAGCACTTAGAGCCATGGTTTAGTTGTTATGAGGTGTTAGGTAACAGGTTGGACTTGATGATCTCTGAGGTCTTTTCCCACCTGGTTCATTCTGCGATACTAGGAACTATTTCTTTACTGAAAGGGTTCTCAAATGTTGGAATGGTCTGCCCAGGGCAGTGGTGGAGTCACCATCCCTGGAGGTGTCCAAGCAGCATGTGGACCTGGTGCTTATGGACATGGTTTAGTGTTGTCCCTTCAGGGCTGGGCTGAAGGTTGGACTGGATGATCTTGAGGGTCTCTTCCAACCAAGTATATTCTGTGATCTACCACAGCCTGGAAGGAGAGTGTAGTGAAGTGGGTGGTGGTCTCTTCTCTCAAGGCACAAGTGCTGGAAGAAGAGGAAATGGCCTCACCTGGCACCAAGGGAAGTTTAGGTTGGACATCAGAAAAAACTCTACACTGGAATAGGCTCCTCAGGGAGGCAGTTGAATCCCCATCCCTGGAGGTGTTTAGAAGACTCAGAGATGTGGTGCTAAGGGACACAGTTAAGCACCAGACCCGGCAGAGTGAGGCAATGGTTGGACTGGATGATCTGAAAGGTCTTTTCCAACCAAAATGATTCTGTGAGTCTATTCTATCTTTGGCCTCTAGGGACTGTAGGCAGGGCTCTCCTACCAAACCTCAGCGGCTTCAGCTCCTTGAGTCCCAAGAGAAGAAGGGAGACTTAGTGGGACACAAACAGCACAGCACTCCTGCTCCATGAACCATCATATTTAATAGTTGTTGCCATCACAGCAGACCCAGCTGAAGCATAGAGACCGCTGGCTGCAGGGACCAGGAGAGCTCTTCAGGCTCCCCAGTGCTTTGCACAGCTCCCTGCAGGCTTTAGCCCTTCCCTGCCCTGCTGCTGTCAGGCACCCAGCTCTGCACAGGGGTGAGCCCTGAGGGGGCCCAGCTCTGCCCCTGACCCCTGCAGCCGGTAGGGAAGGGAAAGGGTCCCCTCTCAGGGGTGTAGTTACTGCAGGGAGGTAGGGGTGGTATTTTTTTCCTCTCTCACCAGGGCACAGATACAAGAGGACAGGGATGGAGACAGAGGCAGGGGTGAGCTGTCTTAGCTCATCCTGACTCTGGCAGGGGAAATAGTGGGGCTCCCTCTGTCATCCCTGCCCAGCAGCTTTGTCCCCAGGGCCTGGCCAGGAGGTGATGCCCACCCAGGGCAAGCTCATCTCCTAGGTGAGCCAACAAGTGCTTCTTGTTTGCTGTAGCTGCTGTGTCTTCATCCTGTGAGAGTCCGACTCTGCCACTGCATTAAAAGTCACCCCAGAGGGATGTGACGGGAAGCTGGGCCACGGTCACAAGGAAGAGGAGATGTCACCCCCGCCTGCAGCAGGAAAGGGCCCGAGCACCCTGCTGCCCACCTCTCCACCACTCACAGGCAGGGCAGCCAGCAGCTGCCTCTCCAATAGAATAAACTAAGAGTATTTTGTACAATAAACACAATTTGTCCAGCCCTCCCCCCTCCCGTCCCCCCAGCCCCAGCCCGAGGAAGGGGAGTCACAAAAAGAGGTGGTGCTCCGTGCCCTGGGGAGCCCTGCCCCAGGCCCACTCCTCCTCCAGGCTCAAAGCAGCTCCTGTCCATGCACGTCACGGGGAAGGGGCGAGACTGCAGCCCTGGCTGTGCAGGAGGTGCCTAGGCCAGCCCCTACTCCAGGTAGATGTCCTCTGTGGGGCACGTGTACTCCACATACTCCTTGTAGAACTGCTGGAAAGCCCTCCTGCAACACAGCACCAGGCAAAGCTGAGCAGCATCCTCCCTGGGCAGCAGTTGTAGAGCCCTGCTTCCCTTCTCACCCTCACTCCCTACCCCTGTGGCTAGTTCAGCCCCTGGCTCCTCCTGCATTAGCACCCAGAGCTGCCCTCAGAACCACAGGGTCTCCATCCTTACTCCAAGCCCCTGCTCAGTGCCTGACTTTCAGCCATCTGCCTGCAAAGCCCTGTGCTGGGACTTGTTCCAGTGCTGTCAAGAGTATGCTGCCTGGAGCCCTGTCAGCCCTGGCTCTTGAGCCAAGCCTCTCACTTGAGGGAAGATGTGCCAGCCTGCAGCCAGGGCCAAACCCCACACCTATGGGGAGATGGCAGGGCTCAGGCTGGCTGCCTCATCCCTCCTGCCCTGCAAGAGCAAATCTTCCCTGCCCAGCCAGCACTCACCCTACAGACTCTGCCAGTGGCTTTGTGGACTCCTCTGAGACGAAGACATGACAGGCAAATCTGTGGTCAGCAGGGTGCTTGGTAATGAACCCAAAATACCTGAGGACAGAGAGTGGGTGTGACTGGAGCAGCAGACAAAGCAGGCACAGCATCCCTGAAGTATACCCACCCCTGAGCACTGGGGTTTGAGACCTACACACACATTCCCAAACTGTAGTGGTCCAGTGCCCAGAGCTGGGATTTGATTCCCATCTAAAGGCTGCTTTTGCATGAAGCTGCAGCTCTGGGCCCACAGGAGAAAGGGAGCCCGCAGGACCAGGGCACTAGGAAGACCTCCCCTTCCTCTTTCCAGCTCCAGTCATGCTGCCCCCAGGGAGCAGGAAGGCAGCAAAGCCTCTGTGCTGAGCTGCTGCTATTGAGAGCTGTCCCACACCACCTTCCTACTCACTTGTTGTTCTTTGGATGGTACCCACAAAAGGAAATGTTCTTCAGCTGGAAAAAATGGCTACACTTGTTTACCTGGGGAGAGACAGAGACAGACAAACTGGTAAGGCTTTCCTCCCCACCACCTTGCAGGGCAACCAGTCTCTGACCCTTGGACATAAGCACTTTGAGCAATGAAATGAACTTGAGCCTCACCCTGGGCTGCTACCAGCAGTAGTTTTGGGACAGCCCCAAGCACCTGCACACAAGGTGCTCTTTCAGGCAGCCCTGCTGACTGCCACCTTGACTGCCTCTACCTCCAGCAGCTCCTGTAGAGTTTCCTTGGAAGCCTTGGGTTAGAGTCAGTGCCTCTGCTGACCCAGGACACACAGCCCTTCTGCTTCACTAAAAAGGCTCTTGGAAGTACCAACAGGTAGAAGGTGAGTGGGTAACCTCGAACCAAGTCAGTCATTGAAGCCTGGGTGTTCAAATGATCACAGCCAGAAATGAGAACTGCTTTATACAAGTTTAAAGAGCAACCTCTAGATACTGGCAAGATTTGTAGGAACTCCAGCCCAGTCAGGTCACAGCACTCAGAGCCATCAGCTACAACTAACCCCCAGCTGCAGAAGAGGTTTCCCCAGCAGCTTGCTCAAAGCCCTCACTTGCCTCTGCCCATGCCAAGTGCTAATCAGCAGCCTTCCAGAGCCAGCTAAAGAGATTACAGGGCAGATCTGGAGGACACCTCTCAAAATAGTAGCAGAAAGGTTTAGGAGCAGCTGAGAGATTACTGGTGTGGCTCAGCTTGCAGCATCCCAACTCAGGGACGTGCCTGGCAAGGGCATCCGCTGGTGTTACAGTCCAAAGCTGGGAGCCCATGGGGTACAAGGCACCCCAAGGCCCTACGACCCCACCGATGCCATGTCTCACACCCTCAAGAGACAGGGAGGAGACCAAATCCTTTCTACCTGCAAACAACCTGCAGCACGAGCTGGGGAAGGGGCAAGACAGACGAGGGGTGGGCCACTACCTTGCTGTGCTCCTTGGAGTCGTCAGCTTTCACAGCAATCTTGAGGCCGCGCACGCTGATCTCCAGGACGCAGCTGGAGGGCGGGTTAAAGTGCACAGTCAGGCGGCGCGTGGTGGCGATCTGCGGAGGGGAACGGAGGCACACAGCTGTGAGGCTCAGGAGCAGCTCCACCCTTCCCCTTGCCTGCCCCACTGAGGCTCTGCCCCGCTGCCAGGAGGAGCAGGAGGCGCTCCGGTTTCCAGGGACGGGCCAGGACGCTACCTTCTGCATGGCCGCACACAGCACGTCGTTGCCCTTGTGGTAGGGAACCTGCACCGAGCCCAGGAACTTCACCCGAAATTGGTCCACCCAGTCACTGCTCTTGGCCAGAGCTGGAAGAGAGAGAGCAGTGGTCAGGGACATGGGCTGGGATTCACATTCCATCTTCATATTCTCACCCTTGCACATCTCCCTGTCCAGAGGAGGCTTCCTGCAGCACCAGATACCAGCTCCCTGAATCACGGAACGTTAGGGGTTAGAAGGGACCTGGAAAGATCATCTGCCAGAGCAGGATCACCTAGAGTAGGTCACACAGGAGTGCATCCAGGTGGGTTTTGAATGTCTCTAGAGAAGGAGACTCCACAACCTCTCTGGGCAGCCTGCTCCAGTGCTCTGTGACCCTCACAGTGGAAAAATTTTTCCTTCTGTTTGTGTGGAACCTCCTATGCTCCAGCTTGCACCCATTGCCCCTTGTCCTATGATTGGTCATTGCTTAGAAGAGCCTGGCTCCATCCTCCTGACACTCACCCTTCACATCTTCACAGACATTCATAAGGCCACCTCTCAGTCTCCTCCAAGCTCAAGATACCCAATTCCCTCAGCCTTTCCTCATCAAGCAGATGTTCCACTCATGCCAGAAAGTGTCTATCCCTCCCCTGTAGCATGCCCAGCTTGGTCCTCCCTCCACCCCCCTGCTCAGTGAAGACAAGGTGGACACAGGATGGGTGGGAGAGCATCAAGAGGCTGCACACCCCAGCTTGGTACCTGTTAAATGGTCGGGGTCCTTGGTGACTTCGATAGCATAGTAGGCAGGGAAGATGCCTCGGTCACCTGTCCGCATGTTGTAGGCCTCGTACCAGTAATCTTCTGCCTGCACCTCCACCAGCAGAGGATCATCCACCTCCAGCTCCAGCTCATCCGCATGGCGAGGCACAAACCTGGCCAAGGCAGACACTAGCACCTGGGCCAGCCAGCACGGATGGCGGCCTCGCTGGCACGCTGCTGCGGCAGGGGACAAGGCAGAACATGCTGCTGGCCTAGGCAGGCACTGCCCTGGCAGGTGGAAGTTGCTATGGGGACCTGAGATGCTGAACAAAGCATCTGAGCAGGTTTAGGCTCAAAGGGCACGAGCACCCTGGCACCTAAGGCAAGGGTATCTCTGTGGCATCACCTATGCTGTCCTCCAGAGGTCCCGGATGCCCTCAGAGGTCTTGCCCCTGCAGCAGCCTTGGCAGAACATGAGCTATGAGCAGTGGTTTGGTTCCCAGGGCTTCCCAAAAGCTGGAAACACTGGGGTTTGGGTTGGCCCCACTGTGGTGGAAGGGCAGCATCAGCTTTCTGCTGTGAGAGGCTGGGGCACCTGCAAACTCACCTAAAGACAGCACGGTGGGTCTGCTCCTGCTCCTCCCCGTTGATCATGCAGGAGAACAAGCCAAAGGACTCAGCACCTGGGGACAAGGACAGAAGGGAACATCTCAGTGTTGAGGAGTCAGCACCACAGCCAAAGGATGCGATGCACACGAAGCCAAACAGGCTGCTGATGCTCCTAGGGGATGACTTGGCTCAGATAAAGCCACACAGTGCCACTCAAGAGGAAGGCACAGCAGGACCCACCACACTGGGGCCCAGTGGTCCCACCACACCGGGGCCATCAGGTCCCTATGCCGCCCTGCACAGCTGTGACATCTGATATCACCAGCACTGTGGGACCAGCCCCGCCACAGGAGGCCCTGCCTGCTGAGGCACGCCACCAGCCTCAGCACTCTGGGCTCAGGGAGGAAGGAGACACACCAGGAGGGATGCTGCTCCCCTTGCAAGACCACCCAGCCTTCCCAACACTGCCACACCTTGGGGTAGCCAAAAAAACCATCTTGAAACACTTCTGGCCACCCCCACCTGCAGGTTGCTAGGCTTTGCCAAGTCCCACACACAACTTCCCAGCCACCAGAGACAAAGCCACAGGCTGCAGCAAGGAGAGCTGGGGCTGGTGCCTGCTGGCAGCTCTCCACCTCGCTGAGGGGCCCCCGAGTTTGCCCTCAGCCTTCTACCAGGAACAGGCAGGGCTGCCCAGGCAGGCAGCCAGCAGCCCACCTCCTCCCCAGCCCCCAGCACTCACTGGAGGAGCGTGCCCGGCCGCTCATGAAGACATTGAGGAACTTCTTGGAGAAGTGGATGTCCGCCTCGGGGGTGGAGTCCTCGGACAGGCAGACGGAGTCGCGCTTCAGCGCATCCTCCTCGTACTCCTCGCCGATGGCCGACTCGTAGGGCGAGGAGACGCAGTTGTCGTAGACAGTGGCCGAGTCGCTCTCATCGCTGTAGCCCGAGTAGCACTGCTTGAGGCTGACCAGCTCCAGCTGCATGTTCTCGTCCACCACCAGCGTGTACTTGACCGAGTCGTAAGAGAGGGCGCTGGTGTCTGAACTCACCGAGGCTCTCTGAAGGTTGTGCCCTGGCCGGAGGCCACCACTAGGGCCACCGCAGGCGGCCCTGGGCGGGTTCGTCTTGTCAGGGGAGGACATGTAGTCCAGCACCTCGTCCTCCTCACTGATGGAGGGGTTGGTTTTCCCTGCCAGGGCCGAATAGCCGGAGGTGTCGACGTCAGAGCTGATGGACATGCGATTCTCGCTGGACTGAGACAGGAACGGCTTCTCGGTCTCCAGGGGGTCCGAGTTCTTCTGCACGGGCGTCAGGTAGATCTCCTCCGTGGCCTCCAGCCTCACGTCTGTCTGGTAGCGGATGCGGTCCCGGTGGGCCTCTGGGCCCCGTGCCGTCACCACCACCACGCTGGCGCCGTGCGGCGGGGGCCGGCTGGCGGCCTGGTGCTTCTCGGGCGGCCGAGAGGAGGTGACGCAGGCGGGTGCCATCTGCGTGGCGGCCGTGCGCCGGCACGGGCTCTCCGTGGACGTGCCCCGGTCTTTGGTGGAGGTTGTGCTGTTTTGGTGATTGACCTCATCACTCAGGCAAACGTGGTCGTGGGGAGGGGTCTGCTCACCTGGAGGGGAAGGAGAGGGACACTGACGTGTCTGCGGAGGGGGATCCTGCCAGCTGCGGAAGGTGGCCGGGGATGCCACCGGACTCAAGCTGGGCGTGCCTGGAATCCATTCAGGTGTTTTCCCCAACCACTTGCTCAGGCACCACTTGTCCCAGGACCTAGGCAGGGGATTTTACTCCCAAGATCCAGGAAAGGGCGGAGGGAGCTGCCCCTGGGTGACAGCCTGAGCACTCACCCGTTTTCAGAGGGGACGACGACCGGGACACCCGCTCCTGCCAACTGTGCTTTTTCCCCAGAGAGTTGTTATTCAGAGTGTCCTGAGGAGAACAACAAAGCCGCCTTGTAGCTCAAGCAGTAAACAGCGCGTGGCACAGTGGCAGCACCCATCCCTCCCTGGGGCCATGGCACCCTGTTCAGTTCAAGGGAGGGCACCTCCCCGCCAGCCCCACACCTTGCCACGCTGCCGCTGCGAGAGCTGGCAGGGTGGCCGAAGCAGCACGGGCAAGGAGCCAGCCAGGAGACAGACAGCCTGCCTGACCTGGATGTACTTATCCACTCTCAGGAGACCTGAGTACATGAGCCAACAGCTGGATGGTCCCAAGCCAAAAATTCCAGAGTGGAGCCTGCTATGGCTGGACAGGTGTGATTTGCTCCCATCCCACCTTCAAAGGACCTGATGCTGTTCAATGGAGAAGTCACAGAATCATTCAGGTTGGAAAAGAGCCTCAGGATCACCAAGTCCAACCCAGAACCCTACTCTACAAGGGTCACCCCTAAACCATATCTCCAGGCACCACATCCAAACCACCTTTAAACACATCCAGGCTTGGTGACTCAGCCACCTCCCTGGGCAGCTCACTCCAATCCCTGACCACTCCTGCTGTGAAAAGATCGTGTCCAGTCTAAACCTCCAGTCTAATCCTCATGTCCAGCCTAAACCTACCCAGCCACAGCCTGAGGCCATTCCCTCTTGTTCTGTCACTAACTACCTGTGAGAAGAGACCAGCACCAGCCTCTCCACAATGTCCTTTCAGGTAGTTGTAGACAGCAATGAGGTCTCTCCTCAGCCTCCTCTTTTCCAAACCAAACAGCCTCAGCTCCCTCAGTCACTCTTCATCAGATTTATTCTCCAGGCCCTCCCCCAGCTTCCTTGCCCTCCTCTGCACTGGCTCCAGCACCTCCACAGCTCTCCTGTAGTGAGGTGTCCAAAACTGGACACAATACTCAAGGTGTGGTCTCACCAGAGCAAGGCCCAGGGGATGTGCTTCTAGGAGGCAGCTGCTGGACAGGGTACCAGCTGCTGCTGGAGTCACCCACAGCAGGTTCATATGGGGGTACACACACACGTACGTGTGGGTACACACCTACACGTGCACACACACACACACATACAGAATCCACTAGCAGACACCAGCTCTGATCAGCTAGAGAGGCACAGCCATGCTGCCCATGCTTGGGCAAGTTTCTGTGGGTGCTGTGCCCTACCTGCCTCGTCCTGTGCGGCTGGCAACGCGTGTGCACGTGCGTGTGTGTGCGCAGAGGGGAGCATGCACTTAGCCTCACCGTGAGACCCAGCAACCAAAGGCCACCAGGTCCCTTCTAATAAGGATCCCCCTGCAGACAACTTCCACCTTCCTGCCTCAGTGGGGCACATCAGCCCACCTGCTGCAGCCCCAGCCCTGGTCCCTGTCCTGTCCTCCACCCCTAAGTTCTGCATGGCCTTTCCCTGCAGGGCACTGAGTGTTTCTCCTCCAGCTGCAGCAGTGACATTTTCCACACCGTTAGTTTTTGCTCAAGTACTGAGCCCTGCTGGGACTCCCTGGATTTTCTCAAGGCCTTATTGCCAGCCTGTAGTTATTACCAGCAGCTCAGGAGCTGCCCTGTCCTTGCGCTGCTTCTCCACCAACACCGAGCAAGCCTTGGCCCTAGAGGTCCACAGAGTCGCAGGCTGTGGAACCACAACTCTCAGATTCCTGCCTCCACACCAGGGAGAGACCCCCACCACAGGGCTTTGGTGACCTCCCAGCACAGCCCTTGAGAGGTCCTCTTGCACCAAGGCAAATAGCAGCACATCCCTGCTCGCCTCTCCCAGGGACACAAGGGGCTGGGACACGGGCCAGGCAAGCTGCCGCAGTGACAGCCTCTGCGTGCACAGTGCCACGGGGCCAGCACATGAGCCAGCCCGGGACAAGAGGCAGCAATGCAGCAGGCAAAGCCCACCCATCCTGCAGGGCCAGGGCACTTCAGGGCCTGCAACGCCCAGCTGAGGTGCAGAGGCATTCACAAGGTCTTACAGGATGAGCTCAGCCAGTTCCAGCAGCTGTTTCTTCCTCTCCTGGAAAGTTAAGAATGTTCCTCTCACTGTCCCCAGGCCACCTGCCTGGGATGATGGTCATGGAGAGATGAGCAGCAACCAAGGTATCACCCAGCCAGCTCCTGGCCCCATGCAAAGAAGCTGAAGCAGAGAGTGGGATAATGCCCTGCCCCTGAGCACCCTGTCCCTAAGCATCCTGCCCAGCACAAGGAGTCTACAGGAGCAGGAAGGCAGCTGGGCCTTCAAGACAGCACACATGGACACGGTCCCTCTTGTAACCTACCACAGGAGGCAGGAGCTGGACAGGCTAGGAGCATCCAGGAGAATCTCCCAGGCTGATCACCAAAGGATGTCCTGCACCCTGCCCTCTTCGTGGGGCAGCAGACACGGGCAGGGTAAGACTGCCTTTGGCCATAGGTAGACATCTAGACCAGGTATTCCAAGCACCTCACAGCCAGCCTACCTCCAGCACTTCTGCCTCTCACTAGATGCCACCAACAGCACTGCCCTACCAGCCAGCCATGCCCCAGCCCTGTGCACCCGTGCCCACTGGCTCTGGGCTCCTGCTGACAGCTGTAGTGAAGCCCCCATCTCCCATGGGGAAGACCCAATCTCCATGTCATTGCTTTGGGCCACAAGTGTGGCTACCAGTGCAGCCTCACAGCCTTGACCATGCCCTTGTGAAGGGACCATCATCTCCTCCTCCACAGCCCACAGTCTATGCACCTATCTCCTCCCCAAATCCCCTTCAACAGGCTTGCTGCCACCTCTGGGCACTGGTTGGGACCAGCTGCCCAAGATGGAGACCACGCTGTCCTCTGTCCCCCTAGCTGGACGCGGCTGCCGGGTGCCACTTGCTCCTCCGGGTGCCTGCACAGGATGGGACAACGCTGTCACTGTCCCCTTGTCTATTATGCTCGCTGGGGCTCCCCCCACCCCCCCAGCCCTGCTGCCTTTGTCCCTGGTGCCAGCTGCCCCGCGGGTGCCCATCCTGGCTTGGTGCCTTCCTCCTCCTCCTCCCAGCCCGTGGCCTCAGGCAAAGAGCTGGCATCAGCTGCTGGCGCTGGGCTGGTGACACCCAGCTCCAACTACTCCCCATCTGTCACACACAGGGACACCTGCCTCTTGCTTCATGCTCCTCGGCTGAACGTCACCACGACGAAAATCCTCCTACTTGGCAGAAGGCATGGCTGCATGCAGGAGGCTGGCAAAAATAGCCCTGTGCATCGTGCATCTCGCAGGGATGTGGGAAGTTTGCAGGGAGAAGGGGCAAAGAGGCTCCGGCCACCACTCGGAGGGTCAGCGTGCAGGGCACCGAAACGTCGCCTGCCCCGGGGCTGGTGGCAACCCCAGAGCTGCATGGGGTGGGCAGTCCTGGGGAAAACCATCCAAGGCCTTGTACACATTCCGAGCACAAGCGAGACAACAGAACCCCCTCGGCCTCCCGGCCACCATCTTGGGCGTTGCCATTCTGTCTCTCAAATTTTGCACGGGGCGCTGACGTTAATGCTGCTTTTGCTCCGGAGCAGGGGCCACCAAGTTCCCACTGCCAGGCACGGGGCACTTTGTGTCACTGTCCTGCCCCAGGGCTGGCACCGCCCCAGCCAGCTGCTGGCCAGTGGTGCCAGCCTTGGGCTCACCAGCCCCATGGCACGATGCCCTGTCCCGCAGAGGCTCGATGGTGCGTTGGGTACGCCATGCCTCCCTTGCCCTCCATTCCCAGGGGCTCCTTTCCCTGCTCCCAGCCTGCCCTTGCCCCTCAGCTCTCTGCCAGGCCCCACGGGCTCTGCTGGTGGCATAGCTCGGTACAGCCACACCAATGCCCCTTTCTGGCCTGTGCGCTCCCTAGCTCAGCAGCAGGGATGAAAGATGCCCCCCGCCCCTAAGCCCCCGCAGCCACCCTGGTCGAGCTGGGGACACAGCTTGTGGGGGCTCGGCGGTGCGAGGGGGTGGCTTGGCAGACACTGATCGCATCCTTCCGTCCCTTCCCGCTGTCCCCCGGGCCTGCAGACTGCTCCTGCGGCTCCCGAGGCTCCCGCAGCCGGGGCCGAGCCTGCGCTGCTCCCGGCCAAGGCATGCGGGGGACGGCAGGCACCGACCCTCGGCGGGGCGGGCGGTCACCCCGCCGGTCATCGCGGGGCCTCCTCGACACCCACCCTCTCTCCATCCATCCCTCCGAGACAAAGGCTCCGGGCGGAGAGCGCATCCCCGGTACCCCCCGCCCCGCTCGCCCCCACGCCCCTCAGCCCCGGCCTCACCTGGCTGCGAGGCACCTGCGGGAAGAGGTTGAGAGTTGTGGGTCGCTTCGGCCTGTAGACATCGGTGGTGACGGCCGGGGGCTCTTTCTGCAGCGGCTCCGGGGCCGTCTGCTCCTCGGCTGGCGCATCCCCCGCCGCGTCGATGAGGTCGAGCTGGAGCATCTCGGCCTGCAGCCGGCTGGTCTCCCCGCCGCCCGCCGCCCGGGCCCCGCCGCCCTGCCGGCTCACATGGCCCTGCGGGATTAGCGGCAGTGATCAGGCCACCGGGAGGGACGGGGGGTTGGGAGGGAGGGAGGGAGGGAGGCAGGGCGGGCCAGCAGCCACCGCGCCTCCCGCCGGGGCCGGGGAAAGGAGGGGAACGGCGCCGGTGCACCCGGCGGCCTCTGCCTTTTAAAGGGCCAGGGGTGTTATTCCCAAGGCTGGGGAGCCCCGCACCCCCTCTCCGCCTCCAGCCCCTGGCCTTGCACCGAGACGCCCCTGTCACTTCTGTCACCCCGCCGCCAGCAGGTGCCGGCAGGTGCGTGCGAGCATCGTCGTCACCGCCCGGTACACAAACGAGCACGCCCAGGCTTCCTCTCGGCATAACAAGCGCATTCCTTACAGCGAGAACAACCATTCAGCAGAACAACCTCCCCAGGGACGTGGTAGAGCCCCCGTCGCGGGAGGTTTGCAAGATATGACCGGACAGCATGCTAGATAATCTCATCCAGGATCCTTTTCCCACAAAAGGTTAGACCAGGTCCCTTCCAACCTCGGCTGCCCTATGACAGACTCGATTATATCAGTGGTTGGACTCAATGATCTTAAAGGTCTTTCCAGCCTGAACAACTCTGTGATTCTTCCTCCCCAGGCAGACTGTGTCCTTTCTTGGTTCCTATCCAGGCAACCAGGTCTCATACAAGCACACAATCATTGTGTTGGAGGCTTGGTCTAACCCCCTGCCTGGAGCAGGTCACTTGGAGCCTTGCCCATCACACCTGAATACCCTCATGGGTGGAGAGCCCACCACTGCGTGCAGTACTGGCACTAGTGCTGCACTACTACCACTTTTTCTGTCTGTGCTGAGAGGAGTCAGGCTGCTCCCTCCCTGTTACACCCATTAGGCAGCCAGGACAGCAGTTACAGCCTTCTCAGCCTCCTCATCCTGGACAAGCCTTTTCTCTTACACCCTACACAGATCAGGACCTGAAGCCATACTGAAGGGATGCCTGACAAGCAGGAGCTCTCCAGTCACCCACTGGTTGTGGCTGTTCTCTGGCCAGGGGCAGTCCCACTTCTTCCCCCTTGCACCCTTCACTCTTGGGGCAGAGTGGCCACCAGGGCCCTCAAAGGGCTGTGGGGAGCAGATGCCCCATGGCACCAGCTGGCTGGGCCCCAGCGTTGAGCCACCGCACTCCTTGTGGCTGTGCTGCTGGGCAAAGGGGCACTGATGTCCCCCACGGCTGCAGGTGTTTAAAGGCCAGCCCTTTCCTTCCTGAGCTGCCTTCCTCACAGCAGCTGCAGCTTGCACATGCATGGTTGCTGCAGCCAGCAGCAAAGGCTGTGGCTGGCATTAGCTGGTTGAACTCCCCTTGTTATCAGCTGCTTGTGGTGGCTGGGAAGCGCGTCAGCAGGCAGAGGAGGAGGAGGAGGAGGAGCAAGGGGGTTTGCAGCTGAAGATCTCTCCAGCTGCACAGAGGAGGCTCCTTGAGCTGTGGGAAAAGAAACAGCCCCAGCAGCTCTGGCAGCCCCTCCAAGAGCTCCTGCTGGTACCAGCTCCTAAACTGTGGGACTAAAGCCAGCACAGGCAGGGCTCTGTCTGTGGCAAGCACAGGAAGACCCCTCTTACAGAGGCCATTTTGCTCCAGGCCAGGGTCCCTGCTGACTCCCCAGTGAATATCTGGGGGAGCACTGCCACCAAAACTCATCCTCTTGAGGCTTTCAACATTTAACTCTTGTGTTTGCCTTTGCCCAAGCTCTGTGTTTCTGTGGCACCTGCAGCCTGTAAACTAAGGCACAGGAAAAGAACCAGGGGAAAGCCAAACAGATTATACCCAGGCATATTTGAGTCAGCTGGTGGTGTTCAACCTAGTCTGCTAACAATGTTGCCTCAGTAGAATAGAGTAGAATAGAATAGAATAGAATAGACAAAACCAGGCTGGAAGAGACCTTCAAGATCATTGCATCCAACCTATTATCCAGCACCACCTAATCAACTAACCCATGGCACCAAGCACCCCATCCAGTCTCTTCCTCAACACCTCCAAAGATGGAGACTCCACCACCTCCCTGGGCAGCCCATTCCAGTGGCCAATCACTCTCTCTATGAAGAACTTCTTCCTAACATCCAGCCTAAACCTCCCCTGGTGCAGCTTGAGACTATGTCCTCTTGTTCCCTTAGCTGTGGCAATCGGAAAACTCACAGAGGAGGAAAAGTCCCAGAAGGATGCAGAAAAGCAAAAGAGAAGAGAAGAATGCCCTAGGAGGGAGGCACCATCCCAGGTTCAATAGGCAGGAGGAAACTACAACCACTGGAGGTATTTATGAACGGCCTGTAGCACAACAAAGTGGTTTTGAGACGGCACAGCAACGGATCCCCTTACCACCCGAGGGGGACCTGCAAAGCGAGGGCAGGGACTAGATGCTGGGATGCCTTTCTAACTGGAAAGACACTGCCCCACCAGAACAGGCTGCCTTGGGAGCCCTCTGGGATCAAGTTAAAGTCATCTAAGGCCAGCTTGAGAATATGCTCATGCCTCGGCACAGATGTGCCAGGGAGGTGACTTCCAAAGCTGTGTCAGCCTGTGGGAAAGACTTGGGCATGCTGATGAGCACTACCACTGTGACAGATGCACATCTGGACCCCAGTGCAGTTGCAGAGAAGCTCACACCTCCATTACAGAGCTGTTCCTGGAACAGCTGTGATGCTGGTGTGCTCCTGCTGGCAGTACCCCTAATCCACACGGTACTGCCCCAATAGCAGAGTGTCCTGGGGTCCAGCAACTGGTCTCTGGTGGTCCTCAGGTGGGGTAGAGCAGCAAGGTACCTGTGGGAGCACTGGTCTAGCCAGAACAGCCTGCACAGGGGCTGATGCTGACCCCCAGGGAGGAGTGGATGCTGCTTGAGTCACCCTGGTCCCTACCTTCTGTGGTCAAGTAGGCAAAAGGCTCTTCTCTGCTCCCTTCCCTGCCAGGGGAGGAGTGACAAAATCTTCAGCTGGGGAAAGCACTTTATGAGCATGGGGAAGCAAGGGGACTTTTTGAGCAGATGGCTGTGTCCCCTCTCCTTACCACCCAGCTGGGTCTGCTTTGCTCCCAGCTTCTGCTTAATTCTATTCTATTCTAGTCTAGTCTAGTCTAGTCTAGGTGCCAGGAGAAGCCTCTCTGCCCCCAGCCTTGGGCAGCTGCAGCTGGTGATGGATCACAGAGGAAGCTTCACAGGACAGGCTTGGAAAAGCCACTGGGAGGAAGCAGCCACCTCGCTGCTTCATCCTTTGCTCCCAGCCTGTGCAGCCAGCTCCTTACTGGTCTCTGGACCAGCAGGTTGGCTGGCTCCTGGCAGCTGCTCCCTACTTTGCAGTGGGTCCTGCTGGCGTTCTGGGGGACAGCTGCTGCCAGTGGCACTTCGGATCGATGATGCTGAATAGCAAGAGGAAGCCCAGCATCTCCAGCAGTCTTATGCTGCAGAAACAAAGTGGTGGGGTTTTGGTGGGTTGGTTTTTTCCCTTCCACCTATTTGTATCCTCCTGTCTGGTGTAGGCCTTTTCATACAGACCACAAAGGCTCAGCACTGCCCAGTATCAGCTCTTCTCCTTTGGGCACTCGTTCTGGTGCCCTCAGCTATTTCCAAGGAGGGTATTTCTTATTTTTCTGCAGTAACCAGTTTCTGCAGCTCCTGGAATACATAGGAGGCACCAAGCCTGTATTAGCTGCAGCCTGGGATCCATCTTGCTGAAACCATGGATTGTCACCAAAGCCACCAAACCCAGGCCAAACCCAAAGCAAAGGACTGCAGGGTTTTTTTTTTTCCCCTCTTGCAAACATCCTAACTGCTGCCACTCGTGAGGCAGGAGTGGCATCCTTTGCTCTGGTGGTCTCCACTCCTCCCCAGCTGGCCCCTCCTGCTCTGCTGTTCAACAGACCTACAGGCAGCTCTGCTCCTCTGCTGAGCCCTGTCCTCAGCACACCCCTCACTTTGCTCTCCGTTTTCCTTCATGTTGAAATGATGTTGTTTGGGTGGTGTTTTTTCAGCCATGCTTGGGATTATTCCTCACCATTAGCACATGGTCTCCCATCCATGAGGTGCTGTCCTCATCAGTGGATAGTCCCCTCTTGCACAAGCATCAGTCTACGCCTCCTTGCAGCTTTTGTGTGTCTAAGCCACTATTTCTGGAAAGCTGCTAAAATAGCCCACGATGAAGTCATCTTTGTTTTTACAGGACCAAAGAGAGCCCAAAGCCCCAAGCCCCACCTCCCTTTGGGTGGTGACCTCCACACTGGCCACCCATTCCTGCCCTGGGGTTTTGCCACTGAGCAGCTCTGCCTCGTCAAGGTCAGCAGATGTCCCCATCCAGCGGCTGCCTTCCCAGTCCTCCAGCGGGATTTGTCTCCTTGCTCCTTCCTGGTGCTTTCCTGCTCACTGTGCCTGCCCATCTCTTGGGAGACTCACCACGAGGTTGAGCAGCTGGGAGAGGCTGGATACCCCCAGCTCCACAGCTCTCCACACTCTCCAGAGCCTGTATTTCTCCCTTCCCCAGTGCTCTCTACTCCAGTGTGATCCAGCGAGCCAGCAGCTAACTCTCACCCCACATCCCTCGCTCCATCACTGGGCTTTCACCAGCTGCCTTTCACCCAGCTGTGGGTGCCCACCCTGCATCCCATGTGCCATGGGTGCTCTGCAGCACCAGCCACTGGGAGCTAGCCACAAGCAGGGGATCAGCATGGCCCTGGCCTCACATGGGACTGCCTTGCCAAGCCAGCCCCCAGTGAGGTGATGCAGGCAGCTGGCTGATAGCAGCCACAGGTCAGGACTGACTTATTGCCCCCCACCCCGCACGCAGACCCGGCCAAGCTGCTCCCTCTGGGCCTGGCTGCTTCCATCAGGAACATCCTGCAGCCTCCTTGCCTGGAGCTCTCTCTGGATGGCAATTGGGTTGGAAAGCTCCCTGGCTCTCGCCTTTGACGCTGGGGATTGAAGAGCCCCTCTCGCCACCGCTGCTGTCACCACTCTCCGCTCTGCTCCTCGGGCAATCCTCTGCGCCCCACATAAGCCACTCAGACGTCTGTATTTTTAGCAGGCAGCTTTCCTGAGCGTGGTAGGCTGCTTCCTTTGCTGCGTTTATGAATAGCTCATTGCCTTCCCAGGGGCAGCTTCGCTTCCCCCTTCCACCCCAGCAGACGCTGAGTGCATCCAGGCCTCGGTGCAAAGTGGCTCTGAGATGCCCCCCGGGGAAGGCGTGGGGCTCGCTGCTGGAGCCCGAGCAAACCCTCTGGCGAGGGCCAGCTCTCTGCAGCACAGCAGAAGGATACTGAAACCCCTCAGTAAACAGCTTTAAATGGGTGAAAGCAGTCTGGTTTTCATCACCCTCCAGGAAAGGCTGCAGTAATTGAGCGCCCCCTCCAACCCCTTACCCTCCCTGCCAAGGGCTGGCCGTCCATGAAGGGAACAAATAAATCTGCCCAAGAGCCTGGTGGTGCCAGCAGCAGAGAGCTGGGGCAACTAATGGGAAGCATCCAACAATACAACCAGAGTCCCTGCCTGCATCACCTACTGATGCCCTGTCCTTGCTTCAGCGGTGCCCTCATGGCCATACAGCACCGAGTGCCTTTGGTTCTGCCTGCAGCATTATCCCTCCTTCCTTCAGCATACGAAGCCCAGGCTCTCCCCTTCCTTCCCCTGCCGTAACATCCTGGAGCAGGAGCAGGCTGCTGCCAGAGCAGAGATGTGGAGCAGCAAGCCCATCTCTGGGAGTGGCCAAATTTCTGCTGGGAAGGTCCCAAATTAGACCACAGGGCACAACAGGACACCTTCACCTCCCAGGGATGAGGTCTGCTTGTACCCTCCTGCCTGCAACCAGGGATTCTGAACACCACAAATCCACTTTCTAATTTTAAACCTGCGACAAATTCCTTCTGCCTTTCCCTTCCTGGCTGGGCCTTTATCACTCTTGCAGAGGAAATACTTCTCCTGAGGGACAAAAACGATTCTTGGAGTATTTTGTTGCTCTGCCAGCATTTGCATTCCTTCAGCACGAAACACCCCCCCTGCATATTTCCACATCCATGATAATTCTCCCTTTATCTGCATGTTTCTGCTCCTGTGGTCTTCTCAGGCAGATCAGACAGTGGTGTGAGCCCTGCTGGGGTCTCCACAGTGTGCTCCAGAGTGGTTAAGGTGAAGACACACCTGCAGCATCTGCACAGGTTTCACAGCTCCCCAGTTTGTTTTACTTCACCTGCTGCCTGCTGGGGTCAGAGCCACCTCCTCCATCCTTGGTTCACTAGACTCCAGGTCTCCTGCCTCCTAGTCACCTGAGGGCTGCCCTTGCTAAAGGCAGCTGGCAAGCCTGAAGGAAGTGCTCAGGTGAGCAGAGAAGTGGCACTTCCAGGTCCAGAGATGCCAGTAAGGGCAGGAGGCACAGCTTATACAGGAACTTTGGTGGCAACTCACTCATGTCCCTGCAGGTACTCATGGGGTGCCTGAGGCTTGCTGCTGTCCTACTCCCATGTGGAGAATGCCCCCAGTCACACCCAAACCCTTAGGCTCATCCCTGACAAGCAAAGTCTTGGCACCTGGAGGAAGCATCCCTGGTCTGGAGAGCTGGTGGTCCTGGATGGGAGCTGATGGTCCCAGGAGCAGGCTCTGCCTGTCCCCATCCCCATAGTCCTTACCCGGGTGGCCAGGCTCTCCTTGCAGTGCAGGCTGATTCCACACTCATCGGTGATCTCGGAGAGGTCTTCGTCCTCAAACTCCTCAAGGCTGATGTCGTGGGTGAGCCTGGAGGGAGTGGAGATGGCACAGTCACCCACTGTGGGCAATGGGGCACAGGGCAGCATGCTGCCCACAGGCAGGGAGCGGCAGCATCTGCCCCAGGAGAGGCTTTGCCAGTCTTTACTGCAATGAAAGACTGGGAAGGAAGCTTCTTTGGAAGAGGATAGGCCTGTCCCCACTGGGCTTGGCATGGCCTGGAGCTCTGGAGAGGCAGGAGTGTGCCCCAAACCTGCCCCTGCCTGACCAAAGGCAGCAGTGATGTGCAGGCTGGGAAAGCATGGGACAACCAGCACAGCCATCCCTGTCCCAGGAGGTTCAGCTCCCACCATCCCAGGGAGGCTCTGGAGCTGGGCACAGACACCCAGAGCAGCAAAAGCCCTGGTTCCAAGGAGGGGAAAGGCTGGGGGTCCTGGCAGGACACAGCTGGAGGATGAGCCTGCTGGGACAGGTGACCACATCAAGACCCACAGACTTTGCAAGCACCGTAAACCTGCCAGCTAGGAGCTGCATGAGCAATCTCCAAGCTGCACCTGGGAGGGATGTCTCAGCTCAGGTGCCTGCAGTAAGAGAGAGGGCAGCAATTTCCCTATGCACCAAAATCACTCCCCGAGGTGACTGAGGGCATCCCCATGACCATCAGTGCTGCTGAGCCCACCTGCATGGCCTTGGGCTGAGCTCTCAGCCCCACAAGCTCATTGCAGCCCTTAAAGTTTACAGAGCTATCCTTCTAGCAGCTGGAAACGTGCTGATGAGAGGGCTCCTTGTGTGCTTGCTTGTGTCCCCAGAGGGGATGGTGAGGTGCTCCTGGTGGTGGTACTGCAGCGCTCCTCTGGCTTATTCATTACCACAGGGATAAATAAAAGAGACCAGCTCAAAACTCCTCTACCAACCATCTCATCCCTCCAAATCTTCTCTGGAGGGGCACAGGCACTGCTTTTTGTGCCACCATTTCCATTTGCTCCCAGCTCCTCAGGCTCAGAGATGCTTGGGTGAAAGAACCATATCAAGCCTGTCACTTCTCTTGGCTCGGCCCTCACCAGCAGGGATGGAGGGAGGAGGGTATTTTATGTCCTGCAGAGCCCACACTCTCACTTTAAGCACCACTCTCACACCATGGGGCTCCTGTCCCACAGTGGCACCAAGCCAGTGGGTAGCACCTCCCTTGTCCTGACCCCCGGAGCAGAGAAGGTACAGGAGAAGCAGCATCTGCTCTGCTTCTGAAGAACCCCAGCAGTGGTGACCTCCTGGGTTAAAGATGTCTAGGAATGACTGTAGCCATGGGAACAGCCCCTGCAAGATGTATTGGGGTGGGGGTCAGAGACACTGCCCTCAGAACAGGGTGGGGTGTCCTGCTCCACCTCTCCTCCCCTGTCTCCTGGTGCCGTCTGCAGGAAGGAGAGAACATGGAGCGGGAGGCTCATGACGAACGTTCTAAGCACCAATCGATTTCTTCTCCGGTTACACAGGTCACCAGGGTGGGACATCATCAACCACTAACGCTCAGGACTTCTGCCTGCCATGGCTTGGGAGCATGGCAGGGGCTGGGGGGACCCAGCAAGAGGCACAACGTTGCCAAGAGACTGGCAGGGGCTCCCCTGCTCTGCGGGAGCAGCTGGGATGGGTGGCAGCGTCCCCCGCTCGAGGATGGGGACACCCAGCCCGGGCTGTGCTCTCGGGGATGGGGAGATGCTGTGCCCCAGCCCTGCCTGCAGCTGCCGGTGCTTGCAGAATGCGGAGATGCCTTTTCCCCTCCGGTGCCCGGCTGCCATGCAGCTCCCTGTGCCGCCTGCAAAACTTTGAGCTCGACTGGTTGCCAAGTTTGCTCCCGTCCTGTGGCCATCTCTTGCAAAGAAGAGCGATGTGCCCAGGGGTGAGGGGCTGCCCCTCATCCCCCCCTCCCCCCCGCAACACACACACACTAAAAGCAGGAGAGCCCCCTCCCTCCCCAAGGCCCGGACGGTCCCCTACCATTTCTCCCACTGATCTTCCAGCCAGCTCTCCTCCTCGGTGCTTGACTCCATTTTCAAGGGCAGCTGCATTGAGGAGGACCCCCCTTCCCTGGAGGACACGCTCTCAACCCAAAAAAGTCCCCGGGGCCCAGGGCGAGGAGGAGTGATGGAGATGACAGCCGAGCCCCGGGCGCCCACTGCCCCTCTGCCTGCCCCGTCGCAGTCTGTGGCTGCCGGCGCTGCTCTGTCTCCTCACTGCGCAACCTGGGGAAGCTCATTAAAAATAGATGGAATCAGCTGTCCTGGAGGGGAGGAAAAAAAAAATCACCTCCCCAGCTGAGCCAGTGCCAAGTCCCTGCTCTCTGCCGGGGATGCTGACTGCCTCCGCCTGCCAGCCAGCCAGCCCGGCTCCTGGTCCTGCTCCAGCGCCCGCTCCCCAGCGCCCGCAGCGGGCACAGGGCATTTGCTGACCCTGGCCCCCTCCTTCTCCTCCTGCTGCTCTTCAGCTCTGAGCCAGAGCTGAGGGGTTCTCTCTGCCCCACCACAGCGGCGGGATCCCTGTCTGCAGGAGGCGAGAGCATCCATCCCGCTTCCGGCAGGTAGAGTGGGGCTGCTCACCAGCAGGGGCCGGAACGCTTCCAGCACAGCGGGATCGGCACCACGGCATTCCCGGGCAGAGGGAAGTGAGAGGAGTGCCTTTGCTAAGAGGCAAGCCCAGTGCTACAGAGCAGCGCCAGGAGTGCTGCCCCTTCCTCCACCTAACCCCCAACCTCACTCCCACATCAGGTAGGGCCATCCCTCAGCTTCCCCAGCATCTAACCCCCGTTAAAGGTCAGAGGAGTACCTGGTGAGGAGCTCTGCCAGTTCCCTGCTGCTGAAGGAAAGAAGGGCCTTCCCCAGGAGAGGCTGCCAGGTGTTGCTGACAAACTGTTGGCACAGTGGCCTCAGACAATCGTCCATCACCCCCGATGCCACCCACGGGCACGCCTCAGACTCTGAGCCTCTGTGGAGCTGTTCACCCCTTGTCCCATTGGGATGGAGCCAAAGCAGCTGGGAAGCCTGGGAATGAGGTGCCCAACACGATTTACCGATGGGGACAGGGAATTCCCCTCCCTAGCACCACCTGCACACACCACTCTGGCATCCAGTGTGTCCATCACAGCACTGCTTTCCTGCTCCATGCTGGCACCCACTCTCCACCAGCTCCCCTTGGTCCCCCAGGCCAGCAGCTGTGAGTGATGGGTGCACCTCCCACTGCTGGGGACACAGCTTCACCCCTGGTGAAGCTCTGCAGGGTGACATTTGCAGGAGTCCAGCTCACCAAGGTGGCCTGGAGCGTTCTGCTGACCTGACCTGTGGCTGGCTCTCACCCCACCAGAGCCATGCCAGCAGCAAATGTCACTCATGATGCTGTGTTCATTGTCCCTCAGATCCCTGATAAGAGTATCCAGGGCTCCATCTTCTCTATCAGCTGTGCCTGGAGGCTCCTTGTCTGCTCAGAACCTCCTCACTTAGCACCACGAATAGAGAAATCTCTATCTCCATATTACTCCTGCTCTTTTCTCCTCTCACATGGATGCTCCAGGACTTCCTAGGAGATACAAGGAAGGCTCTCTGTTATCCCCCCACCCCCCTGTGCTGGCAACACCCCTGCCTTTCTCTCTTGCTTCTCAAAGACACTAAAAATAGCAGCAGAATGAAACATCCCCCACTCCATTCAGCTACATCATTGGTAGTAAAAGTCTGAGTAGGACCCAGACAGGTAGCTACATCATTGACAGTAAAAGTCTGAGTAGGAGCCACACAGGTAGCTACATCATTGACAGTAAAAGTCTGAGTAGGAGCCACACAGGCATTTTGGCCAACTTCTCTCACCAGCAGCAGAGGCATGGGTGCCACCTGCATGCCACTGCAGCTGGGCACCGCAATGCCTTGGATATGTGGGAGGTTGCCCCTGGCTGTGGGGGTGAGTGAGCCCTGCATCTGCAGAGGTTACAGGAGTTCTCCTGAAAGGCATGCTAAGAGGCACCAAGAGCTTGGCAGCCCTGCTGGATGCATGAGAACTGATAAACTCAGGACAGCTGGAAACCATGAGCTAGGGGGGGGCACACCTGAGTGAAGGCAGCTGGTAGCTGCCCACAGCAGGAGCAGCTCGATCAGAATCCTCCCAACAGCCCTCTGGTCCAGCCTAGCTGCTGTGCCTCCCTCCAACCCATCCCTTGCCAGGGAAACAAGGGGCCTTAAGGCACCCTAAGGGGATTGTGGGATTTCCCACGTGGGCATTGGCCAGCAGAACACTACACAATGGAGCTGGGGATTCCAACAAGCCCAGCTGCCTCCAGTGCTCTGCTCTCCGGCAGCACTCTGTGGAAGTCCTCTAACTAGTATCAGCGGTGGAAATAGTATGTTTAGCTGGCCCTGAGTGGTCTTCTTCCATTGCAAGAGCCACAGACAGTCTGTTACTGGGGCCAGGGAGAGGGTGCCCCTCTCTCTCCATCCAAAGCAGGCAGCCCTTTTGCCTCCCCTCACAAGAGGACAGGTAGCCCCACTCCAACGCCCGGCTCCTCGCCTCCAAACAGACTCTTCCAACAGCTCCAGATGAGCACAGCAGACACATAATCAATTCATAGAGCAGGAATTGATTTTTGCCTCAGCCTGAAGGTGCTTCTTTGAACTTCCTGAGGAGATAGAGGGGTCTCCTTCACCCAGAGACCTTCTCCCCTCCCAAGGCCCTGGCAGGGGCATGGGAAGGGGCTGTGATTTCCCCTAGGGCTCCTTGAGAAGCAGAGTAGTTCTCCATCTCTCCTGATCCCTGCATGTAACTCCCCAAGGTTTTCCTTCCCTAGGAGCTTTCCTGCCCCAGCAGCTAAATGGATGCTTTTTGATTTTATTAGGGAAACCAAGAGGAGATAGAGAAGATCAGTCTCTGACCCCCACCTCCAGATCCCAGCTACCCTCAGAGCCACACTCATGAGGGCATCAGGGCAGGCTACACACTGAGTGATAGGGGGCTTTGTACCCAGCTGCACTCTAGTTGTGCCAGCCTTCCCCTTACACTGGACAGATGGACCCCCAGCCCCAGAGAGGTCCCACAGAGCCCCTCACAGGAAAGCTTGGCCCAAAGCATTGGCAAAGCTTAGTGGCAGGGTGAGGAGCTGCAACACAGTGTCCTAGAGAAAGATGCTAAGGAGCCCAGTGGGGTGCAGCCCCCACCATGAAGCTCTGGGAGGCTTAAGGACAACAGGGAGGCCAGATGAGAACAACTCTTTTATTGCTGTCTCCTGAAAAGCTGCTGGTTTTGTCTTGGTCAGCAGCCACCTCTGGAGGTCCTCCTACCTAAAGAGAACTCACTTCTCCTCCCATCTCTTCTCAGACAACAGCAAACCAGCATCAGCAATGAGGTCCTGCCAGACCACCACCCCTGGCCTCTTCAGAGACCCAGACTCTATCCCCCTGGCTTGCTGGCCAGGATGAAGTCCTCTCTCCATTCAAGCCAACCCAACATCTAACACTTGTGCTGGTGCGAACTGATCACCTGACTCAGGGAGCTGGAGGAGCAGGTGAATGTCCCAGAGGACAGAAGAGCTGAAACACCTCATCCTGCAGGCAGTGAGCCAGGGCAGAGGGCAGGGCTCTCCCAGGACCTCACTGCCAGCTGTGGGCTGAGCCCTCGCCCTGATCCGCGCTCAGCATTGCCAGCTCCAGCTCGGCCACGGGGGACGGCCCCTTGCTGAGCCCCCAGGGCAGGGACACAGGAGTGGGGACAGGCACAACCCAGGCTGTGCCCCATAACCCAGCTCACAAACATTTCACAGGCAGGGCTGCCTCCTCGCACACCACTCCCCACCACAACATTGCACCTGGTCTGCCAGACCCTGCCCCGGGCTCGGGGACGTCACCAGCATCTCCTTCCACTTCAGGGCTCACACCTCGAGCTGAGTGCCTGGGAAGATCTCCCACCCCTGCCTTGACTCTCCAGCTTTCTGCCTGGCTGCACAGCCTCCCCACCCCCAGAGGTCGGTTTGTCCCTGGGGGCAGGCTGCCGGTTCACTGGGTTCCATTTCCAAAGGTCTGAGGCACAGCAAGGAGCAGCACCTGATTCTCCCTCCTGGAACACTGCTGTTTGCTGGGGAGCAGAGAGCGCCCAGAGGACAACTGCTGCATCAAGGGCAGTGCCAGGTGGTGAGCTGGACCCTCTCCTGGGCCTGGAGATGATTGGCAGCTCAGCCTCTGACCCTCAGCTTGCTGCCATGGTGGAAATACACGGAGGCAGCATTTACCCACTCGATTGCAGGGTTTGCCCAGCCATGTTGCAGCAGCTCCCAGCAGCTCTGGCAGGCAGTGCTGCAATAGGAGGCGGCTGCTAAAGCCCTGGAGCTGCCTGGCAAAGAGGCTGCGGGAGCAGAGGAGCCCCTCGAGGGTATTTTGCCTGACCACCACCTTAGTTCAATTGCATCTGCCCATTTCCTAGCAGGGGCAGGCTGACACCCCCCCAGCTTCAGGGCCTGACAGAGGCGGGCACCAGCTTAGCTGTGGCCCCAGGTGTGCGCCCAGCCACTCCTCTCCCCTCTCCAAAATCTCACCGCACAAAGCAGCTGGTACTGATCCCCGCTGCTCAGCCAGCTCCCCCGCAGCACCCCTGGGTGCCAGAGGCAGGCAAACAGCAATGGCTGACGATGGCACAGCTTGCCAGAGGCAGCCAGCCTCCCCCGGCTGGCAGATGAATGACACCAGACCCACGGGCAGCGGCAGAGCTCCCTTGCCAGAGCATCCCCGTCTCAGAGCCGCCCTCGGGAGGCGCTGGAAGCTCCAGATCCCCCCCGGCATCCCCGGCCTGGCCCTGCCCGCGCCGGCAGAAGTGCCCGTGAGCAGCCTGGCTGGGTGTCGGAGGTGAGACAGCCCCCCGTGTCCCAGATCGATGAGAGCGCTGGGGACTGCCGGGAGCATCAGTCCTGGCACCCTCCCATCGGCTCACCTGGGGCTCCTGTTTCACGGGGCTGGGAAGGGAAGAGGAGCACTCGGGATTTCTAGGAAAGGGCTAGAAAAAGGCTCTCCTGGGGACGGGGAAGGAGATGAAGCCTTATTTTTTCCCTGGTGAGGAAGAGGTGTTTGAGGAGGAGGCAAGACAAGTAAGCAGGCCGGGGGTGGGGGTTGGAGGGGGCATGAGGCCAAGCAGGGGGCTGGTGGAAGCTGCACTGCTATATGGGGTGAGGGCAAATATGGTGGGGGGGGAAGCAACATATGGGGTGGGCGGGCTGAGCAGCGATGGGTGGGTGGGCGGAGGGGGGGCTGGAGTGATGGATGCGGTGGGGTTCATCGGTGCCTGAGGAGGGGTGCAGAAGGGATGGGATGGGGTGGGCTGGGGAGCCGAAGAGATGCTGGGGGAGGAAGAGAGAAGGAGAAGGGCTGGAGGGGCCGGGGCCCGGCGGGGCGGCTGCAGCAGACGGGGAGCGCTGCCCGGGGCGGGGGAAGCGGGGGGGAGGGGGAAGGGGAGAGAGCAGGGGCAGCACCGCGGGGGTCGCAGGGGGAAGGTGGCAGCCAGTACCTGAAATTGGGGGGAGAGGCGAGGTGCAGCCCCAGGAAGGGGGAGGAGGCGGGCGGGGATGCGGCTCCTTTCTCTCGCTCCGCCATTCTGTGGCTCTCTCCATGCAGGCGGAGGGCGGGCGGGAGGGAGGGAGGTAGGGAAGGAGGGATGAAGGGAGGGGGATGCTGGCGGGGAGGGACATACCTGCCACGGGAACGGGGCGGGAAGTGGGGGGCGCGGCTCCTTCCCGCGGCCCCCGGCGGCACCTGCAGGACAGATGTGGCCGCAGCTGGAGGCGACAACCTGCACCCCTTCCCCAGCCCGCGCCCTGGGAAACGCCGGCCCTGGAGGGGCAGATGTGTCCACAGCTGGACCGACATCTCTCCCCCACCCCCCAAGATGTGCCCGAAGCTGGACCGATCCCCCGAGCTGTGCCCACAGCTGCAGGTGTCCTGCCTGGAACTCGTCCCCCCAGGCCCAAGGGAGCAGGCAACATGCACACCCGGGCACTTGCGAGGGGTCTCCTCGGCAGTGGGTACTTGCCTGGGGGCAGCAGCCCAAGCCAGGCTGTTCTTTCCCACCCATGACAGGTTGGCAGCACCTGGCTGGCAACAGGTCTGGCAGCCCCAGCACAAGCCTTGGCCCCAGGGGAGCTTGCCAGGGCTGCAAGCACCACAGGTGGAATCTGCAAACCAGCTTACACGGAGGTTCTGTGGGAACAGGGAGGGGGGAATTGCATCTTGAGAGTGTAGGTGTCTCCCAGGAGCAGGCAGACCCATTCTTACCTCCAGCTGTGTCCCAGTGAGCATCATGGCTTGGGTGAGTATCACTCACTGCCACCCTTCCCCACCAGCCCCAGGAACAGGTCTCTGTCCCCTGCCTCTCTCCTCTCTGTGCTTTTCAAGACATTTTGAAGACCATGCAGGTTGTGCTGCATGCAGAAGAGGACATCAGTAATTTTAGGTCCCAAGGCCACTTCCCTGCTGGCACTGGAGAACATTCTGTATTTTCTGCCTGCCCTCTGTGTTTCCTGTGAGTGCCTGTGACAGCCCTGGATGGGGTGGGTGCCACTGCTTCAGCAGTTCAAACTTTAAGATAGAGCAGGTCCCAGCAGTGTTTCTCAAACCACAGAGCTGGCTGTCACTGAGGCAATGGTATTAGCTCTTGGCCAAGACCCAGGACGTCAGCTGCTCCTCCAGAGAAGAGCAAGCAGAGCCCTTCAAGGCACACAGCCCTGCTCTCTCTTGGGAGTCTTGGTTTCCTGCCAGACAGACTCAAAAGAGATGTTATGCCTGGGCCAGCATGGAAACAAGAACACACATGCACAGGTCACCAAACACAGGTACCCCCAGGGCAGCCTCCTGAAGGGGCCTAGGTGTCCTCTCCACACTACAGGTGCACAGATTGAGCTGTCTTGCATGCAGGACACCAGAGACTCACCAGCATCCATCTGGGGACTGGGGGAGCTTTGAATAGAATAGAATGGAATAGACCAGGTTGGAAGAGACCTTCGAGATCATCCTGTCCAACCCATCATCCAGCACCATCTAATCAACTGAACCATGGCACCAAGCACCCCATCCAGTCTCTTCCTGAACACCTCCAGTGGTGGTGACTCCACCACCTCCCCAGGCAGCCCATTCCAATGGCCAATCACTCTTTCTGTGAAGAATTTCTTCCTAACATCCAGCCTAAACCTCCCCTGGTGCAGCCTGAGACTGTGTCCTCTTGTTCTGGTGCTGGCTGCCTGGGAGACCAGCCCCCACCTGGCTACAACTTCCTTCAGGTAGTTGTAGAGAGCAATAAGGTCTCCCCTGAGCCTCCTCTTCTCCAGGCTAAGCAACCCCAGCTCCCTCAGCCTCTCCTCACAGGGCTGTGCTCCAGACCCCTCCCCAGCTTTGTTGCCCTTCTCTGGACTCGTTCCAGCAACTCAACATCTTTCCTAAACTGAGGGGGCCCCGAACTGGACACAGGACTCAAGGTTTGCTACAGCTCCATCTCAAAGCATAAGCCCCAGCTACCAGAACATGATTCCTCTGCAGTGTGGCTGTGGTTTGGCCTCTGACCTAGGGCAGGTGAGGCTGCCCTCTCCTGAAGCCCCCCCACCCCCCAGCACTCTATCTCACTTTCTGCTGGGATGCCTCACACTGGGTCTGGTCAAGTCTGGCTCATGCCAGCCTTTGGCCTTCCTGGCTGCACTACTGCATGTCACATCTATCTCCTTCCATGCATGGTAGTGCCCATGGCCTCTGGAGAGGGCATCTACATCTCCTGCAAGACAGAGGCCACGCTTCTGTCCTAGCCAGTGTCTGCTCACAAGGCAGCTGCTGCCTTTTTAACTTTCAAATTGTCCAACTGACCATCAGGTTCACTTCAGAGCAATTGTGCTCAGCCTCACGTTAAACCTGAGGGAAGGTTTTGTGCCCAGAGAGGTTTTCCTGCTCCTCTCCCTGAGCTGAGCCACCTGATCTCCTGTTGGATGCATCTGTGATACCAGACCTGCACTCTGCTTTCTTTTCATCAGCCACCCAGCTCGTTTCTTCTCTGCCCCAAGGGCCTTCTCTTCACATCCAGAGGTGTTTTCTAACAGAAGGGGGGAAGGAATCTCCCCACCCACCAGCCAGTCATCCTCTGCAAGAAATCCAAGGTTAGCCAGCTTCTATCCTCAGCCATATCACTGTCATTCCTTTGACAGGGGAGCAGATGTTCTGGCCAGCACAGAGGAGCCTCAGACCCGACCTCTCCAGTTTTCATTTACATTATTACACTCCTGGGGAGAGAAAGCTGGCCTCAGCTTGCTGTCACCCTGGCTCTCCATCTTCCAAGGCACTGGCTGCTATCCTCAAAAGGTTTTTGTCACGTAGGAGCCACTTCAAGCACTGAAGTGTTACTGCTTCAAGCTCATGAGGTCCTTGATGGAGACAAGAGAGCAACCCAGCAACAGCATGAGCCTCAGTTAACCAGTGCACCAGACATGGTGCTGTCCTTGTAGACCAGACATGCCCTTTTATCCCCAGCACCCTGGTTTGCTTCTTCAGAAGCTGCCTTTTGTGCCTCAGCCTTGCTGAGCAGACTAGGCTCCAAATTCCAAATGCTTAGGTACACAAAATATGTTCAAGTGGAGTCCTGGGTTTCTTGGATTATTTGTAACAAACACTTAGCTGCTGTGTGGACTGGTGGTGTCTGAACAAACCCCACTGAGGCTCAGGCTCTAGCAGGCTCTGTTCTAGTTCAGCCCCACTGGCAAACCTGGACAAGAAATGCCATGGCTGCCTGTGACTGCTAAAGTCCTGCTGGTTAGCACACAAATGATGTGCCTCATGTAATTCTCCAAGTATACATGAAAAAAAAATAGGTTCCAGCAACTGGAAGCACCAGGGATGGCACAACACATAAGCACAACCTTACTCCATGTCCTAGCTAATTACTAGGCTGTTAAGCATTGGTGTAATTAATATCAGTGCATGGCTTAGCTGAAGACTCACTAACAGGGGAGCTGTGTGGAACACTGCTCACAGCTCTGTAGCACTTCCCTGCCCCAGTGCCCAGCCTTTCAGTCTGAAGGAGCCTCCACACCACCCTGGGAAGCATCCTGAAAGCCCCTGCTCTCACAGCATCAAAGCCAAACTGCTCTCTCTTCCCAGGAAAAGCTCACCCTGTACCTCCTTGGATGATGCCTGTATCAGGTCAGGTATTGGCCCCCAGCCCTGAGACACAGAATGCCAACAGCCATCACCCCAGGAAATGGAAAGCCCCAAACTGACACCCACTGCATGGTGCTGCTTCTGTGGCAGCCTCCCTAAAACAAAGATGGCATCTTCACTTATGGTTACAGGATACAGCATTAACCAGGTTGGAAAAGACCTTTGAGATCACCGAGTCCAACCCATCATCCAACACCATCTCATCAACTAAACCATGGCACCAAGCACCCCATCCAGTCTCTTCTTAAACACCTCCAGTGATGGTGACTCCACCACCTCCCTGGGCAGCCCATTCCAATGGCCACTCTCTTCTCCTGTGAAGAACTTCTTCCTAACTTCCAGCCTGGAGCAGCTTGAGACTGTGTCTTGTTCTGTCACAGGTTACTGATGGCTTTTTCTTTCCCCATGAACTGCCCAAGCCTTTTTGAACACAAACTGCTGAGCACCCACAGCTAAGGAAGAGCTTACCACAAAACCCAAGGCAGGCACAGCCTTCTTCAACCTGCCATCTTGCAGTTTAATCCATCACAGGGAACAGTGAATGATGATCCCTTGCTTGTTGTCACACAGTTTTACCCACCTTTAGTTGATTCAAGTGGGAAAAGACACAAGTGGATGAATCCCAGCCTACTTCAGAGGTCTCTTGCAGAAGTTTAGCCCTTATGCTTGGCTGGCCAAGGGCTGGAGCACCTCTCTTTATGGAGACAGACTGAGAGAGTTGGGGGTGTTCTCAGACAGCAGAAGAGAAGGCTCTGAGAACCTTATTGTGGCCTTCCAGGATCTGAAGGGGGCTACAAGAAAGCTGGGGAGGGACTTTTTAGGGTGTCAGGTAGTGATAGGACTGGGGGGAATGAAGCAAAACTAGAAGTGGGTGGATTCAGATTGCATGTTAGGAAGTTCTTCCCCATGAGGGTGGTGAGACACTGGCACAGGTTGCCCAGGTGGAAGCCTCATCCCTGGAGGCTTTTAAGGCTGGGCTGGATGTGGCTCTGAGCAACCTGATGTAGTGTGAGGTGTCCCTGCCCATGGCAGCGGGGTTGGAACTGGCTGATCCTCGAGGTCCCTTCCAACCCTGACAATTCTATGATTCTCTTTGTTCTACTACCCAAACTGCAGCTATCCCAGGTGCCACCATCCACATCAGATGGTGACAGAACTTGCCAATGTGCTTTCTTCCTTGCACACAAAGCCTTCTGAGAGACCACTTGGGCGATTTTGCCTCCCCTTGGCTCCTTCTCCCTGCCATGGATCCAGCCCCCCCAAATGCCACTCATCAAACACAATAATCCAGATGACAGCAAGGAAGAGGGTTAAAGACATTTATAAAAAAAGGGGGGAAAAAACCCAGTAGTATTTACAGACCATTGTCTAGCATGAAACTTGCCCAAGGACAGAAGTCACAAGTTCTGTAACCTAAGTGTACAAAGTGCATGTCTTTCCCCTTTCTTCTCTCTGCAGCAGAAGATGTGGGAGGGGTGTGTCTCTTACTGATACTTTTCTACCCTCAAGACAGTGGGACTGAAGGAGACAAAGCCTGTGGAGTACTGGGTTGTCCACCAGGCAGACTCTACGAACACCAGTTTAGAAGTAAGGGCAAGAAAAGTGACTCTTGTTTCCTTGGTCAGTCTGCCCAGTGGATTCCCTGGGGGAAAAAGAACCTAGGGTCAACGCCCCAGGGAGACAAGTGGGAAGGGAAGGTTATTCAGCTACTCAATAAATTAACTCACAGACTCAGTTCAACCACTTCAAGGCTTCCCAAATGCGTTTGAGTCAAGTTTCTGCTCGCAGCCTCACTGCTCTGGATTCAAACACGGGCTCCAAACCGGAGTCTGACTATCCCAGTCAGAGCGGCAGACAACTCTTTGTGCTCCCCAAGCTGTTAGTTGCATAAGCTCACACATAGCCACACACTGTCTGTGCCAGGCAGGAATGAAAGGTTTTGGACAGCAAATGAAAACAGTGCCAACAGCAGCCCATTGCAGAGGATTAGCTACTCTGAATCTAATCCCTCTTCAAAATAGGCAAAAAAGAGGCTTTTCTACCCTCCCTTGCCCTCTTAGGTGGGAAGGCAAGCAGAGGCGCTCTGCCAGCACCGAATTGAAATGACATGTAACAGGAATGGGCCAAGAAGGGGATGGATAAGAGCCAGGGAAAGCTACACAATCATCCTGCTGGACTACAAAGCACCGTGGGGAATGCAAATGGCAGGAAGGAGCAGTGTGCACGGTACGGGGGTAGGCTGTGTGGAAACTCAACACACAGATGCCAGTACAGGGCAGAGCAAACATCCAAACAGAACAGACAACAGAACGGGCCCAAGGAAGCCTCACTTCAAGGAGCTGATGAGTAATGCAACCCCTGTCAGTATGAGGCACTCCACAGGCTACACACCAGACACCACTCACTCCATTTCAGAGAGCTCTCACTTGAGGAAGGAAATGCTGTAGAGCGCAGGGCCCAGGTGTAGTTCTCTTACTATTTGGACCAGCAAGCTTCTGGGAGACTGCTTAACTCTTATCAAGGCATGGTCTTATCCTCTGAAGAATTCCTCCTCTTGGAGTACCTCCCTCCCAGTGTCAAACTGCCCTGAAGCTGCCTGTTCCACCTTGCAGCAGTGATTCTTCTGCAGGGAAACTTTCAAGTGCCTTTTGAGTGTCCAGTTTGTATCTCTCTGTTCTTGTGCTGCAGTTCTCCTTTATTTTGTTTCCATCCCTCATAAGTACCTCCTCACTCAGAAAGCATTTACATCCTGTCAGCCTAGCTTAAGGAACGAAATGCTGAGACTTTCCTCTTCTCCTGTAGGATGGGTACTCCATGTCTGACGTTGTAGCAGCTTCCTTCTCAACCCTCACTACGATTTGAAGCAACCAGCACACCTCACTGCCTAGCACTAGTCGTGAGAAAGAACCTTTGCTGTTTCTGAGATGTGCAGATGCTGCTCCCTACATCGTTGCATCAAATCAACCTGCACTGAGCCACTGTCAGAAAGGAGAGGTACACCTGGGAGTGAACAAGTTGGTAGAAGGCTCTTGCCCCCTTGAATGTGGGCAGATTTGGGGCATGGCTGAGAAGAAACATCTTTGGCTCTCCAGCGACCAGAAAGCCAAACGTCCCCAGCACAAGTGTGCAGTGCCCCCTTGTGGCAGCTACTGGAATTACACATTTAGATGAGAGCCCAGATTTGCTGGTGCGGATCACGGTTCCAGTCCCTCTGCGGCAGCAGTCCCTCCTCCTTTGGTCACCTCCTCAGCACTCTCACTCTTCACTTGCAAGGTGCTTGTCACTAGCTGTAGGAGAAAGCAAGAGAGAGAATGTGCCTTGACCACCCCCTCGTACGGAAAGGTGGCAGCAGATGCGACCAGCTCCTTCCCTCCCGAGACCTGGAGCACTTCAGGCAAACCACTGGACCTGCTTGCTCCCCTCCCTGAGCCTGTACCCTCACCACACCGGCCAGCCTGGCCTCTGTGGAAGGAGAAGCAGCCTCACTGCAGCAAACCCATGAACAACCACGCTCTGGGGTTGCTCTGTTGGTTGGGCTTGGTGTTTCCAACCTGAATGATTCTGTGATTCTATCAACCAGGTACTGCTCTCTGCTGGACAACCGAGTTAACAGCTTGCCAAGCAAAAGCAGTGACCAGAGGGCAGACCACTGCCAAGTTAATGCCAAGTTACAGCTATGGAATTACAGCTTGGAGCCACCTCCACCAGCAAGTCCATTTTGCTCATTAAAATACAGGGAGAGAGTCAGACAGAGCTCTGCCAGCTGCCAAAACAAGGCTGCTTAAGGCAGAGCACAGCAGGGAGTACTCACAGTCATAGACTCTTGCCAGGCAGCTCTGCAGCAGGGAGCTCTGTCACCTTGGCACGTTTGTACAGCTCCTCTGTGCACAGCTCCTCCGCTCCTTCGTGCTTGCGCTTCGGAGACGCCTGCTCTGCTTGTGACAGCCTCAGCGCTGTAGGGGAAGAGGAGATGCTGCAACCTTGCTCCCTTCTTTAGAGCTCAGCAGCACACCCTCAGCTTAACCTGCTACAGAGCTGGGAGAAGGAAGAACATGCAGTGCAGGAGCACAGGGGGATGTCGCCACAGCCTCCTCGAAAACTTCAGAGAAAACTCTGTTAGAAGTGGAGTAATTAAGTCTTCCAGAAAACCCACAAAAGCACCCTCTGGCAAGAGGGCAGCTTAGTGACACCTGATTGGCCCTGCAGTGATCTGCACTTCTCCCTGAAGTGGCTGCCTCTGATCCCATGCAGGCCATAAAAACTCACTTTACCGAACTCCTATTTTTCAGCCCCTTTAGGGATGAAGGCTCACTGGGGACTGCTGAAGAAAGCCTAAAGGAAGGAGAATGGGATCTCTCTTTTTCTAGCTACACATCCTCCTCTTATTAGAAAAGGGAGTTAAAAAAGAAAAGAAAGCCTCTAAGTTGACATGAAATTATGTCAGAAGCACACAAACTGCTCCAGCTCACCTGTACTGGTGCTGCAGCCCTGCCCTGAAGCTGAGTCTGTGACTGGGCCACTGAGATCTTCCACACATGAAGGGACTGATGCCAGTAAGCCTAGAGAAAAGCAAGAAGATCATGGTTAAGAAACAAAACCCACCAGAGTGGGAGCAGCCTTTCACATGGCTGTGATCATGTTAGTGATCACTAACCAGCAGATCCATGTCCCAAAGGATGAGTCCACAGCTGCCCTCACCAGTGCTGGACACAGACACTGTGATCCAGCAGAGTATTTGGGATGCCCTGCCTGTTTTTTTTCCCCCAAAGGGAAGAATGGACCATTAGTGGCATGTGGATGGGGTTATGCCACCACCAGCTCTCACAACTAACCAAACTGAGCCTGGAGAAGAGGAGGCCTTATTACTGTCTACAACTACCTGATGGGTGGCTGTAGCCAGGTGGGGGTTGGTCTCTTCTCCCAGGCAAGCAGCACCAGAACAAGAGAACACAGTCTCAAGCTGCACCAGGAGAGGTTTAGGCTTGATCTTAGAAAGAAGTTCTTCACAGGAAGAGTAATTGCCCATTGGAATGGGCTACCCAGGGAGGTGGTGGGGTCAAGGTCCCTGGAGGTGTTTAAGGAAAGCCTGGACGAGGCACTCAGTGCCATGGTCTGGTTGATTAGACAGGGTTGGGTGATCGGTTGGACTTGATGATCATGGAGGGCTCTTCCAACCTGGTTGATTCTGTGATTCTAAACTTGACCCTTAGCTGTCCAAGAGCTCAATGGAAACCAACTGAGCAGCTTTAGCAGGGACCTACCCTTGTGGAAGGTGTGGCCACAGAGAAGTGCTACCTGTGTGAAACCATGGCCCCTTCCCCTGCCACTCTGCCCCCTGGCGAAGGCAGCGCCTTCTGCGGCCGTGGGTACTTACAGAGCCCCCGGTAGCGCGACAGCTGCTGGTAGATCTGCTTCATGCGCTCGATGTTCAGGCGGCTGGTCTCCGCGTGGTTCACCATGGGCTTGGGGTAGTCCACCCCAATGATGCACTTGGCTGCCTTCTGCACAGACTCTGGGGCGTTCCATGGCTCGTAGATATAGCGTGAGGGGAAACCCTTCAGTTTGGGCAGATACCTCCTGCAGCACAAGCAAAGAAAGAGGCTCAAACACCGCTCTGAATCGCTGAAGCATTTTGCTGAGGAAAGACCTCTAAGGTCATCGAGTCCAAACATCGACCTAACACCACCATGGCCATTAAACCACGTCCCAGGTGTCATGCCTGCATGTTTCTTGAACACCTCTAGGGACTGTGACTCCACCACCTCCCTGGGCAGCTTGTTCCAATGCCTGACCACTCCTGTGGGAAAGAAATTTCTCTTGACATCCAACCTGAACCTCCCCTGACACAGTTTCAGGCCATTGTCTCTTGTCTTATCACGAGATACTACAGAGAAGAGACCAACCCCCCACCTCACTGTAACCTCCTTTCAGGTAGTTATAGAGAGCAATAAGGTCTCCCTTCTGCCTCCTCTTCTGCAGACTGAACAACCCCAGTTCCTTCAGCTGTTCCTCCTGAGACCTGCTCTCTGGACTCTTCATGAGCTTTGTTGCCCTTCTCTGGACACACTCCAGCACCTCAATGTCCTCCTTGTAGTGAGGGGCCCAAAACTGAACACAGTATTTCAGGTGTGGCCTCACCAGTGCTGAGCACAGGGGCACAATCACTTCCCTACTCCTGCTGGCCACACTATTCCTGATACAGGCCAGGATGCTGTCGGCCTTCTTGGCCACCTGAGCACACTGCTGGCTCACGTTCAGACAGCTGTCAACCAACACTCCCAGGTCCCTTTCCAACTTTCCAGCCACTCTGCCCCAAAGCTGTAGTGTTGCATGAGGTTGTTGTGACCCAAATGCAATACCCAGCACTTGGCTTAAAGTGCAGCAATGCAGCAATCACAATGCACAGGAAGCATCCTGCTACTGAATGACTTAGGCTCACAGGTCGAGCAGGACATAAGCTTCAGTCCTTACATCACACAGGCCTGGAGTGATAGGATGAAGGGCAATGGTTTGAAATTAGACAAGAGTAGATTTAGATTGGATGTTAGAAACAAATTCTTTACTGTGAGGGCAGTGGAACACTGGAAGAGGTTGCCCAGGAAGGCAGTTGAGGCCCCATCCCTGGGGATACTCAATGTCAGGCTTGCTGGAGCTAGCTCAGGGGCAACCTGATGTAATGATGTCCCTGCTTACTGCAGGGAGGGTTGGACCAGGTGACCTTTGGGGGTCCCTTCCAACCCAAGCCAGTCTATGATTTTACTTACTTAACGTAGTCCCCGCTGGGGTCTGTGCGGCGCCCGAAGCCCACGGGGCAGTAACAGTGGAAGAACTGCTGGAAGAAGGCACTGCAGGAGAGCCACATCCAGCTGCCTGCATTGACACTGAAATCTGCATCCAGCAACAGCTCGTCAAATACCTGCAGCAATTGGAGGAGAAGGCAGTGAGAGCTTCCCCAGGTGGGACTTTGGGGCAGGAGGACCCAAGGTGCTATTCCAAATGACAGGCACTGAGCTGCAAGAAATGCTCCTAGGAGCTAGAGCAGCAGCAAAGCAGCAATCTGCCAGCTGAAGCCAGCTGGCTGGTCAATAGATCTCACTTCCTGGTGCTTTCACATAGGGAGGCACAGGCTGCTCATACTGATAAGTGCTGCCTTATCTCTCATGCAGCTACACACTAAATCACTGCCTAGTGCCGCAGCAAGCCTTGGCTATTGATCCTAACCTGGGAGGCATAACAAGTGCAAAGCACCAACCATGGGAAGCAGGCAGATGCTGCAGAGAAGAACAAGCACCAAAGCAAGAAGGATGAACCTCTCTGAAGGTCCCAGAGCACACTGAGAGGCAGACAGGGCTCAGCAGCAGCTCGTTCACACCTGTGCACAGACCCTGTGCTCTCAGCATCTGACCCTGTGACGCGCTTTCAGCTACGCTCTGCTTTGTCACAGCTCTGTCACAAGATGCCAATGCCCCACTTTTTGCATAGGGCAGTGTGTACACTGGATAGCTTCAAGCTGTTTGTCCCTTCAGGTGGCCCAAGAGGAGGGGCTTTTACCTCTTTCCTTGAGATTCTAGACTCAGATTTCACAGTCATGGAGCGTTCCCTGACCGGCACGGTGACGGATTATACAACGAGGAAAAAGCACCAGTTATGAAGTGACATTGAACTTGCAAAGAGAACAGATGGACTGAGAAAACTTCTACCAAAAAGAATTATAAATCAAGCAGACCCCAAAACCCCAGTCCTCATTTACCAGTGGGTTCCACTAGCCTTTAGCTACGGTTACTGGAAACTCTTGGTATTGTCAGAGCCTTACACCAGGAGCCCGCGAGCAAATCCTCTCTTCCATGCAACTTTTACATGTAAAGCAAAAGCCATACCTGTGTGCCCATCCTTGCAGCGAGTGCCAGGGAGACTTTGTTTTCTCTTATGGCCTCCTGCAAGCCTCTGGAAATGCCAGACTCACCCTGACTCCTGACTCCCAGCTGATCCAGAGGTCGCCCCTGGTCAGGAAGCAGGCCACCGCATGCCTGGCCAGATGGTGGATCCACCCTTCCTGTCTCAGTTGGGTCATGATTGCATCTATCCAAGGGAAGCCTGTCTTGCCCTCTGCCCACTTGGCCAAGGCTTCAGGGTTCCTGTCCCAGGGGATCTGGATGCAGATGGGGTTCCCCTCCATCCGGTCAAACTTTGGGTTGTTTGTGGCTGCTGTGTAGAAAAACTCCCTCCACAGAAGCTGTCCATAGAGAGAGAGGGGAGGGGTGCTGTTCCGCTTCACCTGTGGAGGAGGGCAGAAGAGTATTCACAAGCAAGAGGGGACTGAGCTGCAGGCCACCCACCCCATGCCTCTACACACAGTTCCCATGATGGTTACCCACAGCTGCCAGAAAGGAGACCAATTCCAGATCATCCTTTACCAGAACCCCAGGTGGTGAAGTTAGTGTTCTAACTGTGACCACACAGAGAAGAGACTTGAACAGCCTGAAACTAAGAGGCAAAAGCTCTACACAGCTCATGACACAAGAGTCCAGGCTGATCAGCAGGCTTAAGGTCTGCTCCACTGCCCGCAGGAAAATCACTTCTCCTCACCCAAAAACCTCTTCTGCAGAAGAGCAACAAGCTCATCCTGATGGTCAGTAACTTTTGCAGCTCTTCTGGCACACTGCCTGGGAACCAGCACCACGCTCCCTGTGCTCAAACCCAGCCTGCTCCCCCAGCTGACCCTTTTGTCTTACCTTCTTATACAGCTCCCAGAGACGGTAGTAAAACAAGCGGCAGGACAGGCAGCCGAATCGCAGGTAAGGGCTGAGTCCTGTAGGGCTGGCCAGCAAGGAATTGGCATTCATCCTTGGTCTTTCATAATTTGCAACCCATGCCTAGACAGAGTCAGGAGAGATGAGCCAAAACTCCCTCCAGACTTGCTGGACACTGCTAACGGCATAGCTCTGTGCAGGTGGTGAGGCCTCTCAGGTATGACAGCAGAGTTTCTTCTATTCACTCCCAGCCATTGCTGGGAGGGATCTCAAGTGGGCAATTCCAACCCTCACACCCCCAGTTCAAGAAATGCAAAAACCTTTGCTGGAGGATTTACACATTTGGGCCAAGAGAAGGATTAAATTTGCTTTGCATGCAGGAGCTGATACCTCTGAGAGCTCCCACAGGCACATGCCAAGGTCGTTGTTTATGCCCAGGTATATCACGCACTGAACAAAGAATCTGGCGAAATCCAGCCCATTTTGTGGAGTACTACACTGACATTTTACTCCCCCTTCAGCACAAGAATTTATGCTTTGATTTCTACTACTTCACTGAGCCACCTAGCATTAAAAAAAAACCCACAAAGTGTTTAAAGTTGAGTCATGCCTCTGCAGCTGGGTTGCTTTCCATCGGCTTTGAAGCTGTTTGCCTTGCGCACTAGAATGAAGAACAAATGCCTCATAGGAAAAAATGTGGGTATTTCAGCAAGGGCCTCAAGGAATGCCAGGCAATGAGATAACATTAACATGCTGATATTGCAGGGGAAGGCATTTTTTTGTGGGCAGAGACTCACACCAATACCTCTGCTAAAGAGAAAACAAGATGGTGTGCAGCGTGCAGCAAGGCCCTGAGCAACTCACGGAAGAGTTCCCAAATCTGCACTCCTCTGAAGGAAAAGGAGGGGCAGAAACAAGGAAAAGAATCCTATATGCTTCAAACAGCTGCATAACTAATATACAGCTCTATTTCTTTGTGTCTGAGGAAGTCCAGGAGCTCCTGGCTCCAACACAACCCAAGATCAAATGACTCTTGCAGGAAGTGAAAGCTGCGACCGAGGCTGGGAAGAGCAAGGGAACAGAGCGATGGCCAATGCTTCATTTTTTGTTTGGAGCCACAGCCTGCAGGAATTGCCACTTCATTTTGGGTGTTACCTTTCTTTCCAAGTGCTTATCCAGCCGTGCCAAGGCTTCTGTCTCTCCACCTTGCCACACTGCAGGGGCAAGACCATCCGTAGGGAAGCCTAAGGGAAAGAACTTTGTAAGATACAAAGCCACCATGCCTAGACAAAGGGTGTAGATGGGATCAGGCATTAATAACAGCAAGACACTACTCACTACAGCTGCCTAACACGGCTTGTTTGCTGCTCTAACCCTTCTACAGCAGGAAAACCATGAGGAAAATAAGGAGAGCATGCTCCACATTGCACTACAAAGGCCTCTCCTGCAATGCTTCAGGCAGCTTTCTGGGGACTTTCCCCATTGCTCACCTGCCAGCACTCTCTCTGTGCTGTCAGCACTACCCACAGGGCTCTGCTCCAAAGAGCAGAGCAGCTGGCAAAGGAACATATGCTCCACGGCTCTACCTTATAAAATACCTTGCCATGGACACCAGCAGCTTGCTAGAAAGCCTGGCTGCTCCTGGTGAGGCTCCTATTCTGCTGAAAGCTGGCGCTGGGGAAAGCACTGGATTAGTTCTGAAGCACTGGTGCAAAGGGGGAAGCAATAATGTCATTCCCCTGCACTGCTCTGGGCTGGCAGAGGAGCCAGTGTAAGTTTGGAGGCAGTCTCACATTAGTCCAGACACTAAAGGAAGCACTCCCACCTAGGACTGCAACCCTTAGGATATTCCTGTTCTGAAGCCCCTTGCTATTACAAGGCTGCTGAAACTGTGCCTTAAGGTACAAGTGATACTTCTGTAAAGTTGGTTTGGAGCCTCCAGACACACACAGACAGTATTCTGCATTAATCCTTGGACTTAATTCCCTTGCACTTAAATTAATTTCCCTGATGCAGACCTTGCATTCCTCATGCCGCAACTCTCTTAATTACCCTCCCTCTCAAAGCAAAATACAGGGCCAAAAGGTGTAGTGGGATGAGTTAAGGAAGTTTCTGTAGTACCTTTTGACTTGATAAGCTCCCAAATTGGTGCTATTTTACAACAAAATGAAACGAGTTAAGCCTTGCACACAACAAGTTTACCTCTTCAGGTCTGTTACACAACATGCCAGAGACAGCAGCAGGAGGAAAGCAGCTGGCAAGATGACACTGATGCAGTAGTTACATGCTCAGTACAGCAAAGAACACAGGGAGAGATGCAGAGTGTTCCAGAGCAATGCTAAAGGGCATGCTGTGCATCAACAGTAATGCAAGGGACAGCAGTCTGCTTTCACAAGGTTCAGCACTGGCTGAAAACATGAAGCTCCTTCTATGGCTAGAGGCAGCCAGATCACATGAGAACACTGAATCCTCCCGGCACATGCCAGCCACCAGAAACAGTTTCACTAGACCCATTTCAGCTGGCAGTTAACCCTTGCCTTCACTCTTGACACATACCCAGCTCTTCCAGGGATGGGACACCATACACATCATCGTGGTTCTCCTGGATGTCCACTTTACACGTCTCCATCTGTTGGCTTATTACAGTGCTCACTGGCTTCTTCGGGAGCTCCATACGGCTGATGATGGCCTGGAAGCGCTTGTAGGTGAGGGGTGGCTTGTGGCCATTCAGCTCAATTATTCTGGAGACAAAACAAGCCAGGTGAAACAGCACAGCCTGACTGCCACTGGAGAAAAGAACGTGACAGCCAAACTGCAGCCTGCTGTCTCTGCTCAGGATAACCTGTCACTTTGGATACAGCAAGTGATGCTGATCTAGCTTCCACTTCAGGTATCCCTCAAAGGGTTATTACAAAAAAAGCCCCCAAAATTCTCAAAACACACCACAAATCAAAACTAATTCATCTCCACAGGAAAACCAAGAAACAGCTCCAGATTAACCAGGCATAGCATCACATCTCCCTCCCAGAGGTCCTCATCAAGCCCCCATATGAACCCTCAATCTTTTTCCCCTTCTGTCTCTGCAAGACAGCAAATCCCAGACCTGCACCAGCTCCCCTGACACCCTGAGACACCCTAACCTGATTCTGAATCACAGAATCACCAAGGTTGGAAGAGGCCTCAAAGATCATCAAGTCCAACCTGTCACCACAGACCTCATGACTAAACCATGGCACCAAGTGCCACGTCCAGTCCCCTCTTGAACACCTCCAGGGATGGTGACTCCACCACCTCCCTGGGCAGCCCATTCCAAAGGCTAACAACTCTCTCTGTGAAGAACTTTCTCCTCACCTCGAGCCTAAACTTCACCTGATGCAGCTTGAGACTGTGTCCTCTTGTTCTGGTGCTGGTTGCTTGAGAGAAGAGACCAACCCCCACCTGGCTACAACCACCCTTTACGTAGTTGTAGACAGCAATAAGGTCTCCCCTGAGCCTCCTCTTCTCCAGGCTAAACAACCCCAGCTCCCTCAGCCTCTCCTCTCCTCTTCTGACCTTATTTCCTCCCCTGACACAAAAAAAATCCCAGCCTCTGCAGTGGAGGAGGGTCGCTATCTCACATGAGACAAATCCCCATTTGTATCATTCCTTTCTCCCGTGATTAGAGGAATCCCAATCCTTCCCCATGCCATAGGGTCTTCAAGGAGGCCTGTATCATGCTATTCACCGGTGCCAGATCGTGCTACAGACAAGGCAGCCATAGTTCCCCATTGCCCTACTCTACTACGCATCCACAGCCTGCCAGGGCCATTCAGTCTTATTTTTCCGGGTGCCGAGAGCTTAAAGGAGCCTCCTGGGCATGGTAAACTTTCCCAGGGAGAAAGGTGCCTGCCGGCATGGAGAATGAGGAGTTAACAGCCTAGCGACAGCACCCGGATCGCCGGCATTACATAAAGCTAAGGCAGCCCAGCGGCCTTCCCCACCCCTCAGTCAACAGCTTATGCAAGGGGCCGGGCTATCAGCCGAGCGTTCCAGCGGCCGCCATGTGCCTTGCCTTCCCCCGGAGCCGCACGTGTAGCGAGGCGGAGCGACACGACCGCCGGCCCGGCGCGGCCTCACGTGTGCTCCGCGCTGCCCCGGGCACGCCGTGCGCCCCGGGCACGCTGTCCGCCCCGGCCGGCAACGGCGCGCTGCCCCGGGCACGCTGTCCGCCCCGGCCGGCAACGGCGCGCTGCCCCGGGCACGCCGTGCGCCCCGGCCGGCAACGGCGCGGCGGCCCCGGGCGGCTGCTACCCGGCGGCGCGGCTGCAACCCGGCAGCGCGGCTGCTGAGGCTCTGAAGGTGAAGCCGCCTGCACTTGCCGCTGGTTGTGCCCGTCGGGCCCAAAGGGCAGTAACGGGAGCGCACGGCGGGCAGCGGGGCCGGCCACAGAGCGCAGGGCACCGCACGTATTCAGTGCCACCCCTCCACGCTGGTGCCCTGAGGGGACCCGGTGCCTTGCAGGCAGTACGCCTGCCCTCCCACCCAGCATCTCCTCTGCTTTCAGGCACCGCTTTCGGCCAGCTGCCTCCGTGCACCCCCCCAGAGCGGGCAGAGATCACTACCTCTTATGAATACTGCTCAGTATAATCTTATCTGCGTTCTGCTTTGAGCACTGGGGCCCCCAAAACAGCCTGACCAGAGATGCTCAGAAAGCCAGCAGCGCCGCTGGAGCTAAAGCCAGGCAGTCTCTGCTAACAGCAGTCTAGAGGGGACCACAGTTTCCAGAGCCGTCCTGAGCTTGGCAGAGAAAACGTGAGGAGGCTGCACCGTGTTCACCCCGAGGCGCTTGGGCTGGGGGCAGGGAAGCCGCTTCCTGAACACTGCCGGGGTTTTTTTCAGCCCTCTTCCATAGCGCTGCTGAGGCTGCAGCTCTGAGACCCACACCATTAAACCCCAGCCCAGATCTTCTGTAACCAGAAAGCACCTGGAGCAAATCGCTGCGACTTGCAAGTGGATGCCAGGCATTTGACATCCTCAAGAACATGACTAGGAGTGAAGTTACCTAGTGCAGCTCTACACAGACAGTTGTGGGATCTGGGACACAACTCTTTAATAAAGAGACAGGAGCAGGACAAGCTGCACATTTCACGGCACCTGACACTGGCATTATGCAATAATAAGATGTGATCCTTTCACAATATCACCACAAAAAGGAGTATCATGTACTGGGCATTGTACAACACTGGATATTGTACCACATGCACTGGGTACTGTTCAGCCTTCTGTACAAAGATGTGTATAGAATGTCCCTCAAGCAGAAGTCCCTTCCTTCCTTCCTCCTAATGTCCTTCCAACTCAGGCAGTAGACTCTCACAGCACTTTCCCCAGGAGGTCCTTCCCCAGGATTGAACACTCCCATTTCATCCCCCCTCCCTCAGCACAACCCAAGACTCTCCTAATTTTCCTGAAGCAGAACAGAGAGAAGTAGAATCCCTGTCATACAACATCCAGCCTTTTACTGGTGCTGGTGAGCACACAGGAAAACGGCTGTGCTGTCAGACCAGCGATATACTGCCCAGCACCAGCTGACAGAAGTACCTTGATGGCAGAAGTTCTGAGGGTCTTTTTGCACGTTAGTCAGTACAGTCAGTCACACTTTACCTCAAGAAAGCAGGCAACCAAAACGTGAAGGCAGCTCTGGAGCTGCTATCAGGTATCCTACAGTCAGAGTGCCTGCAGGCTTCAGATGCACACCCTTACAGGTGTCAGCTTCTGACTCACATCTCCACAGCAGTGCCCCAGCGGGACGGCTACCGGGCTAGGGAAAGCTGCTTGCCTCAAAAACCTGACATCTCAGCTTGCTTGCAAATGGTGGCCTGGTTCTGGCAAGGGACTGAATGTGCTCCCCCCTGCTTCCTTGTGTGAGGAAGAGCTGGCTGCCAGCACTCTGCAAGCAGGCTGCTCAGCAACGCACCCCACCACCAATTCACACAGACCAGTGAGTTACTTGCCAGCTTATGCAATTGCTCTGATCTGAATCCTCCCTTGAGAGAACTCGTGTTGGGCTACGTGTACATAAGACAAGGCACACTTCTACAGATTCAAAGAGGAGGGGGAGAGACAGGTAAAAGATCTTCCACACAACAGACTCTGGACAAGCAATTTGACTTCTGCATGAGCAGATGAAAGATAAAGTGACTTGATGGCAGATGAAAGGTGAAGAAGTGACTTGATGACAGGCTAAGTATCAGCACAGGGGAAAACAACCAAACACTTGATACCAGAGCACCATGCAAATCAGATAAGGGTAATAAGATCTGGCAGGCAGAAGTCTGACTTAACCTTCTTAGATGGAAATAAACCACTTTTCTGGCATAGTGTAATGGTGAAGTGCAGCAAGGCATGGCATGCTTCCCCAGTGCGTGGTTCCTTTAAGTTACTGTGTGCTCCCACTGAAACACATTTAATTATCATTTCAGCCTTAGGCTAGGATATCTGAGGTAAAGCTGCTCCTGATGCATGCTCCAAACATACAAGCTCACCATGTTCTTTCCTCCTGCATAATGTAGACCTGCCTTTGATTATGGAAACCACAATGCTGACCATCAGCAAACAGACTACAGAGGATTTAGATCCTAAGGAGGAGAAAACAGGCAGATCCGGAGAAGGGACAAAACAACTTGTCAGCTGGAAGTTGTCAGACAGCATAATTGTCAAGTAAAGGCTTTGAGCAGGCTAAGCTGATACCCAAGAGATTACCTTTCCTACAATCTGAACATTGCTAATCTTAACTGGGAGCTCCTTGACTTTCTCAGGAGTATTTTTCAGCACTGAGGTTGACTTTCTAAAGCCCTCTCCTTGTTTTGGGAGAGGGGAGGCAAAAGATGCTCTGATAATCACAGGGCTATGCTGGCAGTGCCAACAAGGAGCATATTGTAATCCTCCTTATGGGTGAAACTGGTCACATTCACAAGTTAACTGAACAGGCTCTTTGCAAATGTTTAAAGGGAGCTAGTGGAGGTGGTACCAGGAACACACTGAAGGGGACAAGAGGATTGCTGGAATAATTAAAGTAAAAGTGGAAGATCAGTCTAAATTGTTTGAAACCAAGCCTGACAATCTTGCCAGAAACTTGATTAAAGAAAGATGAGAAGTAGGATGCTACCACCAGGTTACTAATTATGTAGGGAAAAAAAAGCCCACAGAGTGAGCAGAGGGACAACACATACCACGAGTTAAAAGGCTGGCTAACAGGACTGGAGGGAAATACACTGAGAGAGGCTTCCAGGAGAAAACACAGTATTAGAACTGTATTACCACCTGCTGAGAAATCTCAGAGATGCCAAGAACCAGGAAATGTCAGAGTAACTGGAGCCTTCAGCTGCCTCCACACAGACTGGGTAGCTGTCACACCCTGCTGCTTGCCAAAACCCAATTTTCTAGCTGCCATAAATGACTGCTCCACGGAATAATTAATCAAGAGCCCACAAAGGAAAAGCAGCTCAGGATTTGGTCTTAGGCAGTGCCGAGTTACAGCTGAAAATGTTATCACTTGCCTGCCCTGTGACTTCAGCACATACCAGTTTAACATCCTTCCAGGACCAGAAATGCTTTACAGTATCACCAAGGTTGGAAGAGACCTCAAGGATCATCGAGTCCAACCTGTCACCACAGAGCTCATGACTAGACCATGGCACCAAGTGCCACATCCAATCCCCTCTTGAACACCTCCAGGGATGGTGACTCCACCACCTCCCTGGGCAGCACATTCCAATGGCTAACAACTCTCTCAGTGAAGAATGTTCTCCTCACCTCCAGCCTAAACTTCCCCTGGTGCAGCTTGGGATGGTGTTCTGGTGCTGGTTGCCTGAGAGAAGAGACCAACCCCTTCCTGGCTACAACCTCCCTTCAGGGAGTTGGAGAGAGCAATGAGGTCACCCCTGAGCCTCCTCTTCTCCAGGCTAAACAACCCCAGCTCCCTCAGCCTCTCCTCACAGGGCTGTGCTCAAGGCCTCTCCCCAGCCTTGTTGCTCTTCTCTGGACACATTCAAGTGTCTCAATGTCCTTCCTAAACTGAGGGGCCCAGAACTGGACACAGTACTCACGGTGTGGCCTAACCAATGCAGAGTCCAGGGGCACAATGACTTCCCTGCTCCTGCTGGCCACACTATTCCTAATGCAGGCCAGGATGCCATTGGCCTTCTTGGCCACCTGGGCACACTGCTGGCTCATGAATAAAAATAAGGATTCATGCTAGGCAAAAAGAACAATCTGAGACACAAGACCCTGACAGGCAACTCAGAAATGATGTGAAGATTAGGTTGGGGAGAAAAAAAGCAATTCAAGCACTGCACATAAACCATCAAAAAAAAGATTTCAGAAGGATCACAAGAGTCAAAACAATTAAGGAGCAGTAAAGATAACAGAAGGCAAAATCCTTCAGAAAAATGGAAGCCAAATGAAGATACACCCCCCCCCCCCAAACTTTGGCAGGTTAAACTGCAAACCACAAAAGCAGCCTCCTTGCACCTCCCAACCCAAATCAAACATTGTGAAATCTTAAATTAAAAAAAAATAAAAAAGATATATATAAAAAAGTGTTGGGTAGTATGAAAGGATAAAAATAAATCTCCTCACAGACATTCCAGGATATTTAGAGGGCCAAAGAGGTGATCAAGTCACTAAAAAAACACCCAACCAACCAGACTGTAACAGCACAGCAACACCCCCCCCCCTGCATTTATCTTTATACAAATGCATTCACTGTGGAGGTATCTGGACAGGGCACAGCTCTGAATCTTTGTAAAGAAATCTATCCTTGGATGTCACAGACTGGAAGGTCAGGAAGAAATGCCATAAAACACAGCTATGCTTGAACAGCAACAGCTTGGCAGGACCAGCAAGCATTCACGCAGGAGTTCTAAAGGACATCAAGGAACACCCAAACTAATGGCTGCTGCACGTAATGCTTGCCTCAAAACCATCTGCATACTGTTGAGGGGGAAAAGGCAAATAGTACTCCAGATGTAAAAAGCCTTTCAAGAGCATGAGAGGGATGGCAGAATAGAGTCTGGTACGTGCCTTACACAGACAGACAGAAAACAGGAATGGAATCAGTGCATGCCGGAGCATATGCAACATGCTGCAGGGTTAATTTGGCCTTGCTAAAGAGAAGTTGAGCCTCAAACTCTATTAGTGACATTTGAGCCTGGGGCAGGGGAGATTCATTTGATGTACTCTACCTGGATTTCAGAATCCATCTGACTGAAAATTTTTAAAGAAACCATGACAAACCGGGATACAGGGAAAGGACCCTGCAGACAGAAAAATCTGTGGAGATGCAGGACTGAGCAGGAATCCATTTTTCCTGAGGTAGGAGAGATCCTACACAGAGCTGAGCTAGGGCTTGTGCTGCTAAAAATTATTCATAAAATATCTGAGAAGGGGAGGGGGGGCGAAAAAAAGAGAACATGATGATTAAGTTCACTGACGCAGTAAGCTATCTTGGATCACTAAAGATGAAAGGCAACTTTACAATTTCCCTACACACCACAAGGCCAGCTGACAAAAATATCAAATGAAATGCAGTGTTGGTCATGTTGTTTCTCTGTATGCATGGCTATGCAGTCTTCTACTTATACAGTAGCAGCCTCTTGAAGAGCTATGACCATTCTGGAAGGAAGCCCTGAGACACCGGTTTAGAAAAAGCAAAAAGAATGCCAGTGACTGTTAGGAGGAGACAGGAAACAGCACAGCACTACAAATATCCACCTTGCTCCTACATTTTGAACACTAGCTACAGTCTTCACCACTGCTCTCCATCTCCAGAATTACCCAGAAGCATAAAGAAGGATGACAAAAAGAGATAGGGAACAGATTCCACCTGAAAACTGATGCAAACTAGGCTTCTTCACCTTGGAGGAGACAAAGATGACACAAGGAAGGATGTGAGAGGGGCACCAACAGTGAAGAGGTGAGGATGTAAGAAGCAGTCACAGTCTCTTCTAATGTAGAAATCAGAAAGCAGTATCTGCTCACCAGACAAAGTTCAAGCAGAATCCCCTTCACTCCAGAAACAAACATTTCCACGCAGCACGTGCTAACTGCAAAGCTCCCTCTCACAGCAAATTATGGATGCCAAAGATTTATAGGAGGAAATCCACATTCAGCATTACTGGCACAAGTCAACCAAACTAAAAAGGCAGCAAGCAACTTTTAAGAATAGCACTGAAACGTGGATGAAAGTCAAGCAAGCACACCTTAAGAGTCTTAGCTGAAAGACTTGTCTCCACTGTTTAAGGAGATCATATATGTATTTGGAGATCATACATAAATGAACTCAACATAAAAGCAAGGCTCCCCCATAGCAAACACACAACAAAGACAAAGCATTAAGTTAGCCCCAGTCTACCTGTTCTACTTCTTCCAGCTGTCCTGGGACATCCATCAATTAAAAGCCCTGTCTTCATAACCTGTTCGAGATAACAGCTCAACCACCTTTATTACAACGAGGCAAAGAAAGCAGTCCATGCAGTGAGGACATGCTCAAGGAGAGCAATCAATAGGACACAGCTGAGTAACTTAGATGACTGTCAAGTAGAGGGTTTAATAAGCTTGAGGCAGCCCCTTTCTTTCTGTACATCCACGTCACTGTTGGCACTGTGACGCTCTCTGATCAAAAATGTGACCACGCAGAGTAATCCTCTTGACACCTTCCAGGCTCAGATGGGATCACAGCAATCAACATACAGTGAACAGCGTCACAGGCCAGACTGAAGTCCTCCCAGACAGGACAATAATCCCAGCCTAGCCCAGGCAGCACCTCTGCCCTTGCTCTCCCCGTACCTGTCCAGGTCATAGAGGGTGTGGGAGTTCTCTATCACCACCTCCACACCAGCCTCCTTGGCCAGTTTGACGATAGCTGCATCTCTCTCCTTACCGAAGGGCTCCGAGTCGTATTCGAAGGTGAGACGAGTGACTCCCCATTCCTGCAAGAAACACAACACACACAGAGCTGTCAAACAGAAGGCTTTCTAACCAGCACCATTATGAACCCAGGTTTCTGAATTCCCAGCAGTGCTAAGCCCTGGAAGCTAAGAGAGGGTTCCTGTGAGGAACAGCAGGTTGGAGCCGAGATAACCCAACCCAAGATATCAGCTCTAGCAAACACCACATCTTGATGCAAATACCAAATGTCAGGTTTCAAACACAAGAGAAGAGATTTGAGTTCTTCTCTATTGATGTCCTTAGGTTACAGCTCAGCCCCCAAGGCTAACATTACCTTGTTTTGTTGCACATGCTGGCCAAATGTAACCCTGCCATCCTGTGCCAGCTTTTCAGAGAACTCCTTCAACACAAGTTCTGCTCGAAATTCTCTATTTTTGCATCAAGACTATCATGAAGTAAAACTAACACACTCTCCACTTTTCCCAGTATCTCTTTAAAGCCATCCCATAATAGAGAACCTATGTCCAACCCAAGCAGGAAGGAAATGCAGCACAAAGGATGGCAACAGAGTGAACCCTTCTGGTCAGCACAGCAGAGTGTGATACTGCAAGGCAGATTTAAATTAAAGGCCCTGCTTTTGAGGAGTTATTTTACCCTACTACAGCCATGCACCTATTCTAGATCTTCACACCTTTAATAGACCCTCCACAGATTACATGCAATAGGCCTTATAAAATAGCATTCAGCCTCTTCCAGGCTTTTCCTGAGCACAGTTTGCTCTCAGACTATGGCCTAGTTTTCCTCAGGAAACGAATCTTATAAGAAGAGGTTTAATGGTTTCCACAGCGACCCTCCTGAGACATCCATCAAGCAGAGCAGCAGCCCACAGATTTGTTTAGCAAACACTTTAGTCAAACACTGCCAGAAACCTATGAAGACACTTAAAAACTCCCTCACACAACCAAGATATGAACCACATTCTCCAAGTAAGAGAGCCTGAGTCACCTCTATATACAGAGGACTGTCTTTCACCTCAGCAACAGTAATGAAGGTCAAAGAACTGATGCAATTAGTTTGCTAAAGGCCATTAAAACATAGTGGGGGAAGGGAATTCAGAAGCAGAAAACTCCTGTACAAGTCCCTTTGTTTTCTAAGCTTTCAGATTTTACCCTAAAATTAATATTGGAAAGGAGAGAGAATTGAAGCAGTTATGTACCACTGAATGTGCATCTCTGAGTGGTCCTCCACCCCTTTTTCAAACTAGAATAGAATAGAATAAACCAGATTGGAAGAGACCTTCAAGATCATCTCATCCAACCCCTCAACCACCTAACCACCACCTAAACAACTAACCCATGGCACCAAGCACCCCATCAAGTCTCCTCCTGAACACCTCCAATGATGGTGACTCCACCACCTCCCAGGGCAGCCCATTGTAATGGGCAATCACTCTCTCTGTATAGAACTTCTTCCTCACATCCAACCTAAACCTCCCCTGGCGCAGCCTGAGACTGTGTCCTCTTGTTCTGGTGCTGGCTGCCTGGGAGAAGAGACCATCATCTGTCTGTCTACAACCTCCCTTCAGGTAGCTGTAGAGAGCAATAAGGTCACCCCTGAGACTCCTTCTCTCCAGGCTAAGCAACCCCAGCTCCCTCAGCCTCTCCTCACAGGGCTGTGTTCCAAACCCCTCACCAACTTTGTTGCCCTTCTCTGGACACATTCCAGCAAGTCAACCTCCTTCCTAAACTGAGGGGCCCAGAACTGGACACAGGACTCAAGGTGTGGCCTAACCAGTGCAGTGTACAGGGGCAGAATGAGCTCCCTGCTCCTGCTGGCCACACTGTTCCTGATGCAGGCCAGGATGCCATTGGCCCTCTTGGCCGCCTGGGCACACTGCAGGCTCATGTTCAGCCTACCATCGACCAGTACCCCCAGGTCCCACTCTGCCTGGCTGCTCTCCAGCCACTCTGACCCCAGCCTGTAGCACTGCATAGGTTTGCTGTGGCCAATATGCAGAACCTGGCACTTGGATGTGTTCAATCTCGTGCCCTTGGACTCTGCCCATCTGTCCAGCCTGTCGAGGTCCCTCTGCAGAGCCTCTCTACCCTCCAGCAGATCAACTCCTGCCCCCAGCTTGGTGTTGTCAGCAAATTTACTGATGATGGACTCAATGCCCTCATCCAGATCATCAATAAAGATGTTAAAGAGCACAAGAACACGACAGCATCCACAACTCAGAGCAGGGGTCAGACAGACATGTTCCAGTCCTGCTCCTATGTGATTTAGGATGAGGCTCTGGCCAGCCTGATCTACTGTGGGGTGTCCCTGCCCATGGTAGGGGGGTTGGAACTAGATGATCCTCGTGGTCCCTTCCAACCCTGACTGACACCATGATAAACTTTTATTTCTTTTATAAGGCAGTTATCAGCTGGAAGTCTTGGAGAAGGTGGCTTTGGTCTTGAAGAAACATGTCTTGAAATGAAAGAATGGAATAAAACCCCCAGAGATTTTAATAAGAGTATTAAACTTCTAAATCAGGCATTTCCTAAAGTTTTAAGAAGCCAAACACTCCATGTGCTACAGCAGCACAGGGGAAGCAGAGTATAACCAACCACAAAACAGATGACTAACTTGTCTCTTAGCATCTAACCTACAGCAAAGAAAAACCCTAGGGGTTAAAAAACAACCCACCCCAAAGGGATTGTGAACAAATGACACACTTTTCTTTGATTGAAGAGGTAAAATTACAGATGTTTGTCCAGAGTAAGGGAGGCAAAAACCTCGGCTAAAGGTTCACACAGAGCTAACAAGCACACTTCTTTCTCAGGGTGCTCATGCATTAATAGTGTCTTTGCTCAGCTACTGGAAGCAAGAACAGAAATTCCATTAGGTCTGAGCATGGCATTACCACATCTGATATAACTCTGCTCTCCACAACAGCTGAGAGCAAGGCATGTGCTGCTGCTAACGCACTGCTCAGTGCAGCAGCTCCAGAGGAACCCGAGTTCCCATGAAAGCCACACATTTACCATGTGACAGCATAAATCCCCATAGATATTCTTCTCAGCTCTGCTACAGCACATCTAAGACATTCATCAACTCACCTGGCCAGGCAAAAAAGCAGGTCTGGCCGATTCCAGAACCAGCTCTTCAAACCTCAGACTCTGCCAACTACTTCTTGTTCTTTGAGCAAAGTGAGCGTTTTTCTCCTACAAAGTTTTAATTGGCCTGTGAACACCTTGAACTAAAATAAGAAGGGCATGAACTAGCCACAACTTATTTGCAGATCAAAAGATAAAAATAACCCAGACTCTGAAAAGGCTAAAAGCAGCACATAGTTTGTGTCACGTGTTAAGGTAACAGAAGCCAAAATAACCATCAGTGTCCTGTCTGACCTGCACAGTTCAATTCCCCTCCCCAGTACTCCTTCAGCAAACACTCCTCAGAACCATTTACAGCAGGAGGGGATAGAGTCAAGCTTACCTCTCCTTCCCAGCACCTTTGGGGACACTAGTTCTGTTGACCATATGTAAGGTACCATCCACCTGACAAAACTTCTTCACCATGAGAGTGGTGAAGCCCTGGAATGGGTTGTCTAGGGAGGTGGTTGGGGTGCCGTCCCTGGAGGTGTTTAAGACCAGGCTGGACGAGGCTCTGGCCAGCCTGATCTAGTGTGGGGTGTCCCTGCCCATGGCAGGGGGGTTGGAACTAGATGATCCTTGTGGTCCCTTCCAACCCTGACTGATACTATGAAACCAACTTGTAAGGCTACTGTGACCTGTATTTTCTTTCCTTTAGCTTTGTCACTCCAGCAAGCACACTACTAAAAAGCTTCAAAGACAAAAGGAAATGCAATCTTAGAGCAGGACAGAGAAGAATGATACTGCTTGAGGAACCCTGATATTCAAGGAGATGCTCTTGCCAGCTCTGTCTCTCTCACAGTCTGCAGCACTGGCATGTCAGTGTGGAAAAGTATCCCACTAATCCATCATCGATCACCGAGGTCACTGCCTGTTCCACCATCCTAAATAGTACATCAGCAGGAAGCTTGGACCCAAGCTGTATTCTGCTGCTGGGCTAGCTGAACTGCAGCCTTCAGCAGAAGAAAAGGAAGGTCAGCTAACATAAAAGCTTCTGAATTTTGAAGTTTTAACACAAAGCCCTGTTTGCCATGCAGATAGAGATTAATATGCTTTTTCCAGAGGACTGGAAAGGTGGACAGACATAGCAGTCTTTACTTTCCAAGTAAAAGCTGCAGGAAGAAAAAGCCCAGTAGGGAAGAAGCTCTCAAATATAGAGGACTCAGTGTATTCCAGTGCAGCCCTGTAAGATGTGACTCAAGAGAAACAAAGGCAAAGACCACCCTCCAAAAAGAGAAGCTCAATCACCTTGGTATTAGGTTACACCCTACTACTGAATTTCTTTCCAAGTTTGAGTTCTGGCTCCCAAACTGTCCCTTAGAGGTAGCAGGTTGTTAGTTGTAATTAAAGAGGAGAGTTAGTTATTGTGAAGGATGGCCACGGGCTCAGGTCCAGCCAACATGGATTTAGGAAGGGCAGGTCCTGCCTCTCCAACCTGATCTCCTTCTATAATCAGGTGACCCGTCTGTTGAATGTGGGGCAGGCTGTGGATGTGGTCTACCTGGACTTCAGCAAGGCCTTTGACACTGTCCCCCACACCAAACTGCTGGCTAAGCTGTCAGCTCGTGGCTTGGACAGCAACACTCTGTGCTGGGTTAGGAACTGGCTGGAGGGCCGAGCCCAGAGAGTGGTGGTGAATGGTGCCACAGCCAGCTGGCAGCCAGGCACCAGTGGCGTGCCCCAGGGATCAGTGCTGGGCCCCATGCTCTTTAACATCTTCATTGATGATCTGGATGAGGGGATTGAGTCAGTCATCAGCAAATTTGCAGATGACACCAAGTTGGGAGCAGATGTTGGTCAGTTAGAGGGTAAAAGGGCTCTGCAGAGGGACCTCGACTGACTGGACAGATGGGCAGAGTCCAACAGGATGACATTCAACAAATCCAAGTGCCAGGTGCTGCACTTTGGCTGCAACAACCCCATGCAGAGCTACAGGCTGGGGTCAGAGTGGCTGGAGAGCGGCCAAACAGAGAGGGACCTGGGGATGCTGATTGACAGCTGCCTAAACATGAGCCAGCAGTGTGCCCAGGTGGCCAAGAAGGCCAATGGCATCCTGGCCTGCATTAGGAATAGTGTGGCCAGCAGGAGCAGGGAAGTCATTGTGCCTCTGTACTCTGCATTGGTTAGGCCACACCTTGAGTACTGTGTCCAGTTCTGGGCCCCTCAGTTTAGGAAGGACATCGAGGCACTTGAACGTGTCCAGAGAAGGGCAACAAGGCTGGGGAGAGGCCTTGAGCACAGCCCTGTGAGGAGAGGCTGAGGGAGCTGGGGTTGTTTAGCCTGGAGAAGAGGAGGCTCAGGGAAGACCTCATTGCTCTCTACAACTACCTGAAAGGTGGTTGTAGCCAGGTGGGGGTTGGTCTCTTCTCCCAGGCAACCAGCACCAGAACAAGAGGACACAGTCTCAAGCTGTGCTAGGGGAAGTTTAGGCTGGAGGTGAGGAGAAAGTTCTTCACAGAGAGAGTTGTTAGCCTTTGGAATGTGCTGCCCAGGGAGGTGGTAGAGTCACCATCCCTGGAGGTGTTCAAGAGGGGATTGGATGTGGCACTTGGAGCCATGGTCTAGTCATGAGGTCTGTGGTGACAGGTTGGACTTGATGATCTTTGAGGTCTCTTCCAACCTTAGTGATACTGTGATTAAAGAGAAGTCGAGGAGACCTCTGCCTAGCAAACCAGTAGTGAGTGAGAACAAGGACAGCAGCAGGGAATCAGTTTTTCTACACTAGGCTCCAGAAGATTATTCTCTTACTTTAAAGAGTCTTGGGAAGACATCTGTTGGCTGCCCTCGCACGACAAACAAGCGAGAGTTGAGTTTCCTTAGGCTGTTGTCCAGATCTTCCAGCGACTGGAGCAGGAATCTGCAGAGAAGAAACAGCAGCAGTTAGTGTCAGTCAGTCCAGCTGCAGCTAAAAGACAAACAGGGAGAATTTACATAGAACTCCAGCAACCCTGCATCACCAAATCAAACTGAAAGACAGGACAAGAAACAGAAAACAAGAGTTCATAGTCATGCCTGATCTGTCTACCAACTGCTGAGACTGCAACACCAGGCAGCTTCCAGCTATTCATGTGCATGGCTGCTTGTCCACATCCAAGGTTTCCAGGATATTCTTCTTCCTGCAACCTCTCAGATCTGGTAGGATTTCCCTGCCAGCTGTTCTCTCCAGATTACTACTTGGAGGAAAGCATAAACCTTCTAATTCCCTACAGTATATTCTTTCATGGGTTCTGAGGCAGGAGGGATTTAGCATGTGAAGTAGAAAGATGCTACTCCAAGGAAAGTAATGAATTACTACAAGAACCATGCAAGTTTTACAGTTCTGGCTACACACAGGCAATGTGACAGCAAAGGATTGTACACTCCCAGCTCATCAGCAGCACAAGACTGAGCACCCAGTTCTCCCAAGGCAAGAATTATCTGTACTCAGGAGAGCTGCAAACAGAACTGCAATTTATCTTCCACCATGAAGACACAAAGATGAGAGCATGCCAGGACATTTGCTTATTCTCTCTCACCCCAGAGCTGTAAAAAAAGCATGTAAGTGCTTTTTGTGTTTAATGGAGTGTCTTACTAATTACCCACTACGCTATAAAGCGTATCATCTTTGCTTTCCACGCATGCATGTCACCCCATCCACACTGTAACCCCACCTCCTCCTCTCTAGCTCTGCAGAAGGCACCAGCCTTAAAACTTTAATCTCTGTGGCAGCACATGGCACTGCCAGCAACCTTACAAGCCTTTGTGAGTGAACTTGCCAGGCTTCGCCTCGCCCTCCCTCCTGTGTGCCCACAGCAGCGTGACCTGCGAGACATGAGTATCTGCATCAGTTCCCTTAAGGCCACACACAGACTGTGACAGCTGAGCTGCCAGTGCCCTGCAAAGTGGTGGTAACTCCTCTCTCCCCAGCTGCACTGCTCACAAGCTCTGATAAAGCTCCCTCTGTGCTTTCTGAAGGAGAAAGGGACACCAGGTTTGTGGAAGGAAAGGCCCAACAGTAGAGTACAGAAGACCCAGAACCAGATCTGGGTAATCTAAGCAGACCACTCTCCTGCCCCCAGCCCGCTTTTCATCCATGAAACAGGAATATCAGCTTTGCAAAGAGTGACAAAAAATAAACAAAGGTTAGTCCTATGTGGCTCACATATGCTGTGGAATTAACTGATAATGGGATTTTCAGCATGATACACTCCTGAGAGCCAGGGAAAACACAAACTTTTGCTTTTGGAGCACAGAACTCTGAATAAAAGTAACTCCATGGGGGGGTTGGGGGGGAGGAATACTAGCAAAACAAAGCCAAGATTCCTCATGGGAACTAAGGGAGCTCTGGTAAATAGAAGCAACTTGCTAATACATTTTTGCCTACCAGCCAGCAGAGCTAATCTCTGACATCTGCAGCAGGAACACACCTCCAGGAAAATACTGGTTTTTCAAATTTCACTGGCTCATATATTCCATGACTACCACATAAATAAAACCACCACCTACTTCCCTCTCTCCATCATGTTGGTGGAAACAAACAAGGATTAAATGGATCAGGAATTAATCTTTTGGGGGCACTGCTTTGGTTCTTCCAAATGAGGACAGTTAGCAACAACAGCTGCACGTGAAAGGCATTTCAGTCTGCTGCTGCTGCTGCCTGTAGGAAGTCTGGTCTGTGGAAGGATCACTTCAGGCTAGGAAGATACTGAGCTGCAGCAGAATCCCCACACGTTTCTGCAATTTGAACAGCGTGGTCATTTCCTCACATTCACAATTTTTAAGCCATCCTCTGAGGGAGGTTCTAGAAATGCTTAGGAATCACCCACGCTATCCCCGAGATGAAGCTGAGGCACGCAGCTGAGGCAATCCTTCACAACTACAGGTCCTTAACACGGAGCCACGTGACATTTCAAAGAGCACTTAAAGGATTTTTAGCTAGTGGCTGTCCTATGCACTCCCCGTGATGGGGTGGTGCGAGGGCAGAGGAAGAGCCGTTCCGCAGGGGAGTCTCACAGAAGGGAATCCCTACCTGGATTGGGTTTCCAAACGTTGAGGCAGCTGAGACGTGACACAATAAGGTTATGTAATGTTAGTAGCTACTGGTACATAAGGTCTCGCTCTCTGTACAGACATGACTCATGTCATGTATTTTTCCCTTTGCAGATAGTGGAAAAAGCCCAAACAGCTTCATCTCCAGCTTCCTAGCAGCAGCCAAGGTGTATCCCTATGGCAATTTGAGGGATGGGAGGTAGGCACATGCCCAGGCGCACTCCGCAGCCAAAGGGCAGCGGGAAGGCGTGGTGCAGTCCCGCGGATCCGAGCGTTCTTGGCGCTGTTCTAAGTGCCGGGGGAAGCTAAACGTCCAGCGGCTGCTGCCCTCGCACGTCCGCCCTGCTTACGAGGAGACAGCCTAATGACATTACATAAAGTTGAAGACACCCTCCCACACGGTCGGGCAGCACCGCTGTGAAGCCCGTGGCGAGGCCGAGTGCGCGGAGCGGACCGGCGCAGCGATACGTGGACCGGGCCGGACCCGCAGCGCGTGCGGCTCCCGCCGCCGCGGCCTGCCCGCGCCGAAGGGCGCTCCGGTTGCTGCGGGAGCCCTCCCCGCTGCCGGGCCCGCCGGCCCTACCCACATCCGGCACCTCCCGACCCCCCAAAGGCCCACCGGCGGCCTGAGGGCCCGGCGCCCCCTCAGCCCAACTCACCGCCAGCGGTTGATGCCCACGGCGGAGGAAGCGGCGAACCAGGGATCCAGGATGTAGATGCAACGGAGGGACGCGGCGTCCCGCAGCGCTTCCTGCAGCGCCGGGTTGTCGTGGAGGCGCAGGCCACGGCGGAACCAATGCACCGAGCGGCAGAGCGCCGGGCCTGGAGCCCCGGGGCCCGCGGCGGCCGCCGCCATCGCCGCCGCCAACTGCAGCCGCGGCCCCCGCGCCCGCCCCACCCCGCCGCGGTGACTGGCGGACGCCACTGCTGCCAATCATCGCCAGTGGGCGACGGTGGGGCGGAGCTCTAGGGGGCCTCTGCCACCCCCTAGCGGCCGCAGCCAGAGCTGGCCGCAGAGGGGCGTGCCCGAGGTCGTGTTCCTCCCGCCCCGCCGTGGCGAGAACACGCTGCTACCCTTGCTTCCACCCTTCACTGGATCCAGACAGCGACCCCGACTTTATTCAGCAGGTTACAAGGCAGTATAGGCAACACTAAAAACCTCTGCCCGCATTAGAATAAAACCCCAAACAATTCAAAGGACCCCAAACGGCAGCCTGCACCCAGAGTTACAGAATGAGCTGGGTTGAAAGGGACCTTTAAAGCTCACCTAAAGCAGTGAGCAAGGATGTCTTCAGCTACATGAGATTGCTCAGAGTCCAGTCCAATCTGACCTGGAATGGTTTCAGCGATGGGGCTTCTACCACCTCTCCAGACAGCCTTGGTCTATGTTTCAATGCCCTCAGCATAAAAAAGTGTTTTCTTCCATCTAGCCTAAATCTCCCCTTCTAGTTTAAAACCATCACTCCTTGTCCTGTCCACTCCTGTCACAACAGGCCCTGCTAAAATAATCTCTAAATCTCTCCCCATCTTTCTTAAAGGCCCACTTTCAGTACTGAAAGGTCATGTCGCACTGGAGCCTACTCCAGGTTGAACAACCCCAACCCTCTCACCTTTTCTCATTAACAGAAGTGTTCCAGCCCTCTGATCATCCTTGTGGCTTTCCCCTGGCCTGCTCCAACAGGTCCATGTCTTCCCAGTGCTGAGGACTCCAGAGCTGCACACACTCTAGGTGGGGTTTACCAGAGTGAATGGAAGCAGAGCAGCAGAACCTTGACCTGCTGGCTGTGCTGCTTTTGGTATGGCCCACGACACAATTGGCCTTCTGGGCTGTGACCACACATTGCCAGCTCATGTCCAGCTTTTCATCCACCAGTACCACCAAATCCTTCTCCAAAGGGCTACTCCAAATAACTTCATCCTTCAGCCTTTATTCACACCAGGCACTGCCCCAACCCAAGAGCAGGATCTTGCATTTGGCCTTGTTGAACCACATGAGATTCGTGACAAGGTAACTGCAGTCATGAAACCTGAGGCAAGAGCACCCCTCACATTAGACAGGAACACATTCTGAACAGAAATGAAGTGTCCTTCTGTAGGACTGACCAGAAATCACACACCAGGCATGGTACATCATGTTGGATCCATGGGGCAGTCACACCAGCTGCCCAGAACTGCTCTACAAATAACCCTATAAATACAAAGGGCAACATCACAGCTGACTATAGGATGTTGCTGCTGAACCTTGGGATCAGAAGCTGCAGCAGAGTAACCTCAGGTGGCACTTGCATGTGACCAGAGTGTGGGGGGAAGGAAGGGGCAGAAGATTCTGCAGAGCTAACTGTTCAGCAGCAAGTTTCAAACAAGGGGATTGATGTAGCTGACCAAAACTAAGATTTGGGGGGACAGGGTGGGGGGCGTTAAGGATTCACTGAGCTGGCCATGGGTGTGTGTCTGTAAAGGAACAAGCCAGAAGGAAAACTGCAAACACCAAAGCAGATAGAACATAGGTATGGGGAAAAGGGCCCCAAAATGAGGCTAATTAGTGACAAACCCATTTTTAAACACAGGGTAAAGAGGACAAGTGTTGCAAACCTCATGAACTGGGATTTCCACCCTTCAGAAGGAAGTGCTTCAGAGTAACTTTTCCCCTCCTACCTGTCACTGACAGAGGCAGTGTCAAAGCTCACTCCCCCTCAATAAAGGTCCTTTGAGAGCAAGCTCTCTTTCATGGCACACAGTGCAGAGGGAATGAGATGTTTCACCTTTGATTCTTAGGATGATTTCCTGAACTAAGAAATCAGGTGGAGAAAAATACAGGAGAAACCTCAGCAGGATCAATCTGACTCACTGGAAAGAAGATTTGGAGGCACTGCTGCTGCTTAGACTTGTACAGAACCTGAAGGGAAGGACTTGCCCTTTCTTTGCCCCCCAACAGGGTAGCAGGAAGAACAGCTGTTGCCAGCCCTTTTACAGCAGAGCAGTTTCCTGGAGCCTGTCCTTGACAGCCTGGCTACCTGCCTCTTCCCTAGGTGGGGAGGGTTCAGCGTTTTGTGACTTCAGACCACATTCATTCAGTTAACCCTAGATCCCTAACTACACAAACCTCCCCTCCCAGCCTTTGTTCCCTGCGAGCACACACCCTCAAGAGATGCACACTGCCCAGATTAAGTCAACAGTGACATCCATTTAAAAAAATGTTCACAAAAACCCCCAAATGCCCTCTACAGCACATGTGCTCCCCAGCTCCAATACAGCGCGGGATCCCACGGGTAAAACATGACCCAGCCGGGTCTCTGGCTCTGGTTCCTGACACAGTTCCCCATACACTTTGCAGGTGAATCATTTTCCTGCTCCTTGCTCTTCTCACCAGGAGGAAAGGACCACCAAAGGTTAATCCCCTGGGCACAGAAAGAGAGGTGCAGGAGCCGCCTACACACCAGTTTCATTTCTTTCGCCGCTTTTGATGTTAGGATCCTCTTGCACCTTTCTCATCTCCAGCCCTTTCACCCACGTGTAGGCAAAGGAGCCTCCCAGAACCATCAAGTTACTCGTCCACCACAAGAAGCTCTTTGCCTCCTCAAAGTAGATAACAGCCAGCACTGTTTGGGCACAGGCCTTGGCTGTCCCTGAAACGTTGTGAGTGAGCGGGCTAGTGAACTTTATCTGAAGTCCAGTCACGTACCCAATGGCAAAGCCAAACACCCCCCCCAAGGTCATCATACCCCAAAACCCGAGGTTGCCCAGCTTGTCAAAGTGGTAGAGGGTGTGGAACTCGCCCAGCAGCAGCATCAGTGGAAAGAACAGGACACAAGCGTTGACGTTGTTGTAGAAAGTGAGGCGCCAGATGCTACCATCCACCACAGGCAGCACCTTCTTGGTGTAGATGGCATTGAGCGAGACACACAGGCTCGCCAAGATCCCGAAGAATATACCTGTCCATGACAGAGTGCCCTCCGCTCCTTCCTGGTCAACACCCAGCCAGAAGCCACCTGCAACCAAAGAAATCGGGCATCACATGAACAACTGCTGAAGGACTCAAAACCTAACAGTCAGCAATTCATCATCTGCCTTAAAACGAGCAACCACAACCACAAGCAGAGACAGGCTTAAGGGCTTCCCCTTCCGATTAAGTGAACCCACAAAGTGGCATGACTAGTGTCCTGGGAAGATTTATTTTGGGAGAGCAGGTAATTGACTGTGCTATCTTTCAATCTCAGGCTATTCCCACACTGAGCAGGCAGCACGAGTTTAGAAACTGTTATTCCACGGGGCCGTGAACTGAAGCTCAGGCTGCTCTGTGCATACATCATTTTCAGGAGATCATAGGATTTCTAATTTATTTTGTCTTTAATTGAAAAGGCAGCAGACTGACACACAGGTAGCAAGAAATATTCCTCAAGGTTAAAAGGAAAAAAAAAAAAAGCCTCCAAAGTTTTGCTGCACAGGAAGAGAAAGACAGGTCAGAGAAGAAGATGGAAAGACAGTAAACATATTGATGCAATATTGAGATGCTTGATCAGGAAAAAGAAACACACCAAAAGATCTCAAGACAGAAACTGAGTGGAGTATCTTCAATAGGTTAACCACCTCCAAAACAGGAGCTACAGGATTTTTGTCTCCAGGGCAGAAAGAGAGACCTCTCCCCATCCAACTCGTAAGCAAAACAAAAGGGGAAATGAGATGAGCTTTTGAAAGAGTACTACCTGCCTCTTCATTAGCTGCTTCATGTCGGAGGTTGTCTGGGAAGTTGCCTGCAAAAGCAGCTGAAGTGCTTTAAACTCAAGGAGATCAAGCCAGAGGGGCAATCTTAAGAGAAACACTGCAAGGCTGTCAGATACCATAGTACTGGGCAATACCAGAACACAAGACTAGGTGAAGGCAACTGCTTGCATCACTTGGGTGCCATGACTTCCATGAAGAGAGGATTCCCTAGTCTCATTTTAACCTAAGGGAACACATGTCCGCCTGGAACCGCACTGAAGCCAGCACTTCACCATTCTAAATGGCCCTCCGCTGGAAGGCAGCATTAACGCCGCCTTTGGAAGGAAAGGCCTGTAAGCAATTCCTGTTAAGCCACTCAATGCCCTGCCCTACATCCTAACCACACAACCAGATCTTCCAGTGGTGTTTTACTCTTGGCTTGATCGGCTAACCCTTCATCACACGAATTCAGCCTGTCTGAATTGGGTGGCTCCACTGTAAGGCCCCAACGGTACTGACAAATACCTTTATTGTTAATAAAGATAATGATCAGCACACAAACGAGAACAAGAAGAAAGACACCTGATGGTTTATGACTTTTTTTTGGGGGGGGAGGGGGGGAGGGAAACAACACAAAGGGGAAAAAAAAGGTAAATTAAGTCAAACTTCTTTGAAGAGTAGGGTTTTGTGCTCAAAGGGAAGAGGGAGCCATGGCCAAGTAAGAGCAACTTCCCTTCTTAACAACTTACCTACATGCTCCAGCCATGTGAAGCTGGTTTCAAGAAGCAGAGCAAGGCATGAACCCTGAGTGACCCCACCTCACCGGGAAGCTGCCATGCAAGGGGGAATGGCTTCCCAAGGGGATGCCAGTCCAGCTCCCTCTCTCTTGAGCTTGTTTGCCTGGCCGTGGGGTTGGGCGCACTCCCCTCCCGCTCCCCCTCACCTATGATGACTCCACAGGCCAGGAGGGCATAGAGGGAGGTGGTCTGCTTGAGGAGTACGTAGGAGAGCAGCACGTTGAAGACGGTGGTGAGGGAGCGCCCCACATTGTAGAAGGCCACGCCAACATGCTTGAGGCAGAGGTTGTTGGAGGTGACCATCCCGATGAAGACAACGGAGAGGGGCAGGACGCTGCGGGACACCTTGAGGTCGAGGCGCAGGGCGGGCAGGCTGGGACAGGGGGACCCGCAGGCCGCCCCCAGGCTGAGGCCCAGGCAGAGGGCGGCTGTCAGGGCACACTGGAAGAAGGTGACAAAAAGAGGGGCATCGAGGCGCAACGAAGGGCTGTCCAGGAGGTACTTGTTGAGGAAAACCATGGCGATGGAGATGAACCAGTAGAGACAGACCACCAGGGCGATGCGCAGGGCCCGCAGCAGGAAGGGCGCCTGCTGGTCCCCGCCGCCCTCCGCCGGCAGCAGCGGGTCGCCGGATCCGCCGCCCAGCGCCATCCGCAGGATCCCCGTCCGCGTCAGCTGCGCCCTGGTCATGGCAGGCGGCGGGGCCGTCAGCTGACGGCCATCGGCCCCCGTTCGGCCCGCTCCGGCCTCCCTCCTCCCGCTGCCAGCCCCGCTCACCAGCCGCCGGCCCCGCTCGCTCGCTCACCCGCCGCCGCCTCCGGCCCCGCGCTTCCCGGAGCGCCGCGGCCCCGCCCGCCGCCCTTTATTCACGCCCCGCGGGCGCCGCTCGGCGCCTCCCTGGCCGCCCGGCCGCGCCGCCATGTCGGGGGAGGGCCGGGCTCGGCCCCGCCGCCCCGCCCCGGGCCGGGGGAGCGGCGGGCAGCGCGGCCGGCTGGCGAGCGGGGCGCGTTGGGATGGACGGAGCCGGCGAAGGGCGTGCGGGGGCGCCGCTGTGCTGCGACGCGGCAAGGAGTGCGTGGTGGCAGCCCGGAGTGGAGACCGGCGGCTCTGGGCAGCAGCGCCGGGGCGTGGGGGAGGTAACTGGGAGCAGCCCCAGTGCTTGGGAGCAGCACCCGCGGCTCCATCTCGGATGGGTGTCCCGAGCGGGATCTGAGACCTGTGTAGTGCTTGATTTCCTTACCCGGATTTAGTCCACAGCCGGCCACAACGCACGGGTCTGAGCTGCGCTGCCTGAGCCTTGGTTACAGAATAAAGTTCACCTTTTTGTGGAGGCTTAATAAAAAACTTCCTGATCAACGACCTCAATGAGGTAGACGCCTACAAGCAGCCCATGAGGCCAGTACAGGGAGGTGGCAGCTGCCTTATTCCTCTTCCTGCGGTGTTAACTTTGACATCTACTCAGAATGCCAACACCATTAACGACTCCCTGACGTGCAGCCTGTGCCCCTCTCCGCATGCACGCCCTGTGACATGGCAAGCAGTGCAGGAACCAACTGCTGCCAAGGTAGCCTGGGTGCTGGTATAAAGCTGCACACACTCTCCTGCCAGAGCACTTTCAGTTACCCCGCATCCCAAATCATCCTTCCGGACATAAAAGACCCATCTGCCCGTGCTCGCATGCCAAAAGGTTCCACCTTTTCTTAATGATGCTTTATAACAAAAGAGCCTTTCCAACACCAAATTCTCTCATATTGTGAATTCAAGCTGCTGGGCAGGATGAAATAAAATCAATGCCAGCTTCTGTGTGGTGGAGGAGGCGGCTGTGAGCTCGGTGTCAAGCATTGGTCAGCACCATCCCCGGCTTCTCGTTTCAGCTGAAACTGCTGCATAATGTCTGGGCTGCAAGGTCCTGGGGCCCAGTAGTTGCAAGAGGGCACATCTCGGGGGTGGGTGTGGGTTGGTGGCAAGGGCAGTGCTGTTAGTTGCCCTCATAGCAGTTGTGAAGGACAGAAGCATAAGAGGGGTTGTGAGGGGGGAAATGATGTATTTAATCAGATCTGGTGTCACAGCTGGAAAACGTTTTAGGCATCATGTGCTTCTCTTGACTCTGAAATCACACTTGATCCACCAGTCCCAGCTGCATCATCTGGTTTAGTAAAAGATGTCACTTTTCCTCACAGCCCTTCCATTGTAACCAGCTCTTGGGCACTGGTGGGAGTCATATTCTCTCTGGACAGAGAGCTGGTGCCTGGGTGTTTGCTCTGGGCTGCCCAAGTGCCCCACAGGGTGACAGAGAGCTCTGGGTATGCCCTGAGCACCAGCTTGGTATAGCCCACGCAAGCTCAAGTGAATTTTGCTTCTTCACCTTACTGACATCCATGCTCTGTCTGCCTGCACAGGCAGCCAGGAGAGAGGCAGCAGTGCATGGTGTTTGCCTGAGCACACACAGGGCATGAGAGCTGGTGGATGCAGGACACCCATGGAAACAGCAGAGATCATGACTCTGCAGAGGGGCTGGATTCAGGGCGGGGAAAGCTACTATTGATACGCTGGGATTGACCAACTGGTGTCCCCTCTAGCGTAGCCATGCATTCATCCTGCTGCTAGAAGTGCACTTGTGCATTGCAAACTTCCTATCCTGCATCCCTTCCCATCCACATCCTTCCAGCACCTGTCCCAGCACTTCTCCCATAAACAGCATTGCTCAGGTAAGAAAACAAATAAAAGCAATCAGCCTGGGTGTGGGACATTGGGTTGGTTCTAGAGGTCCCTGTGGCCTGTAACACATACCTGTGGCATCAGCATCACACATTCATCTTGAGTTTCAAGGAAATGTTTAAGACCAGGTCATTCTGGAAGTCTTTAAGACCCAGCTGGATGAGGCTTTGAGCAACCTGATAGTGGGAAATGTCCCTACCCATGGCAGGGGGGTTGGAACTGGATGATCTTTAAGGTCCCTTCCAACTCAAGCCATTCTATAATTCTGAATGACCTCCTACTGCTATTGTTGCAAATACAACAGCACCTCTGGCAGAGTCAGAGCCAGATACAGATCTTCCCCTGCTGCTCCTCCACTTGCTAGTGCTGTTCAGAATGTCTTCTCTAAACTAAACACAGAAATTGGAGATGGCAAACCCCGCAGCCCCTCAGTTCTGTCTTGTCTGCTCTTGTCCACATGGAAGATTGCTTTGTCCTGCCCAAGTTTGAAACATCCCAATCAATAAAATGTTCATTGCTCCTCCTGGGGGATTATTCTCCAGCCTTATCACACATGGATGGCACGTCTGCATGGGAGAATTGACCAGAATAGCTCTCTCAGCTCTGTCAATATAACTCCCTGGTGTTGACAGTGTATGCCAAAATAAAAGTGATTTATTCTGGAATAATCAAGTGGTTCTGTGATAGTTGTGCTGGTCAATCTCCCTAGGCAGAGCTTGTCTACAGCATGGCAATGGTTCTGACAAGTGCTCTGAATAAAGGCTTGCCTAGGTGCAGAGTTACCAACCAGCAGATTTACTCTGCTATAGCTGTGCCTGCCTCCCTTCCTGACTGGGATGTTCTGACTGGGAAGGAAGGTGTGGTAGTGTGCTTTAAGTTGTGGAAATCTCAGAGTAAAGGTGGTAAGGAACAAGCTATCATGCTAGTTGAAGCTGCTGTGAAAATGTAGTGTGGCCTCCTGCACAGCACCAGCCCTTAGGCTTCCCTGAATCAATTCCTGCTTGAATTAAAGATTATCTCTTTTTTTTTGGGTGGGGGGGAGGGAAGTCAGTCTTGCTTAAAAATACTTCCATGGATATTCATATGCATGAGCAGCAATTCCAGTAGAGTGCCTCTCAGAGCTGGCTAATCCAACTAACTTGGAGAAATGGTCTTTTAATGCACTCTAGAAATCTGTGCAGTTTGTGCTCTGCTGTGCTGCCCTTTAAGAGCATGTCGTGGAGTCACCGTCCCTGGAGGTGTTCAGAAAGGGATTGGACGTGGCACTGGAAGCCATGGTTTAGTTAGTCATGAGGTGCTGGGTGACAGGTTGGACTTGATGATCTCTGAGCTCTTTTCCAACCTTATTGATTCTATGATTCTATGATACTGAATCCATCACCACACTAGCAGTGTTACTCTGATGGCTGGTTGCTTCACACTAAATATAAGATCACACAGAAGATTTCACCTCCAACATGTTAGGAAGAAATTCTTCACAGAGAGGGTGCTGCCTGAGGAGGTGGTGGAGTCACCATCATTGGAGGTGTTTAGGAGGAGACTTGTTGGGGTGCTTGGTTGCATGGTTTAGTTGATTAGGTGGTGTTGGATGATAGGTTGGACATGATGATCTTGAAGGTCTCTTCCAACCTGGTCTATTCTATTCTATTCTATTCTATTCTATTCTATTCTATTCTATTCTATTCTATTCTATTCTATTCTATTCAGAGAAACTTCTTTACAGTGAGGGTGATGGAGCACTGGAGCAGGCTGCCCAGAGAGGTTGTAGAGTCTCCTCCTCTGGAGACTTTCCAAGCCCACCTGGATGCATTCCTGTGCAGACTGCCCTAAGTGATGCTGCTTTGGCAGGGGGGTGGGACTCAGTGATCTCTGGAGGTCCCTTCCAGCCTCTAATGTACCGTGATGCTGTGAAATCATGCACACTCCTTTTCATGCTTGGAGTTGCCTGGTTCAAGATGCCAAGCCTCTGGATCTTGTTACAGCTTTGCTGATTATTTTTTTACAAGCAAACACCTGCAAGCCAGTGAAGTTACCTTTTAACCTAATTTCCCACCCCCCAGAAGATAAATACATTCGACTTCCTTACAGAGCACGTTTATTATGCTGCAGCAACAGCAATTCACTTCCTTGAGCAGACAATACCAAGACATTTGCCTGCCCTGCTGCCTGGTTGTACATTAACACGATAGCAGAGGTCATGAAGAACCAGCACAGCGCTATGGCTGGTTCAGGAAACGTTCACATTCCCTGAGTCCTTTCAGAATAAACAACTATCACAAGTGGAGTCCTGAGTAGCTTCAGTGCCTTCCTTGGTTGCATCTATGTTGCCATGGACTGCGAGGTGCCTGCGTGGCTGTAGGTGGCTGGCGCTCCTGCCTGCAGGCTGGCGCACACACACAGACACACAGACACACAGACACAGACACAGACACACACACACTCCTGCCTGCAGGCTGGCGCACACACACAGACACACAGACACACAGACACAGACACACACACACACACACACTCCTGCCTGCAGGCTGGCGCACACACACAGACACAGACACAGACACACACACACTCCTGCCTGCAGGCTGGCGCACACACACAGACACAGACACAGACACACACACACTCCTGCCTGCAGGCTGGCGCACACACACAGACACACAGACACAGACACACACACACTCCTGCCTGCAGGCTGGCGCACACACACAGACACACAGACACACAGACACAGACACACACAGACACACACACACTCCTGCCTGCAGGCTGGCGCACACACACAGACACACAGACACAGACACAGACACACACACACTCCTGCCTGCAGGCTGGCGCACACACACAGACACACAGACACAGACACACACACACTCCTGCCTGCAGGCTGGCGCACACACACAGACACACAGACACAGACACACACACACACACACACACTCCTGCCTGCAGGCTGGCACACACACACAGACACACAGACACACAGACACAGACACACACACACACACACACACTCCTGCCTGCAGGCTGGCGCACACACACAGACACACAGACACAGACACACACACACACACACACACTCCTGCCTGCAGGCTGGCGCACACACACAGACACACAGACACAGACACACACACACACACACACACTCCTGCCTGCAGGCTGGCGCACACACACAGACACACAGACACAGACACACACACACACACACACACTCCTGCCTGCAGGCTGGCGCACACACACAGACACACAGACACACACACACACACACACACACACACTCCTGCCTGCAGGCTGGCGCACACACACAGACACACAGACACAGACACACACACACACACACACACTCCTGCCTGCAGGCTGGCGCACACACACAGACACACAGACACAGACACACACACACACACACACACTCCTGCCTGCAGGCTGGCGCACACACACAGACACACAGACACAGACACAGACACACACACACTCCTGCCTGCAGGCTGGCACACACACACAGACACACAGACACAGACACAGACACACACACACTCCTGCCTGCAGGCTGGCGCACACACACAGACACACAGACACAGACACACACACACACACACACACTCCTGCCTGCAGGCTGGCGCACACACACAGACACACAGACACAGACACACACACACACACACACACTCCTGCCTGCAGGCTGGCGCACACACACAGACACACAGACACAGACACACACACACTCCTGCCTGCAGGCTGGCGCACACACACAGACACACAGACACAGACACACACACACACACACACACTCCTGCCTGCAGGCTGGCACACACACACAGACACACAGACACACAGACACAGACACACACACACACACACACACTCCTGCCTGCAGGCTGGCGCACACACACAGACACAGACACAGACACACACACACACACACTCCTGCCTGCAGGCTGGCGCACACACACAGACACAGACACAGACACACACAGACACACAGACACACAGACACACAGACACACACACACTCCTGCCTGCAGGCTGGCACACACACACAGACACACAGACACAGACACACACACACTCCTGCCTGCAGGCTGGCACACACACATACACACACACACCCCCCTGCCTGCAGGCTGGCACACACACATACACACACACACCCCCCTGCCTGCAGGCTGGCACACACACATACACACACACCCCTGCCTGCAGGCTGGCACACACACACACTCTCACACACACACACTCCTGCTTGCAGGCTGGCACATACACACACACACACACACACACACACACACACACACACACACACACACACTCCTGCTTGCAGGCTGTCATGCACACACACACACACACACACACACACACACACACACACACACACACACACACTCCTGCTTGCAGGCTGTCATGCACACACACATGCACACACACACACCGCCCCCAGCCTGCAGGCTGGCACACACACATACACACACACACACCCCTGTCTGCAGGCTGGCACACACACACAGTCCTGCTTGCAGGCTGGCACACACACACACACACACACACACACACACACACACACACTCCTGCTTGCAGGCTGTCATGCACACACACATGCACACACACACACACACCCCTGCCTGCAGGCTGGCACACACACACACACATACACACACACCCCCCCCCTGCCTGGAGGCTGGCACACACACACACACACACATACACACACACACACCCCTGCCTGCAGGCTGGCACACACACACACTCTTACACACACACACTCCTGCTTGCAGGCTGGCACATACACACACACACACACACACTCCTGCTTGCAGGCTGTCATGCACACACACATGCACACACACACACACCCCCCAGCCTGCAGGCTGGCACACACACATACACACACACACACCCCTGTCTGCAGGCTGGCACACACACACACTTTCACACACACACACTCCTGCTTGCAGGCTGGCACACACACACACACACACACACACACACACTCCTGCTTGCAGGCTGTCATGCACACACACATGCACACACACACACCGCCCCCAGCCTGCAGGCTGGCACACACACATACACACACACACACCCCTGTCTGCAGGCTGGCACACACACACACTTTCACACACACACACTCCTGCTTGCAGGCTGGCACACACACACACACACACACACACACACACACACACACACTCCTGCTTGCAGGCTGTCATGCACACACACATGCACACACACACACACTCCTGCCTGCAGGCTGGCACACACACAGACACACACAGACACACACACACACTCCTGCTTGCAGGCTGGCACACACACACACTCTCACACACACACACTCCTGCTTGCAGGCTGTCATGCACACACACACACACACACACACACACACACACACACACACACACACACACTCCTGCTTGCAGGCTGTCATGCACACACACATGCACACACACACACACTCCTGCCTGCAGGCTGGCACACACACAGACACACACAGACACACACACACACTCCTGCTTGCAGGCTGGCACACACACACACTCTCACACACACACACTCCTGCTTGCAGGCTGTCATGCACACACACACACACACACACACACACACACACACACACACACACACACACTCCTGCTTGCAGGCTGTCATGCACACACACATGCACACACACACACACCTCCCCGCCTGCAGGCTGGCACACACGCATACACACGCACACACACACACCCCTGCCTGCAGGCTGGCACGTACACACACTTGCACACACACACATGCACTCCTGCACTTTATTTAATCCTTTCCTGCGTGAAGAGAAAGCCTTTTAAAAGATGAGAGGCTGTGCTCCTTTGAGGGGAAAGCTCTCCCCTTCCCCCTTAAATTATGTGACCTACTTGAAAGCAAGCAAATCAGCTGATAACCAGCGGCCCAGCTGATAAAACAGCAACAGGCTTTGGGGCATAGATCAAAGTCTGTGGTGAGATGGCATAAATTGCATCTTCCAGCCACACAGGAGACCTGGGTGTATTGACCAGTGTGTTACTGTGAGAATAAGCAGCACATAAAGCAGCAGAAAGCACCACTAGTTTTAGATATTTCTGAGCCTTCAGGAAGAGCCCTTTAGGGTCAGAGATAGGACTCATTCCACTACCCAGGATGGGAAATGGGAAGAAACCAGCTCAGAAGTGAGGTCATTGCTGTGTATTTAAGGATTTACTGTTCCTTGTGTGCACGTGGATCTGATTTCCAGTTAGTACAAAGAACCCTGATGCTGGTCACAGGCTCACAGGAGGTTAGGGGTTGGAAGGGACCTCCGAAGGTCATCGAGTCCAACCCCCCTGCCAGACCATAGAATCTAGCATAGGTCACACAGGAGCACATCCAGATGGCTCTTGAGAATCTCCAGAGAAGGAGACTCCAACAACCTCTCTGGGCAGCCTGTTCCAGTGCTCTGTGACCCTCACAGTGAAGAAGTTCCTCCTCATGTTCAGGTGGAGCCTTCTGTGCTGTAGTTGACATCCATTACCCCTTGTCCTATCACAGAGTGCAAGTGAGCAGAGCCTGACCCTCCCTCTTGACACCCAGCCCTCAGATATTTATAAACATTGATTAAATCCCCTCTCAGTCTTCTCCAGACTACAAAGCCCCAAGGCTCTCAGCCTCTCCTCACAGGGCAGTGCTCCAGTCCCTCAGTCATCCTGGCAGCTCTCCCTTGGACTCTCTCCAGCAGATCCCTGTCCCTCCTGAACTGGGGAGCCCAAAACTGGATGCAATATTCCAGGTGTGTCCTCACCAGGGCAGAGTAGAGGGGGAGGAGAACCTTCCTCAATCTGCTGGACACACTCCTCTTAATGCACCCCAGGATCCCATTGGCCTTCTTGGCCACAAGGGCACATTGCTGACCCATGGATAACTTCTTATCCCCCAGGCCTCCCAGGTCCTTCTCCACCAGGCTGCTGTCCAGCAGATCACCTCCTAACCTGTACTGGTGCGGTTTATTCTTCCTTCCCAGGTGCAGGACTCTGCACTTATCCTTGTTGAACCTCATTAGGTTCCTCTCTGCCCAGCTCTCAGTCTGTCCAGGTCTTGCTGAATGGCTGCACAGCCTTCAGGTGTCTCAGCCAAGCCTCTCAGTGTGGTATCATCAGCAAACTTGCTGAGCAGACTACCTGGAATGGGAAATGGAAAGAAACTAGCTCAGAAGTTGGGGTCATTGCAGTATATTTAAGGATTTACTGTTCCTTGTGTGCACATGCATCTGATTTCCAATTAATACAAAGAACCCTGATGCAGATGATTATAAAGCATGTGGGAACAAGTCCAGACATAGGTATATGTACAGACATATGTACATAGGTACACACAAGCATATATGTTTGTGTACACACTGTGCTCTAGTGACTGTGGATTTATGTTGGACTAGAGAAATGTAAGCAAAGAAATACAGTGAAGAGCACACAGAAAAAAACCCAAACCCGACCTCAACCCCAAACAAACAACCTCCCCACCCCCCAAACAAACCAACAAACCACAAACAAGCAAAACCCAAACAACCAAACCAAACCAAACCAAACCAAACCAAACCCCAGACCACACCAAAACACAACCAACCAACCAAAAAAACCCAACCAAACAAGAAGAGCAAACATCTGAGAGGTACCATAACACACAAGGGCACTAGCGAGACTTTATCAGCTACACTCTATTTAATTCATGCTGATTTTCATAGAATCACAGAATCACCAAGGTTGGAAGAGACCTCAAAGATCATCGAGTCCAACCTGTCCAATCTGTCACCACAGACCATGGCACCAAGTGCCACATCCAATCCCCTCTTGAACACCTCCAGGGATGGTGACTCCACCACCTCCCTGGGCAGCACATTCCAATGGCTAACAACTCTCTCTGTGAAGAACTTTCTCCTCACCTCCAGCCTAAACTTCCCCTGGCACAGCCTGAGACTGTGTCCTCTTTTTCTGGTGCTGGTTGCCTGGAAGAAGAGACCAACTCCCTCCTGGCTACAACCTCCCTTCAGGTAGTTGTAGAGAACAATAAGGTCACCCCTGAGTCTCCTCTTCTCCAGGCTCAGCAGCCCCAGCTCCCTCAGCCTCTCCTCACAGGGCTGTGTTCCAAACCCCTCCCCAGCTTTGTTGCCCTTCTCTGGACACGCTCCAGCAAGTCAACCTCCTTCTAAACTGAGGGGCCCAGAACTGGACACAGGACTCAAGGTGTGGCCTAACCAGTGCAGTGTACAGGGCACAATGACTTCCCTGCTCCTGCTGGCCACACTGTTCCTGCTGCAGGCCAGGATGCCATTGGCCTTCTTGGCCACCTGGGCACACTGCAGGCTCATGTTCAACCTACCATCGACCAGTACCCGCAGGTCCCTTTCTGCCTGGCTGCTCTCCAGCCACTCTGACCCCAGCCTGTAGCACTGCATGGGGTTGCTGTGGCCAATGTGCAGAACCCGGCACTTGGATGTGTTCAATCTCATGTCCTTGGACTCTGCCCATCTGTGCAGCCTGTCAAGGTCCCTCTACAGAGCCCTTCTATCCCCTAACAAACCAACACCTGCCCCCAGCTTGGTGTCATCTGCAAACTTACTGATGATGGACTCAATGCCCTCATCCAGATCATCAGTAAAGATATTGAACAGGATGGGGCCCAGCATTGATCCCTGGGGGACACCACTGGCTGCCAGCTGGATGTGGCACCATTCATCACCACTCTCTGGGCTCAGCCTCCAGCCAGTTCCTAACTCAGCACAGAGTGCTGCTGTCCAAGCCACAGGCTGACAGCTTGGACAGGAGTGCGCTGTGGGGGACGGTGTCAAAGGCCTTGCTGAAGTCCAGGTCATCATGAATCAGGGTGAGAAACCAGAGAAATTTCTTAGTATTATCCCCAGACAGGACCCATTGCTAGCACCAGTAGTTTCCCACTACTACACAGTGTCTTTCCAGACTCTCCCCAGCTGGCAGGGGAAATTGGCTGTGGCAGGGCAGTGCTGCTGTAACTGTGCATTGTGCAGGACAACAGATGTCTCTGCAGTCACATTGAGGGGAAACCTGCAGCACCTGGAGAGTCCAGTGCAGAGATGGCCTGGTGTCACTGCAAAACAGGAACAGACATAGCCCTGGTGGAGTTATTAGCTGTGGTCCTGTGCCAGCCTTGTTGGCTCGGGCAGCTACTGCCTGATGCCTGTCCCACACACTGTCCTCCAGCAGCTCAATGGCACCAGCTGGAGGGTGTTTGAATCCAGCTGCACCCATCTCAGACACCTTCCTGGATCCCAGAATGCTGGGGACTCATGCAGAGTCTGCTGGAGCTCAGCCCAGCAGGGGCTAACTCCCAGCTGGATCCAGACCAGTTCTAAAACTGGATCAAGAAAAGCACTGCCTTGGCTCTTCAGCCTTTACATGCCTGGTGCCAGGGCCCTGGTGTAGTTATGCTGACTCAGCTCTTTGTGGAGGCAGTGGGTCCAACAGGATCTCTGCATGGGCTCTGTGCCATGCCAAAGTATCCCTAGGCTTTGCAGACTTGAGCTGTTTCTGGAAGCAGACCAGGTGCCCCATCAGCTAATAAACTCAGCCACATCTTCCCCCTCTACTCTGTCCTGATGAGACCTCATCTGGAGTACTGCATTCAGTTTTGGGCTCCCCAGTTCAAGAGGGACAGGGATCTGCTGGAGAGAGAAGAGAAGACTGAGAGGGGATTTAATCAATGTTTATAAATACCTGGGGGCTGGGTGTCAGGAAGGAGGGGACAGGCTCTGCTCACTTGCTCCCTGTGATAGGACAAGGAGCAATGGATGTAAGCTGCAGCACAGGAGGTTCCACCTCAACACTTCTTTACTGTAAGGGTCACAGAGCACTGGAATAGGCTCCTCAGAGAGGTTGTGGAGTCTCCTTCTCTGGGGATTTTCAAGGCCTGTCTGGATGTGTTCCTGTGTGACCTGAGCTATATTCTATGCTCCTGCTCTGGCAGGGGGGGTTGGCTCCCTTGCAACTGCTGTCATCTTGCGATCCTGTGACACCTCAGACTGTCAGGGGGCATGCTCAATCCCCAGCCTGGGCAATCTGACTGCACCTAAGTGGAAGGATAATGCAGAAAAAATAGTTAATGAGGGTTTCTGCTGGCTGCCTTGCTCTTGTTCTTTACTGGTTTCCACAGTACTCCTACCTTGCCTGGGGAAATGGGCAGAGACCAGAGCTGAAAGCAGCAGAAAGGTCCTTTCACCCCCAAGTTACAACATCACTATCCAGCACATCTCTGAGCCTGGATCCTTCCTCTGCCCTGCTTCTCTGGCCTGAAAGTCCAGGTCTGCCTGAAAGAGTCACACCTGAGACCCACCTGAACAGCTGCAGCAGAGGCACTGGGGAAACGATGTGTGATAAAGTATGGCTGTGGCAGAAGTGACACTAGAGGGCAGGGCTGGCACACGGTTGGAGCCTTCCCAGGCAGGGCTGGGACAAGCCTGAGGCTGGAAGGCTGGGGCACAGGTGGGCAAGTCGAGGGTGGGTCTGTGGCAGGACTGGGGCTGGGGTGGAGGGGAACCTTGGCCTTGCTGTCCCGCTCCACTTGCCTGCCTTTAGCCGTGGGAGGCAGAAGTGGGTGCGTGCCACGCAGTGAAGGCTCTGAGCTCTGCAGCTGCTTTTGGGGGTGTGTGGGGATACTACAGCACAGGGTGCACCTTTAGCTGCCTGTGCTGGACTTGGTCTCTGTCACCACCCAAGAACAGTATAACATCAGAGCCCAAGTGTCAGCTTAGAAATCACAGCACCACACAAATCAGCAGGGATTATATGCACAAGCACATTTCCTGTGCACCCTTCATGATCCACCTCATCCCTGCGGGCTGTGGCAGCCTCTGCTCCCCATGCTGGCTGGGACCTGTCCTCTTGCACCACAGAAATGACTCAAGAAGGCAGGGAAGGAAACTGGCAGCCCGTGGCAGAGAAGTTATCAGTGAGCTAGGTGTGAAGAAGCTGCTGCTTTGTCTCCTTGGCTCTGCAGAGAAGAGAATAACTTTGGGGGAAGGCATCCCTGTGCCCATCCCAGGATGGCCTCTGGTTCTGGGGTGGCTCTGTTTGCTGTGGATTGGGAACACCCAGGCTGCAGCCACGCTGAGGCTGCTTGGGACTGGAAATAGCCCTGCTGCCATGGCCAGGTCAGGGGAGGGAGCAGCAGTTCAGCTCCCCAGGAGCAGGGTGGGCAGGTAGCGGGGCTGTGATTTATGAGGCGAGCCCTTGGAAACTCTCCGAACCCAGTGCTTAAGTGCTTCTGAATGGCAGCATTAATTACTATTAAAAACACACATTTATATCTCTCTCAGCTGCTTTAAATCCTGTGAAATTAGATTCCCTACCCATCCCTTCCAGCCTCAGTGGCAGCTCAGGGTGTTTTATAGGCCTATAAAGCCCTGCAGTACCTGCTGTCTACATGGGCTCTTATTTACGAGGCCTTTAACAGGCTTCCTGGCTGCACCATCTGAGTCCCCATATCATTTTGTTTCGGTGTCCCTCAGAGGGAGAGGTCCCCTCTGCGGTCCTGCAGGCCGTTTGTGCCCAGGGGAAGCGGCTGATGAAGAGACTCAGCTACCCGAGATGGGAGGGAGACCGCACCAGGGGTGCTGATCATTCAGGCTAGGGGCTCCCATTTCCACCACTGGGCCCAGCCTCTCTGGTGGTGTGTAGGAAAGGGATGCAGCGAGGCAAGTGCCTCGTGACAGGGTTGCCAATGCCCTCGTTTGCTTGTCCTTTATAGCAGAGTCACGCCAGGCATCACCAAAAGTCACCCAGCCCCTCCCAGGGCTGAGAGGTGAGCAGCCTTAAATTCACCGAGCACAGGGACAGCAGTGTGTGTGTGTGTGTCCAGTGTAGGTCCTACACAACAAGCAAATACTGTTTCCATGGCTTAGCCTTTCTTTTTTTGGGGGTGTGTGTGTGGGGGGGTGAAGGCAGCCTGTGCAGATGTGTCTTAAAAGAGCCAGCTTTCCCCTAACGGTCTGCAGGCAGTCTGCAGCTCCTCACTGCATCTAAAAATAGAGTCTGCCTTTGGAACAAGGCATGAACCCCATTTTGCTGGGAGCCCTCTTGCCCTCACGTCATAGAGGACAGGGTGGGGGTGGAGGTGGATGCTCAGCTTTTCTCCAGGGCGCTCCCGTACTAAATCCACATTGATGGCTCTGCCCCTGCCTCCCCTCCCCCTCCCTCCCCCCAGCCCTTCTGGGTCCTCAGACCTGCTGGAGACTAGATGACTGCTCTGGGGAATTGGCTAAATTTGTGTGCCTGTTTTAGCCTGCTGAGAAGGAATTGATAGATATCTCTGCCTCCTGACTCCCAGGCTAAGCATGTTAATTTATAGATTGGATCTGTCGCTCCTGATAAAGGGGATCTTACTTCCCTAATGCTGCCTTCAAATTGAGTTTTTAAGGCTAGGTCATGTGGAGGAACCAAAGGGTGACTCTGATTTTGCTTTGCTTTGGCTTAAGTCTCTGTGGTTGGCCCGAGGCTGGCTTTTCAGGCGAGAGATGGACATGGGGTGGCAGGGACATCCCAGGGCCTCGATGGCCAACAGGCTGCAAATGAGGCTCCAAAGCTGCCTGCCCGGCTGCCCCAGCTGCTTGGTTTGCTGTGATGTGTTTTTGGAGAGGGTCAGCTGGGGCATCTCTGTCAGCATCCTTCATCCCTCCTCCTCTTCCTCCCTGCTGTCTCTTGTGAGTGCAAGAGCAGCTGGCTCCCCTGGGACAAGGCTGCCACCATAACAGGACCCCTCCACCCAGCACCCACTGCCCCTGTCACAGTGTCATGCTAGGCCATCCTGCCCTTTCTGCCTCTCCACACAAAACATAGGTGATTTATGGAGGAGGATCCAGTTATCCCTACCAGAAGAGCCATTTCCTACAGGGCCCAAGGCATATATTGGCTGCACTGGTGAGCTATAAAGGGTTCCCAATGCTGTGTGTTCTCCCTCCTGATGACGATGAAGGGTCCAAAACCTGTGTAGGATGCACCCAGATCTCTCAGAAGAGCAAGGAGTTATAACCTGCCCCCTGAGGGGATAACAAGAGGCAAGGAGGCAAACTCACTTGGGCTCAGAGAAAAGCAGAAGGGCTGCATTCCCTCCTCCCAAACAAATTGCTTCTCCCCAAACACTTTAAACGATGTCCAGGAAGAGGGGATTATGTTTGGAGCCATCTTTGGGCAGCTGGAAGTGCAGACTCCCCACCATGCATACTGAAGGGAGGTGTCCCAGCAGCCCAGAGTGGCTTTTGGTGTGGCTCTGCTCTTGAACATTTGGCTGGTGTGAGGCACTGGGCAGCAGAGCTGGAAGCTGCCTAAGGGGAACTGATGGCTTTGATTTTAAGCCAGTAGTGTGCAGGCACTGCTGCCAGGGGCTGGGGTGGCATGGCAAGGCAAGGGTGGTGGAGCAGGGGCAGTCTCTCCAGCCAGGAAGAGACATGTCCCAAAGGCTGAGTGGGAGGGTTGCAACGGGATAATGACAAGACACCTATGCTGAGGCCAAGCTCTGATCAGGCAATATGAGACCAGACATTCTCATCCTGCTCTATCCAGCTCCATTCCACGTCTCTTACAACACTGCTGAGTTGCCTGCTTGGGCATACAGTGAAGGTGGGCCTTAGACCTTGCTGAGGAGGGTGTCAGAGCCCAGGCTTGCCCAGGAGCACAAAGAAATACTAGAAGGCTTCCAGCCTTAGCTCCTGCCCACACCTGAAGCCGACAGCACACCCGTTGCTGCTCTCCAGGGAAAAGCGACATTTCCCTTTCTCTGCCTGTTTCAGGCGGTGCCTGCCAAGCATTAATCTCAGCACAGGAGAAGCTGTGGTGAGAATCCTTCTCTAGCATCAGAGAGGACTGTTTTCTGGAGCATATCCAATGGCTTAGAGCTGTACATACCTGAGCAGCTTTGTTCCTCCTCCAGGGAGCTGACTAACAAAGTTAAGAGTTGGCCGAAGAGCCAGGATTAACCATATCATTGCTCTAACCCTCCCGAGGCTACGGTGGGTAAAGGCACGCTCATGAGCCCTCCTTAGCTTGTCATTGTCATTGGGCCCTGTGCTCTTTAACAGCTTTATTGATGATCTGGATGAGGGCATTGAGTCCATCATCAGTAAATTTGCTGACAACACCAAGCTGGGGGCAGGAGTTGATCTGCTGGAGGGTAGAGAGGCTCTGCAGAGGGACCTCAACAGGCTGGGCAGATGGGCAGAGTCCAAGGGCAGGAGATTGAACACATCCAAGTGCCAGGTTCTGCACATTGGCCACAGCAACCCCATTCAGTGCTACAGGCTGGGGTCAGAGTGGCTGGAGAGCGGCCAGGCAGAAAGGGACCTGGGGGTGCTGGTCGATGGTAGGCTGAACATGAGCCTGCAGTGTGCCCAGGCAGCCAAGAAGACCAATGGCATCCTGGCCTGCATCAGGAACAGCGTGGCCAGCAGGAGCAGGGAGGACATTCTGCCCCTGTACACTGCACTGGTTAGGCCACACCTTGAGTCCTGTGTCCAGGTCTGGGCCCCTCAGTTTAGGAAAGATGTTGAGTTGTTGGAAGGTGTCCAGGGAAGGGCAATGAGGCTGGGGAGGGGTTTGGAGCACAGCCCTGTGAGGAGAGGCTGAGGGAGCTGGGGTTGCTTAGCCTGGAGAAGAGGAGAGTCAGGGGTGACCTTATTGCTGTCTACAACTACCTGAAGGGAGGTTGTAGCCAGGAGGGGGTTGGTCTCTTCTCCCAGGCAACCAGCACCAGAACAAGAGGACACAGTCTCAGGCTCCACCAGGGGAGGTTTAGGCTGGAGGTTAGGAGGAAGTTCTACCCAGAGAGAGTGATTGCCCATTGGGCTGCCCTGGGAGGTGGTGGAGTCACCATCATTGCAGGTGTTCAGGAGGAGACTTGATAGGGTGCTTGGTGCCATGGGTTAGTTGTTTAGGTGGTGTTGGATGATAGGTTGGACACGATGATCTTGAAGGTCTCTTCCAACCTATTCTATTCTATTCCATTCCATTCCCAAGCCCTGCCTGTTTCCTTGCTCCCCAAGAGCTGAGTTTGCTGAAGCTCCCTCTTTATGCCCTTTTATGCCTGAGCGTCACTTTAATAACACAAAATAAACCAGCGCGGCGAACACCTTCCACAGGTGATGAAAGAAGCCGGTAATGCCTCACAGAGGTGGGAACCTTCTGCTCAGGGCTAACTCTGAAAGCCAATAAATCATCATCCAAACTACACCACATTTGTTGCCCAATTTCTAGCAAGCACAGCAGTCAAAATTTCCCTGCACAACAATCGCAGCCGTTCACAAATCCTACAGCACGTCAGAAATGAAAAATGATGGAGCCGGGAACAATAGACTGAATTTCAACTTCCAGTTAAAGAAACACAGAGGAGGCTGCTGTGATTTGATTCACATTTAATTCAGTCCAAGCTTCCTCCTCTCAAGGTTTTGGTGGTGGTGGTGTTTCCACCCCCCCTCCACCCCCTCCATCCCCCTAGCTGCTGCAGACTCTCCCATCCGCTGCAGTGCAAGCCGCAGAGTAAACCTTGCTGCTGAATTTAGGTCAAGCTTGCCAGGGAATACATGAGGCCTTGGCTATTATTACATGAATATAGTTAATGTGAGGAGCACATTGCAAATGCAAGAGTGGATGCTTGCACCCAGCTCTGTTGCTCCTGAAGGACCCATGAGTGTTGGAGGGCAGATGGGAGCTGGAGCACAGGGGAACAAACATGCTTTTGAACCACGCCTCCTCAAACTAAGCAGATGAAACCCTCAGCCCTCCTGTGCCCTGGGATCTTGGTACTAAGGATGCATTACCCTGAGCAGAGAAGAAAAGAGTTGGTCAGAGACAGCCAGGGAAGAGTGGAAGCTGATGGCAAAGCCCTCTCCATCCTTCTCATCCCCTTGCCAATCCAACTGGCTGCACAGGACCATTATGACCATAATTGTATTTGTACATTTTAACCTCTGCCTCCTGTTGGCATGATGCTGTGCACTCTTGTGTCCAGAATGTTAACAAGGGGATTGAAGGACCCATGGGAGCCCATCAGCCATGAATGAGCAGGAGGAAATGTGGTGAGGAGCCCTCATTTCCCAAACTGCACAGAAGCAGGTGAGGGCTGCCCACAGCAGGAGCTGCTGCTGGGTGTCCCGCTGAGAGCCTGGGACAGCCAAGGAGAAGAGAGTAAGAGACTGAGAAGCAGTCTCAGGCTGGGCACGAGGCTGGGAAGGTGGCTTGCTGCTCCTGCTGTGGTGCAACCAAGGCAATCCCTTTCATCTTGCTGTGGTCACCAACAAAGCAGACTCCCAACAGCGAGAGGGCTGCTGGCAGCGCTCCAATGCACAGAGCAGGTTGTACCCTGCAAATTATCCATGGATTAAGGCAGGGAAGGACCTGTTTATGCCTCACAGAGGAGCTGTTGGCTGCTGTAACGTTACCCAAAGGCTGCAGGGCTCCTCAGAACAGTCTGTAATCTGGTGATGGCAAGGTGCATCTTAGGGCAGCACGTCCCCACTGCCCTGTTGTGTGTGGGTTACACAGGGTCCATGTATTCAGCACCCAGTGTTCTTTCTATTCTATAAAAAGGTGATATGCATGTCCTTTCTGGTAAAGATTCCCTCTCCTCAGCAGGCATCCTTTCCTTGCTTCCACTTATTCCTCACAAGCTAAGCTAGAAAGACCCTTCCCAGCAGCTCACTAGACAAAAGCACTCACATCACTTCTGCCCTGAGCCCAGGAGTTGCCTGCCTTAGCAGACAGGCTGAAGAAAAGCAAGTACCAAAGGCTGGAGGGGAATCATCTCGTGGGCATAGCCAGTCCTGCAAGAGCAGGTCCTGTCATACCTAGTTCTGCGGGAGGTGGCTGGAGGGCAAGAGGCAGAAGGGCAGTGCCTGTCAGTATGTGTCTTACCCCTGGTTCATCCCCTGCCTGTGCTCCCCAGTGCACTGGGAATGGCATCACCCCAATCCCCCCCGCACGGCCAGCCAGGCCCCTCCTTGTTACACACCCTGAACGGAGCTCCACCTTCTCCAGCAAGTGAGTCCCCAGTACTTGTTTCATGCTAACGGGGCTGCTGTGACTCCAATTGCTTGATAAATGTAATTGAAGGCTCTGGCTTACCCTGCTGTTACTACCTGGAGCAGCTGAGAGGTGTTAACAGTAGCTGAAGTGCAGCCTCCTACCCTTGCAGCAGTACACAGGACTCCTGGGCACTCGGGGCCATGCTCTGGGCGACTCCCATTGCTCCTGCCTCCGATCTAGGGAAGCAGAATCATAGCATGGTTTAGTTTGGAAAAGACCTTGAAGATGCTCTGCTGTGCAGCCCTGCTGTATCCACCTAGCTCACACAGTCCTTTAACCTGCACCTTTTAGGTCGGGCAGAACCTTTCCTTCGCTGGTACCCTTGAAGGAGGCCCTTTAATGTGCTTCTGCTCTATTACACATCTTTTTCACTTTGCCTCTAGCCAGTTACACTGTGTGGGGCCAAACTCTCCTGCAGCACTTGCCAACAGCCCTGTGTTGTTGCAGACAATTAGACAAACAAGCTACTCAAAGGATTCTCTAGGTAAGCTCACATCTCAAAGCCTATCGGTAGAACAGGGGACCGGAGCATCGCAGGCTTATTGCGCCAGGCATCAGTGAGTGGAGGTGATTGCAGAGCCCCTGGGTTTGGGAAAGTGCTTGTTCTCCAGCATCCCAAGTGCCTACCAGCAGGATTAGGAGCATTACTCTGCAGCAAGATCGTTTGAGCGTGTAGTTTGTTAGTCATCAAGCTGAGCAGCAGCCTTAAAATAAGGCATGGGAATCTAGAGCTCTGCAGAGAAGGGGCTGGGCTGAGGCTGGAGGAGCAGAGTGATCCCCTGCCCATGTGGAGCCAGGGTGGTGGATCAGCTCTCAAGGTAATACCATCACCTCTCAGGGAGTATTCTAGTAGAAAACCAGTGACAGTCACAGGGCCAGGGCTCTGGCAGCTAGCGTTGTCCCCCTGTTTAATTGCCAGCTCTTTTGTTTGAGGCAAAGAATGCCACAGATGAATCAGCTAAAATTCAGCTCATCCCTCACTGAAGGTATCCAGGGTGCATAGGCCATCTGGAACGAATCTTCTAATTTGTTTTATTGAACAACTGTTACAGATTTGGAGCCCCTGTGGTTTGCCACAGTCTCAAAATGCTCCTTCAGCCAAGAGCTGTTCAGCATCAGGGCACTTCTGCTACCTGCCACCCCTCTGCCTCCTATCCCAAAGTCAGTGCTTGCTATTTGCTGAGTGAGCAGAGAGGGGCTTCATTTTCAGGCCATAGTAGTGCCTGGAGTTCCTAGTAATGATCTTGTGGGGGCAATGGTTATAGCTCTGTACTGCATAAGAGCAAAGAAAGGGGCTGGAGCTCAGCACCCATTAGCAGGCTTTGTGACACTAAAGCCAGCCCCATGCAACACCCATTGAAGAAGCTCACAGTGGTGTGTGAGTGGCCTCATCCCTGCTGCAGACCAGACAGCATGCCTGGGAGTGAGAAGAGCAAGCCCAAGGTTCATCACTGCACAGAGGAGAAAGCTGGGGTGTCAGCTCTTGGGGAGAGGGAGAAAACAAGGCACAGCAGGCTGAAGCCCCCTGCTGAGAGCATTCACTGTAGGGTCTGGGGTCTGACTAGCCTATACCCCCAGCACACAATGCAGCTAGGGCTGGTGCTGATTATGGCCCTCAACATCAGATGCTGCCCTACCCTGCCTCTAGTCCAAAGACATGTGCTAAGAAAAAGTCTTTTGGACCATATCTGGGGCTAAACTATAGCAATTATTCTGTCCCTTGATCACCCCTCCCCAGCAGAGAAGGGGAATCAGGGACAGGAGAGAAGACCCACAGGCTGAAATTAAAAAGGATTTAATCATAGAATTGTTAGGGTTGGAAGAGACCTTAAGGATAATCTTGTTCCAACCCCCCCTGCCATGGGCAGGGACACCTCACACTACATCAGGGCGCTCACAGCCACATCCAGCCTGGCCTTAAAAACCTCCAGGGATGAGGCTTCCACCACCTCCCTGGGCAACCTGTGCCAGTGTCTCACCACCCTCATGGGGAAGAACTCCTTCACATCCAATCTGAACCTACCCATTTCTATTTTTGTTCCATTCCCCCTTTTGTTCCATTCCATTTTGTTCCACCTCCCTAGGGTGTCCCCCTAGGGACACCCTAAAAAGTCCCTCCCCAGCTTCCTTGTAGGTCCCCTTAAGATACTGGAAGACCACAATTAGATCTCCTCAGAGCCTTCTCTTCTCCAGACTGAACAGCCCCAACTCCCTCAGTCTGTCCTCATAGGAGAGGAGCTCCAGCCCTCTAATAATCCTTGTGGCCCTTCTCTGGACACTTTCCAGCACCTCCAGATC